>NC_087064.1:17227991-17279682 GCF_963678635.1 Symsagittifera roscoffensis
GATGATGAAATCTTTCCTTTTATAGTAGACGCAGATACTGATAGAGGACAACACATATTTTGTCAAAATTTACTCGTAAATTTATTTGAACCCGGAATCAGTCCATGTAAAACAGAGTTCCCCGATGTAAAAATCAAAAGACAAATCATAGATCACTATCTAAAAGATATATGCAACATAACACAGCAGTATGGAATCTACTCTATAGAATTCACTTCCCCAAACCATAATAATAGAACATATACTATTCAAACAGACGATCTTGATTTAGAATTTTCAAAAGTTTTTTCAGAATATATAAAAAGCATCCAATACCATAACCAACAAAGAGCAAACTCCATATTCACCAATGAAGTTTTCGCAATAATATATAGTTATATTTCGATATTAGAAAATGAACTCCCACTAACAAATGTCTCACCGACAGAAACATCCAAACATTTGAAAGTACGACATGAAATCACACTACTCTCTAGTTATTTAAACATCATTAAAGAAAATTTCACGAAAGACGACGTTTCACAACATACCAAACACGATTTACAAAAAATTTTGGCATGGTTCATAATAGATTATTTCACACACAATATTGATTTAATTGCACAAGCAAGAAAAATTTAGACCCCCAAAATTCGAACGATGATACCGCTATCACAGAACAATCAGATTATGTTTGGGACCCCGAATGGTCTCATCCCGCATTTATAAGCTTTCCACAATCAATCTCAAGTCAAGCAATAGGTACAATATCTTACATAAGAGATTACGTAAGAGTAATACCATTAACAATTGATACAACACCATTAAACTATAATACATTTTTACCCGATACACAAAATAATAGTTTAAACTCTACAGTCATACACAACGAAAACCTCAATGGAACTAGGAATCTTACTCAACAAGATATCCAGACACCATCACACTTCATAAATGAAGAAATTGTACACACAACAACTACACAACAAAGTATTTCACCAATACGCCCAAATTTAACAACACCAAGAAATACAAATCCTTCACAAACACAGGTAACCTTACAATCAACCGTTAAACCTTCGGTTGCCCCTAAATATTCACATATGGATTACCAAACATACAGACCCATGACAATACCATCAAAAACACGCAAAACATTCACTAGAAACAGCTTTGTAGACCATAATTATAATTATACACATCCATCAAAAACAAATTATCAACCACAAAGGAATTTTAACCAATATACAAAACCTCGAAACTGGGATAACCCAACAGCCCAATATAATTCCAAAAATTTTCAACCAAATCCTCCACAGGATCGCAGTGAAAATTACCCATTTTTTCAACAAAATAAAAATAAAAAACAAACATCTTATCAAATGGATTATTTATCCTCAGATGATGACTTCTTACAACCAGATATATTTGCACCAAATACTCAAGAATATCGTAGACAAGGAATACAAAAAACACGTACAAATCATAGAAATTTTTCTCCACAATCAATAGATGCACAACATCAACAACCAATTCAACAACAAAATCCAATTAATATACAATCTTTTCAACCAATTCAACAACAAAATCCAATGACTGCACACTCGTATCAACCATCACAAATGCAAAATGAAATACCACTCCCATATTATCTTCAACAACATGAAATAACAAGAAACCAACTTTCAAATTTTTCTCAAATGCCAAATGCAGCAGAATCATTACAAATGACAATGAATCCATACCTTATGGGTGGATCATCGATAACATCAAATAAACCTTTAATGGTCTTCACAGGAACAGACCCTGAATACTCTGTAGAAGATTACTTAAATGCAGTAACAGCAAATTTGATTTTAAACATAGGACCTGAACCAATTAACACGCCACTACATCAAAACTGGATACATCGACGCACAGCGTTGATACAAACAACCTTAGATGGCGCAGCCCAAAAATGGTTTTCAGTACTACCTCTAGAAATAAAATCAAACTGGAAAAGATTTACACAAGAATTTTCAAAAATGTTTGACTCCGAAAGAAACAAACAACAACAAAGAGTTTTATGTAATGAAATTCGTAGATTACCAAACGAAACCATCAAGCAAATAGCAGTACGAATCGAAACACTAGTTCGAAAAGCATACTCACTAAATACACATGACTATAAAAACACAAAGATGACAGAAATCTTAATGATGACCTTAACACCACAATTAAGGAAAATAGCAATAAAAAAGAGAGCATCCCATCCTTCTTCAATTCGAGAACCCGATTTAGATTTTCGAAAACTAGTAGACAAATTAGAACAAGCAGAAATCACGATGAAACTAGAAGAAACGGAAAATCTGAAATTACAATACGTTAACAAAATTGAAACGACTTCCACTAATATTAATAATATACAGGAATCAGAAACAGACCTCGTTGAAAAAATCACTGAAATACTCAATATTTACGAAAAGAACCCGAACTTTAAAGGCAAACCATCTTTCAAAAAATGGTGTAATTATTGCCGCCGATACGGACATAGTATTTCCGAATGTAGACAAAAACAGCAAGATAGTCAAAATAAACCTCAAAAATACAAAGAACCAAATAAATCATTCTATCAATACATGAAAAAAGATCAAAATCTACCGAACAAAACAGTTCACAGCAACAACAGTTCAGGAAAACCACTCCCGAACAATACAAATTATACAAGAAATCAATCACCATATAACTCAAGTTATAGAGGAAGATCACCAGAACGAAGAAACACGTATAATCCATCACAAAATCACTACAATAGACCAAATAGTAGAAATAACTACTCCAGATCAAATTCAAATACACAACGATTTGTTTCTAGATCTAATTCCCAATCAAGAAATAACTACTATCCAAACAACCAATCACGAAATTCATCATACAATAGGAATAGAAACTACTCCTATAATAGAAATAGAAGTTATTCAAACAACCGAAACCAGAATTACCCGAATAATCGATCAAGAAATAACTCATATAATAGATCGAACTATAACAGACCAAACAATAATTACCAAAACAGATCGCGAAATAATTCACAAAATCGACACCCAAGTTATAATAATCGTTATAGAAATTATTCCCAATCACCACATAGGAATAATAATAACTATAATAATTCTAATAATCGTCACAGAAGCAGTACACCTAAACATCAAAGACAAATCAATCAAGTACAAGCTAACCCAGAAACAACATCAGACCCTCCAGGTATTGATGACACAGTAACTGATACGTTACAACTCAATCAAATAAACTGTATATCATCAGATTCAGAAAGTGATACTGAAAACACTCTTGCTATCAATATGATAAAAGTCGAAAATGACTATGAATCTGTCATATATGAACAACCCTTTCCATCACATATATATGAAAATCAATCAGAATTTCTTCAAAATAATTACACTACACCCATAAATTCCACACCAACGACGCAAGAAACAAATGAGATAAACACTACAAATCAAACCAATAAAAATACCAAAACAAAATGCTTGAATACAAACCACATTTATCAAAATATACAAAAAGAACAACCCAAAGAAAAAATTTGGACAATACCATTTCTCTTAGAAAGCCCAAGAAATAAAGAATTTCAACCACCAGACCTTGAAATAGATTTTTTAATTGATTCAGGAGCAGAATCAAACATAATAAACATTCCCACATGGAATGAAATAAAAACTTTACATCCAAAGCTAACACCTCTTGAAACCTCCAGTAAGCTAGCAACAGCACAAGGATCAACATTGATAAACTACGGAAAAATCCAATTATTTCTCCTCCCTACCAGAACAATGGAGCAAAGCAAAATTTTAAATAAGCCATTTAAACAAATATTTCATATCACTGATATTAAATATAATATCATTGGAATACCATTTATTTCGAAGTATATACCAACAATTAACATACTAAATAGTAAAATATTAATCAAAGATAAATATACAAAAACAAAAGAAACATCCTTAACATTTTTTCAAAGATTAAATAAACAACCACCATTTTTTTCAAAATTTTATTCGATATTTAACCAACAAAGAAAACACCTGAAACCACTATCAGGAAACATCTATAATTTTTCAATCAAACAAGTTCACCAATATGATAAAGAACAAAACAAACAAAAGTTTTATATGTCAGATTTTGAATTCAAACCTATTCATAAATTTTTCAAAATCACAATCTCTTCAATAAAATATTTGAAAAATTCGAATTCCGATATCATTTCCTTACATGTCTATAATAATACACCTTACCAAGTAACATTACCTTTAGGACTTTTAGGATATTGTGAAACCAACGCTACAATATCACCAATACACGAAAAAGCCTATCGCGTAAATAATATACTCCAATTACTAGATATTTGCCAATCTACAATTCTTAATGAAGAATTATCTATAAATAATATAATAAGTAACGAAAACAGAAATACGGATTATTTCACAAAAACTCCATATTTCAAACCTACATTCAACATAAGTAACTACACAGCAGACCAACAGAAATTTTTAACAATGTTTAATTTCCAACATTCACAAATAACACAAGACGAATTCGAAAAATTAGCCAAACAGCTAATTAAATATTCATCAGTCTATGCAACATCAAAATTCGATGTTGGAAAAATCAGTTCATCACTACATCTCCCGTTAAAACCAGACGCAGTTTTCAAAAAACAGAGAGCAAGTAAAGTACCAATTCACTTACATGATAAAGTAAACAGATTACTCGATATTTTAGAACAGTACAATATTATATCACCAGTTAATAAAGAAGAACAACCAAAAGGCAACACATTCATCAACCCCGTTATCATTCTAGCTAAAGGAGAATCATTAAAAATCGTTCTCGACGCTAGATACCTCAATTCACTCATAGATGAATCAAAATGTAATTGGCCCATTGAACCAATACAAGTTATTTTAACAAAAATAATGGCAAATACTTCACAACCGCCGATATGAATAGTGCATACAATCAAATGCCACTAGATGAACAATCACGACGTTTAACACAATTTGTTATCGGAAACCAACAATATGAATTCAACCGCTTATTCTATGGAATATCCATAGGACCAGCAGCATTTTCAGCTTTTATGAGCAAAATTTTTAGACCACTAATACTCAAGAAAAACGCAATCACCTATCTAGACGATGTTTTTATGCAATCACAAACAAAAGACGAAATGTTCAGTGTTTTAGAAAAATATCACCAAATACTTCAGAACGAAAATCTGAAGGCCGCCCCCGATAAATCACACTTCTTTTTGACAAGAGTTAAATTCTTAGGACATAACATAGAAAGAAAAACAATCACTCCACTGAAATCACGCATTGACGCTATTCAAAAACTTCAACCACCAACAAATAAAAAGAAAATCCAAGAATTCCTTGGAATGTTAAACTTTTTAAGTAAATATGTTTATAAAATGCAATTATATCTACGACCATTTTATAACATCCTTAGACAACAAAATAACTTTGAATGGAATACAGAACATCAAGCACGATTCGAAGAAATAAAGAAACTTTTAACTGAACAAATTTCAAATACAATTCCAGACCCTGATCAACCATTTTATGCAATGTGCGATGCTTCGAACTTTGGCATCGGCGCAGCATTATTACAATCACATAATGGTACAAACAAAATGAACCTTATATCAGCAAACTCCCGATTATTCACTCAAGCAGAGCTACGACTCTCAACCCTAATGAGAGAATGTACAGCCATAATCTATACACTTACAGAATATGAATTTCTGATACTTGGATCAAAACATCCCACAGTTTTATTCACAGACCACAAACCAATCATTTTTCTTTTCACACAAAAATCTAACCCAAACCACCGAGTTTACAGATTTCAATTAATTCTAATGAAGTTTCCAAACTTACATATAGTTTGGACTGCAGGAAAAAATCTTGCATTACCAGACACCTTAAGTCGAAATACACCACCTGAATTACTTACACGAAAAACAACAGTTGAAATACCCAAAAACATAAAATTCTACCTTGCAGAAAACGAAACATCACCTCGATTAGAATGCAAACATGCAGTAAAAACTGATATTGAACAATCACAAATAAATAATTTACAACATTTCCCACTTTATTTAGATTGTCAAAATAATCATTATGAAGTTGATCTACTTGGAACATCAACTTTCAAACCAATCCCATATTCTCAATGGATAAAAAGTAACACCCAACAAAAACGAACAAAACAACACCTACCTAAGAAAGACCATTTTCCACTAATCGAAAAAGAAGATTTAACTGATAAAATAAATTTATCAGGACCACAAACAAATGATTCAAAATACACAATAAATCAAGTTTTTGACCTTCACGACCCACTTGATACAATACCCTTATCTAAATTAGAAATCGAAAACATTTTTCTCCCCCCAACAGATACGATTACAATTTCAACACTGAAACAATATCAAAATCTTGACCCAGTAATTCGACAACTGAAATCATGGCACAAATATAAAACTAAACCTATCAAAGCAGATTCAACCATTCTAGGAAACAAAACACTCCTCCGATACTTTCGCAAATTTAACAACACAACAATTAACGAAAAAACAGACCTTTTAGAGTATAACCTAAATGAATCTACAGTTCCCTGTCCCCCTATAAGTATGATTCTTATAGCTTTTAATATTTCACATACACAAAATATTAAAGGACACTCTGGATCAGAAAAAACATATTCAAATTTTATACAAAATTTTTACTTCCCAAATGCACCGATTTGGATAAAAGTACTATGCAATGATTGTATAGTATGTCAACTGAATAAACCTTACCCAAATCAAAAACAAATAGCACAAAAACAAGATTTTAAAGGACAAAGTTTGTACTTTAATCACCGTATCTCATTTGATACTAAAGGACCAATTTCACCCTCATCAGAAGGAAACTCCTACATTATGGTAATTGTTGACGCATTTACACATTATGTAGCACTTAACCCAGTACCACATTGTAACGCTTATTACGCTTACACAACACTCTATGAACACTGGATAGCAAAATTCGGACTACCAGAAATTTTAGTTACAGACAACGGTACAGAATTCATAAATAATGAAATTATCACACTATGTCATTTATATAACATTAAACACAAACCACGTACATCTCATGCACCTTGGACAAACGGCTTAGTCGAAGGTATGAACCGATCACTGCAAGAATATCTTAGATGTATCATCAACGGAAATGATACAAAATATACCGAATGGTCAGCAGATGTAAAATTATTTCCCTTAGCATATAATTCACAAATCACGACAACTTTAGGAATGTCACCATATGAAATGGTTTTCAACCAAAAGCCACGCAAACCAATAATGTTTACAGCAAATTCCCATAAAAACGCACAAGGTTATTGTCAACCAACTAAAGACTCAATTTGTTATAACCTACCTTTACATACACACGATGAAGATCATTTTCATCACCCACAAATTCTTAAATTAGCCTCCGGTACACACACCGAATGGATTTTAAATAGAGATAAGAAACACAATGAAATTTACCAAAAAATAACGAAAAAGTTATTACAAAGACAAAACATAAATGAACAAATCAATTCACGTTTTACACCAGCTTCCGATTTAAAAATTGGAACATTTGTTTTAATACCTAATTTTAATACTCAAAAAGGAATTTCTAAAAAATTACAACCCCTCCGAAAAGGACCCTACCAAATAATTGCAAAACCCACTGATGTCACATATAAAATTACCGACTCAAACAAAAAAGAAATCGTTCAACATCGAAACAACCTATTACCTTATTACCCAAAAGAATACGCACTCCGCGAATTAACCCAATTATATTCTTTCACAGGATTAAAAATCATTCAAAATGAACCACATCTGAAAAACACAGAACAAAATGATAACCCCACCGAAAATCAAAACACAAAACCAACCGCCACCAAGAACAATACACAAAACCATAAAGAATCTCCAAAACAAAGAAAAAATAGAAAAATGACAGAACAAATAATACCCCAAGAAGAAATAGACAAATCTGAACATAGAAAAACAACAAGACTCCGAAATCAACCACGTAAAAACTACAAAATGTTCATCCCCCAATCTAAATTATTAAAGAAAGTAGAATTTAAAAAGTAATTTTAAGATTTCATACTTCACAATCTTGAAACCTCCGTAACATTTTTCATTTCAATTTTTCAAAATAACATGCTCACAAGTACGCAATAATTCTAGTTCATAATAGACCAATAGGATTCATCCAATCCGCCACCTTCTCTAACTCAAACTAAGATCAATTAGACGAATAATCTAGAACTCCAGGCACATCTCTAACTATAACTTTACAACCTCCAGGTCAAAAATAAGCAAACCACTCCAACTTGACAGATAAAATAAACATCACCATAATACCGTACCCCTCCCTTATCTAATAACCCAAAGATCAACAATATTTCCCCAACTCAGACCACGAATACCCCCAAAACAAATTTGATAACTTAGCCTAAAGTAACAAAATGAAGATTTTAATTAGCCTAAAGTATAAAAATCTCACCATACCCCGGATCATTTGACAAACAAAAATAAAGAAAAAGACGACCTCCCAGTCACCATGAAAATTGCCCCCAACAATTTTTTACAAAACTCAACCCACTTGTCAAAAAACTAATAAATAATTCGACCACACTAGAAAATCGCCTCAAACAGCAAAAAATATTCGACCAAAAGATCATTTCTTAAATGCTTTTCTCTCAAACAGTCGCTCAAATACTTATAAATTTTAAACATTTTTTTTCAATACTTGAAGCTTTTATAATATTTCTTTTTGATCTACTTGAATCTTTTCTCATAATCTTAATCATTTTTTGTAACATTTTTTTAATTTTCTACACAATACTCGAACTATTCCTCCAACTTTCCAAAACCCTTGAATATATCCACAGGTACGATTTTAACAACTTGTCTAAATGATACGAACAATTTTCAGTAGAACTGATATTTTTTTATTGTTTGTAATTTTCATAACATTTCTATCATCCCTCATTTTGACCATATGTAAATGCATAAAGAAAGCAATCATCACATTTGCCCTAGCAACAATTTTTTTAATTATTTTTTTGGAAGAATATTATAATAAACATAAACCTTCCCACTAAAGTAACAATTCAAAAATCCATCAAAAATTGCTACCCAACAGTCACAGAATCAGTCTCCACCGACATCATCCCAAAATAACCAAACACCACCTTCAACTACTCAAAATCCTCCAACATCTACACGAATTTCTTTTCAAGACAATCCATACACTTTTGAAGAACGGCACGCTCGTTTATCTGAACCACTAGAACCAGTTCAACGACAAGCATCCCTAAGTGAACCAACATATAATCTTTACCCAACACTACCACAAGAACTAAGTAGAATACGAAACCTTAGTCAAAACCAAAACACAACAGAAATAGATAGACAAATTATACATCCTCGACGAAACAGAAATTTTCAAACTCCCCGAGTTCATTTTGATATACCTCAATCCCCATCACAAACCACTCCAGAAAACACCACTGGTATCACACCAGAAACTCCTACACTTTTTTCACAACGAAGCACTTCAAGTCTCCCCTCAGACTACTTAGGTTCAACACCAACATCTGAACAAGCACGAGAAAATCCTTTTAACCCCCCAAACCTAACATCACGACTTCCATATTGGACTACACATTCATTTACACAAGGTGAACCAAATTTAGTCAATGACCCCATAGATATTTCTACGGATACAACAACATCCTCATCACTACCAGAAACATTATCACTACCATCAACACCATCAATAAGCCAATTTTCACCACCACCTTTTAACTTAAATTTTCCAAATAATCTCGACGCCAGATATCGAGAACAATCATCAATAATTATTCCTTTAAGATTAGATTGGAATACATTCACAGCACCTCCACCATTATTTGGACAACATCAAGAAAGTAACCGCCTCCATAACTGGGCACTTAATAGATTACAATATCGCCAAGATATTCACAACGATATCCGTGATCACAATATTCAAATACTCCAACAAAACAGTTTACAATTAAAATTTGAAATCACAGTTAAGTTAAATAACATTACCCAACATCCCTACCCATTAAATCCACCTAACATAACAGCTCAATCACTACCACCACCGTTTATAACTACTGAAGTAATATATAAATACGACAGATACACCAAAAACACAATTGGTTACATTACATTTTATAACCCATACTCAGGATTATCATACACATGTATATTCTAAAATTATTAATTTTTCTCCAACTCCTTTTTCTAGTAACCTCAAATCAAAACATAAACCCTTCCCCTCGTACAGGACCACAAGATTTATTAGTAACACATTACGATTGCGAAGAAAATGAACAAAAAACACTACACAAATATGCAATAAATCAAGTATCACAATGTGAAACAGAACCACAAGCTATAGAAACCACAGATATAATAGCAACACTCTATTCAAAAGCCCGAGCAACAACAGTTACAGGTTATAAATTCACAGCAACATTTTCCGAAAAGAAAGTACATTGTTCACAAGTCTCGAACGGAAACAAAAACCGACTTGACCATGAATCATTCTATCAAAGTAATATAGAACGTCTTTTACATCTCAATCCCGACGATTGTAAAAATGAATTACTTAGACTAAACATCACACGAAATAAAAATTCCCAAAGAAAGTTAGTAAATTTTCAAGTTTTTTCAGACTCTGTACATCAATCACAACTTGAAAGACACCAAGGACATATAAAACTAGACGAAAAATACCCGTATAACGGCGCACACGGACGATTAACCTATGACCTACATGATAAACATTGGATACCACACATTGGTATAAATAACCCATCAAACTGCAAAGCAGACACGAAAAATAAAGGATACCAAGAAATAATGTTTTTCGATTGGAAAATACAACTCGAAAAAATACAACTCACACGAGATTTATCTGATAATACAATGATCTATCAAGGAATCCGACTACCTTGTAAAAATGATCAAGGATATTGCGACCCTACAACGAGAACACAAGCAACAATTGTTTGGTTCCCCGAAGATACATGTACAACATTTCAAGTAGCAAAAATACACGCTCGTATGATAAAATTTCACGAAAAATATTTTATACAATCAATTCCATATGAACAAGTCCATCCATCACGCAAACTAAGTTCCGATTTTAGAAACATAGATAATATAGAAAATAAATTGACACGTTTTCAAATATATCAAGAAACAGAACTTGCATGTAAATACAGGAATCCACTTCACAGAACACAATACTCTGAAATATTAGTTGAATACGAAAAAGGATTCGACATGACCACTGGAAAAGTGAAAATCGACCCATATGCCACAGGTCATCCTCTAAACGAAGGAACATCCTATATACCAGTTAATTTTGAAAAAAGCAACGGACAACCTGGTGGACATCCAAAACCTTATGACACCAGAAGCACACGCTTACAAGAATTATCACTAATGAATACTACATATTTCGGTAATATCCACTATGATATTCATTTGGATATGAAACTAGACTATACAATTAGCCGCATTTTTCAAGAAATGTCACTCTCCGAATTAGAAACACTACACCAACTATGCGAATTAGAACGAACACAAATATTACAATCACTTGCACTAGCAGTATTAAAAATACCCTACGCAGGATACTTATTATCTGGAAATAGATCAAATTTTTTAGACTACGAAGGAAACATCTTATGGTTTTATACTTGTACTAAAAAAGTATCACCACTATACGTTTTTGAAGATAAACGATGTTATAAAAGAATCCCTATCTTTTATAAGAATAAAGTACATTTCGTGGATACACTTTCACGAAGAACCTATTTCTGGGATACCGCAGTCCCATGTGGATCAGAAAACAGCCACAATGTAGTACAACTAAACCCTGATGAAAATAAATATTATCTTCTCACTCCATATCCCACATTAATGCAATCACTCAAAAAATTTTCACCAGAAAGCATTCGCGCTATTGCTCGAAACCCAAATATAGACTTACAATCAATAGGAATCTATTCAAAATCAGATATTCAACATCACATTAGAACACAACAATTCCAAGAATTATTAACACAAATGGACACTATACAAAGACAATCAATAGACCAAAATTTACGCAAACTTGCAGAAACCGCAGGATTTGCCGATATCTACACGCAAGACTATAGCGGATATTTTAAAGACATTAAAGATTATATATATCTAAACGGCGAAAAATACCGTCCCCAAGATATATCACCAATTAACATTTTTAGCTTTGTTACACTCAAGAATGAAATCCTTGATTTTCTAGGATGGCCCTACTACATCTTAGAAAAATTGACTATATTATACGCAATGTTTAACTTTATTGGATTTCTTTTCTCACTCTTAAAAGGAATCTACAATACATGTGCTATACACACACAAGTAAACAGACAAGCAAGCGTAGCACGCATACTCTTTGCAGGATTTTTTGGAATTTTTTCGACATCTATAAACAAAATTCTTTTAGACGCACAAATAAAAGAATATAACACAAAAATAACAACACGACAAAATACATACGACGAAGAACATAACAATGTCGACACACAGCCAACGGCACCACAATTACCACCCCTACCAAATAACCATCCACTATCCCTAGTCCCACGAAATTTTCGAAATTTAGCCATCACACATAATCCAAATTTTAGACTCACCACATCGCAAAGTCCCGTCCAACATATAATAACACATCAATCACAAGATGATAATACTTATGAACAAATTATTGAACAACCCCATACCACCGCTTTTCAATCTCAAAATAATAATTTTTTTAGCCCACGATGAGCCGCCAACTTGGATCACTCCATCGATCAAATTCCCATCCAACCAACCTTCCTTCTTCAATCCCAATAATACCACTTTTTGCTTTTCCGCCACCCGATTTTCCACCTAGCAATGTAACATCAGGCATGAATTCCGACACTAACTCACAAATTTCAGTTTTATACTCCATTTCACAGCTAAATAATCCGAATATTGAAACCCCCGATGAATTTGCCGACTCAGAACCATCTCCATCCAATAATTTTCATAACCCTTCTCATTTTTCTCAACCTCCTTTTCAACCCATATTGTCAAATAACCCTGACCCAATCACTCCCACACCCTCTTATGCTTCCCAAGTTACCCCAACCTATTCCTCATACCATTCTGACCAATCATCTCCAGACACCCCCCGAATCTCCCCAGAGCTAGACAATTTTATTACCCTCCAACAACAACCCTACCACCTTAACACCCCGACCATAAACCAAATCTCCTCCACTACAAATTCATCCAATCCCCCTACACCCTCTTCAAATTATACTGAATCATTAGCACCATCATCCACATCAACTGAATCCTCACTCAACACTAATAGAGCTTACCGCACTTTTAAAAGAAAGTTCCCCAACCATCCTTTCCCAGCAAAACCAGGAACAGCCCGTGAATACATCAACCACCCCCAGCATACTAACACCAAAGAATTTTTAGCTATCACTTTACCCTCATTTCCACAATACACCATAAACACCCCTCATGACGCTAACGAAACACGCAACTTTGTAGACGAATACGTTTTAATGCCCACTCTCTCTTGGACCTCATACTATCATTTCACTAACCCTCTTTGCTTACCTTTAACCAACACTTCCATCGATACAGACCGAAACAAAGATATGCTATATCGACTAACTACACCACTCACCGCTAGACAGTTTACTTACGTAGGATATAAAAAATCACTAAAAATACACACTGCACCTAGAGCTAATGAATATACACTAGAATACTACGATCACAACATCATCAGAGCTAACCAAGATCAATTCTTAGACGACGATCGCTTCGCTAATCCACAAATCACCGAGAAATTTTTCATCAAGACACCATATGTATTTACACTAAACATTTTCGACCGAAAGTTTGATCACATTATTTCAGAAGCACTAACAAACACACAAGCATACGAAAGTTTTAAAGAACGCTTCCAAATCTTTTCACTAACCTTTCATTTCCTTGCACCACACGAAAGAGATTTACACTGCTCACACGATATTATGTTGCGCACTAAACAAACACATACATACAGTTACTATCGTTTCATCCAAAATCACTTTGACCTCCACACACCCTCTAGACAACCACACCATCGTTTCCAATTCATCAATTCAAAATACACTTCACCGTATTTCCTAAATTTCACATATTGTATTAAAGACACTAACCTCCATGGTATTCTTCGTAATTATGACCCCATAACCCAAATGTATATTTTCTGCCCCATCACCAAGACCTTCAACGCCGAAGAATCCCGACCCTTCCTTATCCCGCACGAGTTTGTACAGCCTATGGAGATCCCAATTTTAGAATTCATCCACAACACTAAATTTAACCACAAATTATATAACTTAATCCAAAACACACCTTATGAGTTTGCAGTAGGCACTGAAGAACTAACCACTATTAAGGCACTTCAATTGCTTTGGCCACTGCTTCAAACTAAAAATATCATCCGCATCTTAGCTAAACTACTAACAACTTCAGAACTAATTCACGATATCTTCCCCCACGGTTTTTTCCCCGACGACTAACAGGTAAGTATGAATTCAATGAATATTACTAACTAATTACAATATTAAAAAACTCACCATTCTTTATTCATGTTTTCTTTAGATTTTTAGCCTTCATCCTAGATCATCTGAAAAATTCACAAAAGAAAAATAAAAAATAGCAAACTTCTTCAAAACTGTTAAAAACCCTATTAAACTTGTGCACCAACAATTAAATAAATATAATACCAATGCAGTAAATTAATTTATAAAATTTTCCCCCAAAAGCAGTAAATATACATATGATGAAAATTTGTATCTTAAAATTCCCCCATAACTAGCAGTAAATTTCCAAGTTCTATGCAGTAAATTAATAAAATGCAATTTCAGTACTAACCTTTTGATATTTTCATTCATTCGCACAGAAATTCTATCCACACTCGCACAGCTCGCCCACGAAGAATTGTTTAAATAATGATTTTAAGTTTCAAGTTTTCACACTCAACAACTCTAACACACGATAACAAGTTTCAAACTTTCCTTTAACCCGGTTGGAAAAGAATTATATACTAAACCAAACTAACCAACGCAGCTTACTAAACACCACAAATCATAAAATAACAGCATGACTTGAGAAAAGAAAACCAACGGTACCCAAACCGGATTAACCCAGTTTAAAACTGGATAATTTATTCTTTTGAAGACTATAATAAAGTCTAAGAAAGAAATAATAAAACACAAAAAAGTCATAAGACAAACCCATAACAAAAACAATTTGATTTTTAAAAAAAGGACACAACCAAAGGAACATAAGAAAGACCAACACAAACCCAACATAAAACGTTATCACATAACAGGACTTCTCAAAGAAACCGCACGAAATCATACTCCCACTCCTGGCCTAACCCACCAGAGAGGACGTCCTGAGCATGCTCTATAGCCGGCCTAACCCACGGCGCTACATCCACGCTTTGTGACCACACTTCTATTTTTAACAAGAGGTACTCAAGGGTGAGTAACTCTTCAAAATAACCGAACTAAAACAAAATGCTTTTGTGAAAACAACTAACTAAATTCATAATTAAAAAACTAAACTAATAAAAATTTTATGAAATGTAAATCATACCTTGCAGTATATAGATCAGCACACAACAACAAAGACGAACATCCAAAGACAAAATGACCCCACTACACTCGAACAAGAATGGCTAACCACAACCGATATGCCGTCCACAATCACAACTCAAAGGATTTAGAGTACGACTTGACTTCGCAGAAAAGGACTTCATTGAACTAGACCAATGACCACCTCGATGTTCAAGTATACGTACAGATCCGAGTAACCAGGCATCCCCTCCACGCACAATCTCCACGCCATTCCCAAGCTAGATCAAACACAAAAGAAGTTCTCTCCGAAGAACAGAAAAACCTGACATAGCCAACCATTCTGAAATCAGAATTGATGCTGTTGCAGAGACTCAGTCGTTGTCACAAGAAGAAGCGGAAGAAAATTATGATGTTCGCCAAATACCAACGTCCATCATCCATCCTTGAACTACAGAAGAACTGTTCTAAAAAACTCTGTAAAACCCGGATGGGTGGAACCTGATCTAAACTACATTTTATGATTGGATAAATTAAATGTTTTACCAATGTAAAGTATTTAATATTAACCAATCATGATCCATCTAACTAACAACCCACTTATTTGTAAGTGCTGAAGTTACTTGTAATTTCAGCACCAGAGAGATTTGAATTTAACTTAGAAATTAGTTGGACTCTCCCGAGCACTTCAGCAGCCGCAATAAACCAGTATACCCTAGATCTATTGAGCCTAGCAGAGACTAGTTAAACAACCTGAGACTAGATAGTATAAGAGTAAGATTAGGATCGGTATTAGACTAAGAAGTTGCACGAATCTATCCGGCCGAAAATAAGATAGCGTGACGAGCAGACGGTGTACCCTATCCGAAATTACTCTATGAGTTACACTTCGGTCCTAACTCAAGTTGGTCTGAGAAAATAGCAAACTAAGTGTATACTTTCCGACACTGCCTTCAAAACCAAAGCAAAAACGAAACAGAGACTGCAGCTGAGCCGGGAACATTAACTTAAAAGAATCTGACAAACAATTGAAAGCGTCCATTTTTATTCAAAATCACCCAAATTATAAGCAATATTACGACTGAAATGTGTTATTAATTTGTAAAGTTTCCAAGTTGCCCACATTGGAAAAGCGATATCTAAATTTTGTTTCATCTTTCCACAAAACACGCAAAATTTCTACTCGTGGTTTTTTCTTCGGTACAAATTCATGTTTTCAAGCTGTCACTCGAACGCTTTTTTGTCATAACTAACATTAAATCAAGACAGCGGATAAATATGTTTTTTTTTTTAAAAAAAATCCAATGCGAAGGTAAAATTCGACCTGGTTAATGGGCAACAGCCCCAGTGTGACTCTTAGCGCTCGCTAACTCACTTCAAGAGCACTAGTTTGTGGTCGATTTTGAACTGTAAAAAGTACTTAAACATAATATTTTGCCCTGAAAAGCAGCAAAAATTTCTCAGAGGATCCCCGAAAAGATCTTTTGATTGATTGAGTGCCTCTATACTCAGGAAAGCGAATTTCATCTTGGTTTTTTTACTAGGAGAGGCTAGAGGTACTATTGATAACCCATTCTGTCCTGTAAGACTTTGAGTTTCTGCGTTTCCTTAATTATAAAGTCGTATTTAAACCGTTTACTGACTTATTTTGATATATATTCAATTTTTTCTGCGTACAACTTTTTTTCGTTGACTTATGGTGCAGACGACGAAGTTTTCAAATCTGAAGATCTTAAGATTTGAAAACTTCGTCGTCGACACCATAAGTCAACGAAAAACAGTTGTACGCAGAAAAAATTGAATGTATATCAAAATAAGTCAGTAAACGGTTGAATTACGACTTTAAAATTAAGGAAACGCAGAAACTTTTAAAATGCTTGTCTTTTAAATTAGTTTTCTAAGCAAGAAACACTAAAAACATCTGCTCAAAATATCTAAACGGTAGCCCCCACGTTGTTATACTTAGCAATGTGCTTTTATGGCATGATTAAACTAATATCTCAAGAAGTCAACTAATCAGCAAAAAGAATCGATGCCTATCGTCATAGTAGTTAAGAAAAGATGTTTTTGGTTGAAAAAATTAGTGCTAGAAACTGGAACAAGTTGAAAAAAGTGGAAGAAATAATTTTTTGCTGTCGTCTCCGAGACATCGTTGCGCTCGTCGACCAATCCCCTCTCGAGCTTGCCAGTCGGTTTTTGTGCTTCCATTAACTTAAAAATGTTCCCCTCACAATTATCTTTCAAAAGAAATTGTCAATAAGTGGATTTTGAGTATCGTAGTTGTTGATTGTCTAAATTATACAAATAAATTATTCTTTTAGGCTTCGTTTGTAACCTATAAAGCATCGAGCAAAGAGATTCGCTAAAAGCATGAAACAAAATATACATAAAATATTGAATAAGTTGTTTGAAAAAAGAGACTCCACAGAAAATGATTCTTACAAACATCATGTTTTCGTGCTACAGTTCACTGAAAACCAAAGCCGCTCGACAAAAATCAAAACAGCTATCAAAAATTGTGAAACTTTAATGGAACAGGCAGTTAAAAAAAAGAAATCATTCAATTGGCTGGAAAAGCCGAAGACGCCGACTAATACTAGGTCTACATCTTCGCTTCAAACGGGAGCCACTCGGTCCAAAATGTCAAATGTAGCTTCCAAGAAACTGAACCCTTGAAATCTAAGAGTTCTAGTGAGAGGAAACGCAATCTTGCTTTGAAAAAGTTGCGGCAAGAAGAACGTGCCAGGCAGGCTAGCGTAGCCTTAAAGTTAAAACAGCAACAAAATGAATTAGAGTTAGAGCCATTAGCTGCGGATCATAGGAGAAAGTTGAAAAAAATATTTGTGAAGGATTGCAAGTGGAAGATGACCTATCTGCTGTAGGTGAAAAGTTAGATAAGACGAGTGTAACAGGAGTCAGTCTTCAACCTGATGAAAAAAGGGAGGAGGATTGTACGGCTTCCTGGGTGCATTCTATCAAAGACCTTTTTCTGCAGTTTTGGCCACTCAACCGGAAAACCCAGTTACTATTGAACACACATGGTTTTCCACAATGGGCTTGCCGTCAAATCCTGAGCTTCATGGAAACTCCGTTCATGGTTTCAATACTGGGCATGTAGCATCTAGTGATCCTGGTTTGCATATCAGTAATCATCTAGCCTCTCGGCAAAATTACCCGAAATCAAATTTGTCATCACATACTTGAAGCATCTGTGAAGGTTCCACATTGTCTAGCACCTCATGTCGGTGTTAATTGTCAACCACTTTCCGCTATTCCTCAAGCTGATTTTCTTCCGAACTACGGATCAATTTTTGGTAACACAAATATGTAGGGTCTGATTAACCAATTTCCATTAATGCACACAATTCCACAAACTGTCGGGCATTCTGTGCCATAGATCTGTTGAAACCAACCGATAAACATTCATTTGTCAACAGCGCATTCACATAACTACCGGATGCAGAATCTGCAGCTTTTTGTGCACCTGTCTGAGCTGGAATTAGCGAGTCTGGTGGGCCCATTTGGGTTATTTCAGCATGTGGTTTGACCCCGCAAACACCTGTGATGATCAAACCCATGTGCAAACCCCATCAGAATGCCAAAGCGAATGTGTTTTCTTTGGCCACTCCGATTGGACGTACTTCAAGCGGGACCATTGGTGGTACCGTACACTTCTCAAGCTGATCCCCAAAGTGCAAGCTCCGCTAACCAAGGGTTTTCTAATCCTACTGTTGATTCTCTATATGAACATCCGGTAGAGCAACCAATTTCGGCTCGTGAACTAGCTGAAATCATCAAAGTTAGCCGCGAGTGTCGTCTCCCAGAATTGAAATTAGGTCAATTTGATGGAAACGCTCTGAGCTGGCACAAATGGGTGGGAAAGTTTACCTCAACCATCGATCTCGCCCTTCCGAGTGATGAAGAGAAATTAACTTACTTAAAGACGCTCGTAACCTAAAAAGCAAAAGCGGCGGTCGCCGAATACAGTTATAGTGGAGTTTTTTAATATAATGCAATTGCTACATTGCATAGAAAATTTGGTCAGCCTCATTCTGTATTTGGGACTCATTTGGATAGGCCAGATTTCCTCCCCTCAAAATGCATAGTTCAGAGAATGTCTTCAGTTTTTCTTGTGCCGTTTCCAGACTAGTAGCACTCTTTCAATTGATGTCATCTCATGATGACCTTAAAAGCGTGACTCTTCTGAACCAAGCTGTTGGCAAGCTCCCAACAAAATCGAAACAAGCTTGGTCAACGCATACCGTTAGGCGTAATTGGCAGCGTCCCAGCCTCTTAGATTTCAATAAGTATTTAAAAGACAAAGTGGAGGGCCACGAAAAGTTGCACGTTAATGGTTCTAGACCTAAAATGGAAGAAACAGTTAAGCCGAAAACAACAAATGTTTTTGCATCAATCATTAAGTGCCCTAGTGATAACGAAAGCAAGTCTAGTTATCCGCCGTGCCTGCTGTAAAAAGAAAGCAAGCCTTTTGGTCTTGGGTTGCGTTCAAAGAAAAAAATGCCACTCAGCGAGCCAATTTTGTTATTGAGCAAAAACCTTGCATGCCCAAAAACGAAGGCCAAGAAATGTCCAAAAGATTGTGAGAGCACGCACAACGTCCTTCTGCACAGTGCTGAAAAAGTTTTTCCATCATAGGAAAAAAAACATCAAGTAGACCACATGAGTGTCAATCGAAAGATGTTAAACAAGTTTCTACTCACGCCGCTGCGGGGAGGGAAAATCACAAAGAATTAGCGAAAAGATTGTTGCCAATTGCAACATGTGGTATATCTTCGGATAGAACCAGTTTTTAGATGTTGGTTCTTTGCGACGGAGCATCTACACTCGTAGGTTTCCGCATCTCTCGCTAGCCTGTTAAAACTGATTGGTGAGCCAATCCACTTATCAATCAGTGATTTCAATGCCGTAAAAGTCATCGAATTTCAACGAGTCAATTTCAAATTCTATTCTTAATCGAATATTGCCAATTTAATTTTGACTACAGAGGCTTATGTGAATGACAGCATTTTTTTTGGCACAGAATGTATCAATATACCTGAGTTGAAGGATAAAAATCCTCAATTAGCTCCTATAAAGCCTTGGTTTGACTTGGAACCTTATGCAGCCTTAAAACGAGTCGTTCTGCCTCTGATAAACTTGCTTTATTAATCCCAACAATCCATGATGATGAAAAATAAATCGTACCTATGCTTTGGACTGATAACAAAGCCAGCCTACCTAATATTAGTTATTCATCGCTTGCTCAATTCAAAACTTTGGAGCAAAGCTTGAGTAAAGACCCAGAGCTGCGCAAAAGATACGCAGAAAGATACAATAAGGGAGGTTTTGAAGAGAGTCCATGTCGTTACCGTCGAGTCGCATGATCCACGTTCGCGAACCGATCGCGAATGTTATCCTTCGCATCACCAAGTTATAAATCCGAATGAGCCGGGTAAGTTAAGCCGAGGCCCTAATGTGGCTGCTTAGTTTCATGGCACATTCTTAAAAAATCCCAATTGGAGGGTCCAGACCTACTCCAAAACCTAATATTCGTACTATTGCGCTTCCGACAGCTCAAATACGCCGTCTCGGCGGATATGGAGGGCATGTTTCTCCAATTAGTAGTCTGCGACCAAGATCACTCTTTGCTTCGTTTTTTGTGAAGGGAGGATCCCATATCGGATATGGTAGTCCATCAGTACACTCGCCATATATTCGGCGCCCGTGACTCGCCGACATGCGCGAACTACGCTTTGCAAAAAACAGCAAATGATAACATATCCACTTGGTGGACGCCGAAAAAGTTTAAATGGACGATCATTTAGATTCAGTGAAAAATAGGGGAAAATTTCTTAAGTGGCACTCTGGCCTCTCTCTGTCTTTTACATAAATGGCTCGTACATTGTAATGGCTCGTCTTTTACATAAAGACATTTGGCGATTAAGTTGCCAAAAATGGCATGATAATATATCAGAAGAAATAGGGAAAAATTTCTTGAGTGTCACTCTGGTTTCTCTCTGTTTCCCCACAGTTACTTCACAGATCCTGTGGATCGTATCGAGCTTCACATGTTCGGTGATCGGTCGCAAGATGTTTCCTGCTCCGTCGGGTTTTTGCGTGCGCGACTCATAAGCTCGCTCAAAACTGAAATATCATTTGTGTTCGATAAAGCGCGTGTTGTGCCAATGAGAGCGTTGTCAATACCTATGATAGAACTTCAACCAGATTTACTTGCCGCACGGTTACAAATCGAAAATGTGAAGGCATTTACAGTTCAGGTGAACAATATCTTTATGTGGATTGATAGCACTACCGAACTGCAGTGGCTGAATTCTAATGATTTGTTTCCTGTCTTCGTCGGAAACCGCGTCGAGGAAATACTCGAATCTGCCGCCATTGGCGAGATGCACCATGTCCAAGGCGGCAATGATCCAGCTGAAACGTGTACACGGGTAATTTCTTCTGAGACCCTCAAAAATAACAGCTGGGTCATTGGGCCAAGCATTTTAAGGGCTAAGGTTTGGTCATTTAAGTCCAATCAAGAGGTGATCAAAAAAATATGGTTATGGGGTCCTTCATGCGATGTCGATAATTGTTTGGAGACATCATCTACCTTTGTTACCAATGTTGCTTCAATAAAATTTCCGGATCATGAGTTTGATTGGTAAAAGATTGGCGGTTCTTCTACAAAACTTAGAAAAAAACATTCCCTTTTTGTTAAGGCTGCTGCCGTCTCATGCATGAAACTATATTTAATTAATAATTAATAATTAACTATAAACTTCAGGATGTTCACGCTCAAGCTTGAAACTATAATTGCATATAAATTAACGTTTATTCGACGTCATATAAAACCAGATGGTCAGGCCGTCTAAAACAAAAGCTAGACATAGCAAATGATCGGTTCGGCGTTGCTTCAAGCCCCCACGTACCCATGTTATAACATAATAAAATATGGGGTGATACCCTATTTCAACCGTTTTTTCTCTCTAACACGGTTCAGACCTGACTCAGTCTGACCTCCAAAAACGAGAAAAGTGTCTCAAGGGCAAATCCCTGTTTTTTGAGAGCTTGCTTTGAGTTTGCTGCTACAATTTTTTGTTGTTATGAGCAATTAAAAAATGCCGAAATTTATCGTTTGGAGAGTTATTTACCGAAGAATTAATCTTTATAATCCAAACGCTTAACTGATTATCTTTAAGTTTTTTTTTATACAGCGCGTCGGCTACGCCACCTAAAGGCGGCACTTCTGAACCCGATTATTGAGTCGAACAGCAACGATAAATTAGTGCATCAGGGTCTGTACATGAGTCGACTAGGGGCGATAGATGAATCAACCAGGGACGATTTAATATTGAACCAAGATATATAGATGATTCGACCCGGAGCTATATATAAGCCGACCAGGGTCGATAGAGGAGTCGACTATGGTCAATACATAAATCGACCAGGATCGATACATAGTTCGACCAGGTGCGATTTATAAGTCGATCAGTATGGAAAGAATAGTCGACCAGGATGGAAAGATTAGTCGACCAAGAATGCTAGAAGGGTCGAACAGCATCGATAGATGAATTGACCAAGGCTGATTACAGATTCGAACGAAATAATCAAAGAAAAAAAGAAACACTTTATTCATTAGAAATCACAAATAAAATCAAAGTGTATGTCTAGGGATGACCTGAGTTGATACTTGAGTCTTCAAATGTCGATACATTCAACGACCAAAGTCGATATATGAGTCGATCATGAACGATACATGAATCAACAAGGTTCAATATCTGAACCGATCAGGGTCGAGGATTGAATCGTACATAGGCGATATCTGAGTCAACCAAAGTCGTTGGATGAAATGATCGGGTTCAATACATTAGCAGACCAGTATCGTTATATGAGTCGAACAATATCGATGGGTCGACTAGGGTGGTGTATTAATGAGTCTACCAAGATGGTTAGATGAATTGACCAGAATTGACAAATGAATCCTTGAGGGACGAGTTCAGAGCCGAGCAGAGTTGATCAAAGAAAAAAGATTATTTTTTCCTTATAATTCATAAATTAAAAACAGTGTAAGTAGAGGGATGAACTGGGTTGATACTTGAACCAAACAGTGTCGATACATGAGTCGACGTGATTGATACTTGAGCCTACCGTCATCGACAAATGAGTCACTCAGGTCTATGGTCCATTAGGGCTCGACCAGTGTCCATTCAAGAGTCGACCAATGTCGATGAAGGAGTCGAAATGTATCGATACATGAGTCAACCAGAGTGGATACACGAGTCGACCAAGATCGATAGATGATTCGACCAAAACTGATAAATAAGGCTAAAGGGTTCGTACAATCGTTCGATTGGGATCAATAAAAGAACCGACTAAAGGCGAATTGTTAGTCGAATCAAGTCGGCTAACGAAAAAAAAAAGAAACAATTTTTTCTTTTGAACCCCTAAAAGTAAAATGAAGTGTATCTACAGGTATGACCTGAGTCAATACTTGAGTCGAACAGAGTCGCAACTTTGTTCAACCACGGTACATACATGAATCGACCGCGTTGGATGCATGAAACGACGAGGATCGACTTATGAGCTGACATTGGTCCATACAGGATAGAAAACTTTATTTTTTCTCTGACCGACCAGGTATATGAATCGATCAAGATCGTTATATGAGTCGAACACTATCGATACCTGAGTGAATCAAGTTTGACCAGGGTCGACCAGGGTCGATACATGAGTCGACTATGATCAATAAAAGAGTCAATCTGGGCCAATAAATAGACCGGACAGATTGATACATGAGTCGACCAGGATTGAAAGCAGAGTTGACCAGGATCCTCAGATGTTTAAACCAGCTTCGATAGATGAATCGACACAAATTAAGAGCCTGACAAAGTCAACCAAAGAAAAGAGAAACAATTTAATAATTAAAAAGGTAGATTTAAAATGAAGCGCATGTACAGGGATGACGTGTGCCGATAAATGAGTCTACCATGGTCGATACAGTAGTCGATCAGGGTCGATGCCTTGATCGACCAGTGTCGTTACATGATTCGACGAAAACTAATGCATGAGTCGCCTAGGTCGATACATGAGTCGATCAGGCTGTAAGCATTGGTCGAACAGATCGATGCAAGAGACGGCCACAATAGATTAATGAACCAACCAGGATCGATAAATGAAACAACCAAGAAATTTTTTTGTTCATCAGTAATCAAACGTTAAAATAAATTGTATGTAGAGGCATGAACTGGTCTACAATTGAGTCGACAACCGTCGATGTTTGAGGCGACCGGGATCGATACATTGGTCAATCAGAGTCGATTCATAAATTGAGCAAGATCGATAGATTAGTCGACCAGGATAGATAGATGAAACCATCAGGATCGTACGGTGATTTGACCAGGATCGATACATGAAACGACCAGGGTCGACCAATAAAATGACTGGTAACGATAAATGAGTCGACCAGTGTCGGAACCCGACCGGGACTAGATGAAGAGTCGTCTAGTATCTCTATTGTATACACAGCGCGTCGGCTACGCCACTTAAAGGCGGCACTTCTGGACCCAATTATTGAGTCGAACAGCAACGATATATTAGTGCATCAGGGTCTGTACATGAGTCGACTAGGGGCGATAGATGAATCAACCAGGGACGATTTAAAATTGAACCAGGATAGATAGATGATTCGACCAGGAGCTATATATCAGCCGACCAGGGTCGATAGATGAGTAGACTATGGTCAATTCATAAGTCGACCAGGATCGATACATAGTTTGACCAGGTGCGATTTATAAGTCGATCAGTATGGGAAGAATAGTCGACCAGGATGGAAAGATTAGTCGACCAAGAATGCTAGAAGGGTCGAACAGCATCGATAGATGAATTGACCAAGGCTGATTACAGATTCGAACGAAATAATCAAAGAAAAAAAGAAACACTTTATTCATTAGAAATCACAAATAAAATCAAAGTGTATGTCTAGGGATGACCTGAGTTGATACTTGAGTCTTCAAATGTCGATACATTCAACGACCAAAGTCGATATATGAGTCGATCATGAACGATACATGAGTCAACAAGGTTCAATATCTGAACCGATCAGGGTCGAGGATTGAATCGTACATAGGCGATATCTGAGTCAACCAAAGTCGTTGGATGAAATGATCGGGTTCAATACATTAGCAGACCAGTATCGTTATATGAGTCGAACAATATCGATGGGTCGACTAGGGTGGTGTATTAATGAGTCTACCAAGATGGTTAGATGAATTGACCGGAATTGACAAATGAATCCTTGAGGGACGAGTTCAGAGCCGAGCAGAGTCGATCAAAGAAAAAATATTATTTTTCCTTATAACCCATAAATTAAAAACAGTGTAAGTAGAGGGATGAACTGGGTTGACACTTGACCCAAACAGTGTCGATTTAATGAGTCGACGTGATTGATACTTGAGCCTACCGTCATCGACAAATAAGTCAGTCAGGTCTATGGCCCATTAAGGCTCGACCAGTGTCCGTTCAAGAGTCGACCAATGTCGATGAAGGAGTTGAAATGTATCGATACATGAGTCGACCAGAGTGGATACATGAGTAGACCAAGATCGTTAGATGATTCGACCAAAATTGATAAATAAGGCTAAAGGGTTCGTACAATCGTTCGATTAGGATCAATAAATGAACCGACTAAAGGCGAATTGTGAGTCGAATCAAGTCGGCTAACGAAAAAAAAGAAACAATTTTTTCTTTTGAACCCCTAAAACTAAAATGAAGTGTATCTACAGGGATGACCTGAGTCGATACTTGAGTCGAACAGAGTCGCAACTTTGTTCGACCACGGTACATACATGAATCGACCGCGTTCGATGCATGAGTCGACGAGGATCGACTTATGAGCTGACATTGGCCGATACAGGATAGAAAACTTTTTTTTTCTATGACCGACCAGGTACATGAATCGATCAAGATCGTTATATGAGTCGAACACTATCGATACCTGAGTGAATCATGTTTGACCAGGGTCGACCAGGGTCGATACATGAGTCGACTATGATCAATAAAAGAGTCAACCTGAGCCGATAAATAGACCGGACAGATTGATACATGAGTCGACCAGGATTGAAAGCAGAGGAGTTGACCAGGATCTTTAGATGTTTAAACCAGCTTCGATAGATGAATCGACACAAATTAAGAGTCTGACAAAGTCAACGAAAGAAAAGGGAAACAATTTAATAATTAAAAAAGTAGATTTAAAATGAAGCGCATGTACAGGGATGACGTGTGCCGATAAATGAGTCTACCAGGGTCGATACAGTAGTCGATCAGGGTCGATGCCTTGATCGACCAGTGTCGTTACATGATTCGACGAAAACTAATGCATGAGTCGCCTAGGTCGATACATGAGTCGATCAGGCTGTAAACATTGGTCGAACAGATCGATGCAAGAGACGGCCAGAATAGATTAATGAATCAACCAGGATCGATAAATGAAACAACCGAGAAATTTTTTGTTCATCAGTAATCAAACGTTAAAATAAATTGTATGTAGAGGCATGAACTGGTCGAGAGTTGAGTCGACAACCGTCGATGTTTGAGGCGACCGGGATCGATACATTGGTCGATCAGACTCGATTCATAAATTGAGCAAGATCGATAGATTAGTCGACCAGGATAGATAGATGAAACCATCAGGATCGTACGGTGATTTGACCAGGATCGATACATGAAACGACCAGGGTCGACCAATAAAATGACTGGTAACGATAAATGAGTCGACCAGTGTCGGAACCCGACCGGGACTAGATGAAGAGTCGTCTAGTATCTCTATTGTATACACAGCGCGTCGGCTACGCCACTTAAAGGCGGCACTTCTGGACCCAATTATTGAGTCGAACAGCAACGATATATTAGTGCATCAGGGTCTGTACATGAGTCGACTAGGGGCGATAGATGAATCAACCAGGGACGATTTAAAATTGAACCAGGATAGATAGATGATTCGACCAGGAGCTATATATCAGCCGACCAGGGTCGATAGATGAGTAGACTATGGTCAATTCATAAGTCGACCAGGATCGATACATAGTTTGACCAGGTGCGATTTATAAGTCGATCAGTATGGGAAGAATAGTCGACCAGGATGGAAAGATTAGTCGACCAAGAATGCTAGAAGGGTCGAACAGCATCGATAGATGAATTGACCAAGGCTGATTACAGATTCGAACGAAATAATCAAAGAAAAAAAGAAACACTTTATTCA
This sequence comes from Symsagittifera roscoffensis, assembly GCF_963678635.1. NCBI lineage: Eukaryota > Metazoa > Xenacoelomorpha > Acoela > Convolutidae > Symsagittifera > Symsagittifera roscoffensis. Next base: position 17,256,049 of record NC_087064.1, read on the forward strand.
TTAGAAATCACAAATAAAATCAAAGTGTATGTCTAGGGATGACCTGAGTTGATACTTGAGTCTTCAAATGTCGATACATTCAACGACCAAAGTCGATATATGAGTCGATCATGAACGATACATGAATCAACAAGGTTCAATATCTGAACCGATCAGGGTCGAGGATTGAATCGTACATAGGCGATATCTGAGTCAACCAAAGTCGTTGGATGAAATGATCGGGTTCAATACATTAGCAGACCAGTATCGTTATATGAGTCGAACAATATCGATGGGTCGACTAGGGTGGTGTATTAATGAGTCTACCAAGATGGTTAGATGAATTGACCGGAATTGACAAATGAATCCTTGAGGGACGAGTTCAGAGCCGAGCAGAGTCGATCAAAGAAAAAAGATTATTTTTTCCTTATAACCCATAAATTAAAAACAGTGTAAGTAGAGGGATGAACTGGGTTGACACTTGACCCAAACAGTGTCGATTTAATGAGTCGACGTGATTGATACTTGAGCCTACCGTCATCGACAAATGAGTCACTCAGGTCTATGGTCCATTAAGGCTCGACCAGTGTCCATTCAAGAGTCGACCAATGTCGATGAAGGAGTCGAAATGTATCGATACATGAGTCAACCAGAGTGGATACACGAGTCGACCAAGATCGATAGATGATTCGACCAAAACTGATAAATAAGGCTAAAGGGTTCGTACAATCGTTCGATTGGGATCAATAAAAGAACCGACTAAAGGCGAATTGTTAGTCGAATCAATTCGGCTAACGAAAAAAAAAAGAAACAATTTTTTCTTTTGAACCCCTAAAAGTAAAATGAAGTGTATCTACAGGTATGACCTGAGTCAATACTTGAGTCGAACAGAGTCGCAACTTTGTTCAACCACGGTACATACATGAATCGACCGCGTTGGATGCATGAAACGACGAGGATCGACTTATGAGCTGACATTGGTCCATACAGGATAGAAAACTTTATTTTTTCTCTGACCGACCAGGTATATGAATCGATCAAGATCGTTATATGAGTCGAACACTATCGATACCTGAGTGAATCAAGTTTGACCAGGGTCGACCAGGGTCGATACATGAGTCGACTATGATCAATAAAAGAGTCAATCTGGGCCAATAAATAGACCGGACAGATTGATACATGAGTCGACCAGGATTGAAAGCAGAGTTGACCAGGATCCTCAGATGTTTAAACCAGCTTCGATAGATGAATCGACACAAATTAAGAGCCTGACAAAGTCAACCAAAGAAAAGAGAAACAATTTAATAATTAAAAAGGTAGATTTAAAATGAAGCGCATGTACAGGGATGACGTGTGCCGATAAATGAGTCTACCATGGTCGATACAGTAGTCGATCAGGGTCGATGCCTTGATCGACCAGTGTCGTTACATGATTCGACGAAAACTAATGCATGAGTCGCCTAGGTCGATACATGAGTCGATCAGGCTGTAAGCATTGGTCGAACAGATCGATGCAAGAGACGGCCACAATAGATTAATGAACCAACCAGGATCGATAAATGAAACAACCAAGAAATTTTTTTGTTCATCAGTAATCAAACGTTAAAATAAATTGTATGTAGAGGCATGAACTGGTCTACAATTGAGTCGACAACCGTCGATGTTTGAGGCGACCGGGATCGATACATTGGTCAATCAGAGTCGATTCATAAATTGAGCAAGATCGATAGATTAGTCGACCAGGATAGATAGATGAAACCATCAGGATCGTACGGTGATTTGACCAGGATCGATACATGAAACGACCAGGGTCGACCAATAAAATGACTGGTAACGATAAATGAGTCGACCAGTGTCGGAACCCGACCGGGACTAGATGAAGAGTCGTCTAGTATCTCTATTGTATACACAGCGCGTCGGCTACGCCACTTAAAGGCGGCACTTCTGGACCCAATTATTGAGTCGAACAGCAACGATATATTAGTGCATCAGGGTCTGTACATGAGTCGACTAGGGGCGATAGATGAATCAACCAGGGACGATTTAAAATTGAACCAGGATAGATAGATGATTCGACCAGGAGCTATATATCAGCCGACCAGGGTCGATAGATGAGTAGACTATGGTCAATTCATAAGTCGACCAGGATCGATACATAGTTTGACCAGGTGCGATTTATAAGTCGATCAGTATGGGAAGAATAGTCGACCAGGATGGAAAGATTAGTCGACCAAGAATGCTAGAAGGGTCGAACAGCATCGATAGATGAATTGACCAAGGCTGATTACAGATTCGAACGAAATAATCAAAGAAAAAAAGAAACACTTTATTCATTAGAAATCACAAATAAAATCAAAGTGTATGTCTAGGGATGACCTGAGTTGATACTTGAGTCTTCAAATGTCGATACATTCAACGACCAAAGTCGATATATGAGTCGATCATGAACGATACATGAATCAACAAGGTTCAATATCTGAACCGATCAGGGTCGAGGATTGAATCGTACATAGGCGATATCTGAGTCAACCAAAGTCGTTGGATGAAATGATCGGGTTCAATACATTAGCAGACCAGTATCGTTATATGAGTCGAACAATATCGATGGGTCGACTAGGGTGGTGTATTAATGAGTCTACCAAGATGGTTAGATGAATTGACCGGAATTGACAAATGAATCCTTGAGGGACGAGTTCAGAGCCGAGCAGAGTCGATCAAAGAAAAAAGATTATTTTTTCCTTATAACCCATAAATTAAAAACAGTGTAAGTAGAGGGATGAACTGGGTTGACACTTGACCCAAACAGTGTCGATTTAATGAGTCGACGTGATTGATACTTGAGCCTACCGTCATCGACAAATAAGTCAGTCAGGTCTATGGCCCATTAAGGCTCGACCAGTGTCCGTTCAAGAGTCGACCAATGTCGATGAAGGAGTTGAAATGTATCGATACATGAGTCGACCAGAGTGGATACATGAGTAGACCAAGATCGTTAGATGATTCGACCAAAATTGATAAATAAGGCTAAAGGGTTCGTACAATCATTCGATTAGGATCAATAAATGAACCGACTAAAGGCGAATTGTGAGTCGAATCAAGTCGGCTAACGAAAAAAAAGAAACAATTTTTTCTTTTGAACCCCTAAAACTAAAATGAAGTGTATCTACAGGGATGACCTGAGTCGATACTTGAGTCGAACAGAGTCGCAACTTTGTTCGACCACGGTACATACATGAATCGACCGCGTTCGATGCATGAGTCGACGAGGATCGACTTATGAGCTGACATTGGCCGATACAGGATAGAAAACTTTTTTTTTCTATGACCGACCAGGTACATGAATCGATCAAGATCGTTATATGAGTCGAACACTATCGATACCTGAGTGAATCATGTTTGACCAGGGTCGACCAGGGTCGATACATGAGTCGACTATGATCAATAAAAGAGTCAACCTGAGCCGATAAATAGACCGGACAGATTGATACATGAGTCGACCAGGATTGAAAGCAGAGGAGTTGACCAGGATCTTTAGATGTTTAAACCAGCTTCGATAGATGAATCGACACAAATTAAGAGTCTGACAAAGTCAACGAAAGAAAAGGGAAACAATTTAATAATTAAAAAAGTAGATTTAAAATGAAGCGCATGTACAGGGATGACGTGTGCCGATAAATGAGTCTACCAGGGTCGATACAGTAGTCGATCAGGGTCGATGCCTTGATCGACCAGTGTCGTTACATGATTCGACGAAAACTAATGCATGAGTCGCCTAGGTCGATACATGAGTCGATCAGGCTGTAAACCTTGGTCGAACAGATCGATGCAAGAGACGGCCAGAATAGATTAATGAATCAACCAGGATCGATAAATGAAACAACCGAGAAATTTTTTGTTCATCAGTAATCAAACGTTAAAATAAATTGTATGTAGAGGCATGAACTGGTCGACTGTTGAGTCGACAACCGTCGATGTTTGAGGCGACCGGGATCGATACATTGGTCGATCAGAGTCGATTCATAAATTGAGCAAGATCGATAGATTAGTCGACCAGGATAGATAGATGAAACCATCAGGATCGTACGGTGATTTGACCAGGATCGATACATGAAACGACCAGGGTCGACCAATAAAATGACTGGTAACGATAAATGAGTCGACATGAGTCTACAAGGGTCGATAGATGAGTTGACAAAGATAGATACATGAGTCGACACGGACCTATGCATGAGTCGAACAGGGTCAAAACATGAGTCTACAATGAGCGATAGATGAGTTGATCAAGATTGATAGATAAGTTGACCAGAACTTTTTCACGGCGCGAACAGGGTCGATACATGAGTCTACAAAAGTCGATAGATGAGATGACAAAGATAGGTACATGAGACGACGAAGATTGATGGATGAGTCCAACGGGGTTGATGCATGAGTCTACAAGGATCCATAGATGAGATGACCAAGTTGGATAGATGATTCGATAGATGCGGTCACCAGGGTTGTAAAAATATTCGATCAGTGTGGGCACAATAGTCGACCAAGGCGATGATTAAGACGAACAGGGAAGATACATGATTCGACCAGAGTCAATATATGAGTCGACCGGGATCGATACGAGAGTCGACCAGCGTCATACAGGAGTCGATCATGGTCGATACATCAGTCGATCACGGTCGTTACATGATTCGCTATAAGGTTCGATGCATGAGTTAACTGGGGTCGATACACGAGTCAACCAGGGTTGATACTTGTTTCGAACATAAGCGATACAGGAAACGACCAGGGCCGACAAATAAAATGACTGGTAACGATAAATGAGTCGACCAGTGTCGGTACCTGAGTCTACACGAATCGATAGATGAGTTGACGAAGATGGATAGATGAGTCAACAAGAATTGATGCATGAGTCGAACAGGGTCGATACACGAGTCTACACGGGTCGTTAGATGGACTAATGCATGAGTCGAACAGGGTAAAAACATGAGTCTACAATGAGCGATAGATGAGTTGGTCAAGATTGATAGATAAGTTGACCAGAGTTGATTCATGAGTCGAACAGTGTCGATACATGAGTCTACAAGAGTCGATAGATGAGATGACAAAGATAGTTACATGAGTCGACGAAGATTGATGGACCTAAATCTCAATCTCTACTCAATCTAAATCAAAGAAGAAATAAAGTGTAACTGCAGGTATGACCTGTCTTGATGCATGAGTGGAAAACGTTGCTACATGAGTCGGAGGAGCGAGTCAATTGATGAGTCAATCAGGGTCGATACATGGGTCGACCGGGGTCAACACATGAGTCGACTAGGATATATAGATGGCTAGACAAGCATTGATGGATTTGACGGCTAGGGTCGATAGATGGATCGACCAAGGACGAATTAAGTGTCAACCTAGGTCGACCAAAGAGAAAAAAAGATTTACTCTATTCATTTACCGTGGTTTACTTTTGTATTCGAGCAGGTTCGATAAATAAATCAGTCAGGGTCGTTGAGTCAACCAGTATCGATAGATAAATCGATCGGGGTCCAAATATGAGTCAAACAGGATCGCCAGATGAATTGACAAGGGTCAAAATATGTTGGTCGAACCGAACGTTTGATACAATAGACAACCAGTATCGATAAATGAATCAAAGAACAAAAGAAATGCTTTGTTCAAAAGAAATCATAGATTTAACAAAAAAAGCGTTTGTAAAGGCGTGAGCTGGGACGACACTTGATTTGATCAACGTCTTTACAAGAGTCGACCGTGGTCGATAAATGAATCGATCAGGGCCTAAACATAAACTGACCAGGATTTATACTTGATTCGCCTATGGTCGTTACATGAGTCAACTTGGGTCGATACACGAGTCAACCAGGGTTGATACTTGTTTTGACCATAGGCGATACATGATACGACCAGGATCGACAAATAAAATGACTGGTAATGATAAATGAGTCGACCAGTGTCGGAACCTGACCAGGACTAGATGAAGAGTCGTCTAGTATCTCTATTGTGTCAAAGAAGTTCGATAGATGAATCGACCAGATACCATCGAAGAGTCGACCAAGTACAATCAAAGAAAAAAACATGTTCATTCATTACAAATGCTAGATTAAAGTACATGACATGGATAACCTATGTCGACACATGAGTCTATCAGGGTCGATTTCTGATTCGACCAGTGTCGGTACAACAGTCTACCAAGGTGATGATTAAGACGAACAAGCTCGATACATGAGTCGACCAGAGTCGATACATGAGTCTACAAGAATCGATAGATGAGTTGACCAAGATGGATAGATGATCCGACGAAGTTTGATGCATGATTCCAACGGCATTGATACATGAGTCTACAAGGATCGATAGATGAGATGACCAAGTTGGATAGATGATTCGATAGATGAGGTCACCAGGTTTCTAAAATTATTCGATGAATGTGGGCACAATAGTCGACCAAGGTGATGATTAAGTCGAACAGGGAAGATACATGATTCGACCAGAGTCAATATATGAAACGACCGGGATCGATACGAGAGTCGACCAGCGTCATACAAGAGTCGATCCTGGTCGATACATGAGTCGACAGGGATTGATGCATGAGCCGAACAGGGTCAATACATGAGTCTACAAAGATCGATAGATGAGTTGATCAAGATGGATAGATGATTCGAACAGGGTCGATACATGAGTCTACAAGGGTCGATAGATGATTTGACAAAAAATAGATATATGAGTCGTCGAAGATTGATGCGTTAATCCAACGGGGGTGATACATGAGTCTAAAAGGATTGATACACGAGTCAACCAGGGTTGACACTTGTTTCGACCATAGGCGATACATGAAACGACCAGGGTCGACCAATAAAATGACTGGTAACGATAAATGAGTCGACCTGAGTCTACAAGGGTCGATAGATGAGTTGACAAAGATAGATACATGAGTCGACGAAGATTGATGGATGAGTCCAACGGGGTTGATATATGAGTCTACAAGGATCGATATATGAGTTAACCAAGTTGGATAGATGATTCGATACATGATGTCACCAGGGATGTAATCTTGTCCGACCAGCGTGGGCACAATAGTCGACCAAAGACAATCAAAGAAAAAAAATATGTTCATTCATTACAAATGCTTGAATAGAGTTCATGCCATGGATAACCTGTGTCGATACATGAGTCGATCAGGGTATATTTATGATTCGACCAGTGTCAGTACAACAGTCTACCAAGGTGATGATTAAGACCAACAAGCTCGATACAAGAATCGATAAATGAGTTGACCAAGATGATTAGGTGATCCGACAAAGTATGATGCACGAGTCCAACTGGGTTGATACATGAGTCTACAAGGATCGATAGATGAGATGACCAGGTTGGATAGATAATTCGATAGATGAGGTCACCAGGGTTGTAATATTATTCGATCAGTGTGGGCGCAATAGTCGACCAAGGTGATGATTATGACGATGATACATGATTTGACCAGAAAATAAATGATTTGATAATACGTGAAGACACATGATTTGACCAGATTCGATACATGAGTCGACGGGGATCGATGCGAGGGTCGACCAGCCTCATACAAGAGTCGATCATGATCGATACATGAGTCGACACGGATTGATGCATGAGTCGAACTGGGTCAGTAGATGAGTCTACAAGGAGAGATAGATGAGTTGATCAAGATTGATAGATGAATTGACCAGAATTGATTCATGAGTCGAACAGGGTCGATACATGAGTCTACAAGGGTTGATAGATGATTTGACAAAGATAGATACATGAGTCGGCGAATCTGATTCAACCAAGATAGCTTGATGAGTCGACCAGGTAAATTATATGTGTCAATCAAAATTGATAGATGAGTCGATCCGGGACGACTTAAGAGAAAAAATACGTTATTCTTCAGAAATTATAAATATAGTTTTAATTGTACACAACGGGATGACCTGGGTGGGAATCGATGATGGCTGGAATCGATACGTGATTCATTCAGGTTCCAAACATGATTTGACCAGGTTTGATGCCTGTCTAGACCAGGTTCGATTCAAGTGTCAAGCTAGGTCGATACATGAAAGGAATCGAATCGATACATGAGTCGATCAGGGTCGATAGATGTGTCGACCACGGACGTTACGTGAGTCGAACCCGATCGATTCATGAGTCGATCAGGGTTGTTACGAGATTCGACCAGGATCAATACATGACTCGTTCAGGGTCGATATATTAGTCAACCAGGTACAATTCATTAGCCGAACAGGGGCGATACCTGAGTCGATAAGGGTCGGTATTTGAGTCGATCTTGAGAATCGATATATGAGTACCTGAAAATCGATATACGGGTCGATCAGGGTCATTACATGAGTCGACCAGGAACGGTACTTGAATCGGAAAGGATTGATATTTGAATCAACATGGATCATTAGTTGCGTCGATCATCATCGATAGGTGAATCGACAAGAGACGAAATAAGAGTAGACCAAAAGCAATCGGGTCGATACATGAGTCAACTATGGTCGATACATGAGTCGACCAGGTCGATACATGGGTCAGCGAGGGGCGATACTTGAGTTAACAAGGATAAATAATTATGTCGACCAGGATTGCTAGATGTGTCAACCAAGATCGATAGACGTATCGAACAAAGTCCATCAAAGAAATGAGAAAACTTTTAGTCGTTGGAAATCATAAAATGAATTATAGTGTATATACAGGGATGACCTGGGACGTTTTATGAGTCACCCAGGGTCGATAAATGGGTCGATCATGGCCGATACTTGGTCGAACAGGTCCAACACATGAGTCGACAATGGTGGATACTTGAATCGACCAGGTCTGATACTTGATTTGACCAGGGTCGGCACCTGAGTCGGCCAGGTTCACATCATGATTAGACTATGGTCGATACATGGGCTGACTATTGTCAATAAAGGTGTCGACCAGGGACGAATTAAGAGTCGACCAAAGTCGATCAAAGAAAAAAAGGATACACTTTTTCTTTAAATATAAATCATTAAATTTAAATATGTATTAAGAAGAAAAAATTGAATTGTATGGACCGGGATGACCTAAGTCGATAAACGAGTCGACTAGGGTGGATAAAAAAAGTCGACTAGAGTTGATAAAGGAGTTAAACAGCGGCGAAATAAGAGTCGACCGAAGCCAATCAAAAAAAAACAATGAAACGTTTTATTCTATTGAAATCAGAAATTAAAATTTGAGTATGGACAGGAACGACTTGAGTCGATAAATGAGTCGAACAGGGTCGCTACAAAAGTCGAATAGGATAGTATGTCGTAGGATCTTTAAGTATGTTGACCATGATCGATAGATGAATCGACCAGCCTCAAAATAAGAGCCGACCGAAGTCAACAAAAGAAAACAATGAAACGTTTTATTCTTTTGAAATCATAAATTAAAACTGAACTGCATGGACAGGCATGAATTGGGTCGATACTTGTGCGGACAAGAATCGATACATGGGTCGACCAGGGTCGATACAAAGGTCGAATAGGATAGTTCGATGCGTCCATCTCGATCGTTAATTTTGTCGACCATGATCGATAGATAAATTAACCAGCGACAAAACAACCCGTTTTTTGTTTTAAAATCACAGATTGAAAAAGGATGACATGGGTCGGTACTTGAGTCTCCTAAGGTCGTACATGAGTCTATCATGGTCGAAATAGGAATCAATCAGGATTGATAAGATGATTCAAGCAAGATGGTCAGAGGTATCGAACAGAATCGATAAAAGATGTACCAGAGACGAAATAAGAGTCGACCAGAATCAACCAAAGAAGAAAAGAAACACATTATTCAATAAAAATCAAAGATTGAAAATGGAGCGTTACCTACAGGGTTGACATGGGTCGGTACTAGAGTCGACCATGGTCAAATTTTGATTCGACAAGAATCGATACATGAGTCGACGACATTCGATGGATGAAACAACCAGGGTGGATACATGGGTCGACCAAGGTCAATGTGTGGTTCAAACAGGATAGATAGATGAGTCGACCAGAACTTAGATGTGACAACCAGGGTCGATAGATGAATCGACCAATAACAAATTAAGAACCCGGTTGATCAAAAAGGAAATAATTGAGTCACACAGAAATAGGTCAAAAATGAATAACGTATCCATAGGGATGACCTGGCCATTTTAAGAGTCGATCAGGGTTGATACTAGAGTCGCCCAGGGTCGATACACGAGTCGAACAGGTTCGATTATTGAGCCGATAGGATAGATAGATGAGTCCACCATGATCGGTAAATGTGTCGACCAGTAGCAATCGGTGGATTAACCAGGGGCGAAACAAGAGTGGACCAAGATCGACATATGAGTAGACAGGTTCGATACTTGAGTCCACTAGGGTCAATTCATGAGTCGATCGGGGTCAACATATGTTTCGAACATAGCTGATAGATTTGTCGACCAGGATCGATAGATGAGTCGATCAAGATCTATAGATGAATCGACAAGGGGCGAATTAGGTCGATCAAAGTCGATCAACGAAAAAACAAACCTTTTTTATAAGAAATCAAAGGGGTAAAATGAAGTGTTTGTACATTGCTAAAACAAAATTAAATGGAAAAAAGGATATCCGGTTACTGTGCAAGTAACGCAGAATGTTCCGACCACAGTCTTAAAACAATACAAGAAAGTTTTCTCAAATTGGTGTCGTTTTTTTCTGCACGTTGCAATGAAAAACCTTAGAGAAAAAACAAAATTTAGGCATAGTTGAGAGTCATAGAAAGAAAAGCCAATTGGAAAACAGTTTTTAAAGACTAAAAAACGAACAAAAATGTTTGCGGAAATTTATTGAACTACAAGATTTTTATTCCCCAAATTGCGACAAAAAACTACTATTTTTACTTCAGTAAAACGACTTTTATTTTAGTAAAACTAAATTAAAATATGCTATTGCAATTGTCTTACTAGAACTATTTTACTAATTAGCTCGAAATAAGACCAAAAATCGAAAATTTCAAACCCGTGGCCATCTGGTACGGATTGACAAACGTAATCATATTTATTTTAAAATTCATTTTCTGAGAAGACGTTTCTGTTTGGTCGGTTGGGCTTGTAAAGTTGCCAAGAGTTCAGAATACGAGCTACAGCTCAGAGAACAAAAATGGTTTCGTAAAATCGGCTGTTATTCTCGCTTACATATGAGATCTCGTTTATAAATCTGTTTGGATTCAGTATCAGACACGATCAAACACCGCGGTATGCCATGGCCCAGTCAGCAGGTATTCAAAAACCCGTTGAATTTTAATCCATCGAGGGGGAAGGCGTCATCTTAACCACCATTAGAGTGGTTTAAATGGGTATCAATACAGGAGATGGCGGTGTTCGCAAAAGATGGAATCGAGGTACAACATTTGCTAAGTGCACAGGATATTCGGTCCAAACCACTTGCAATCGTGCCAACCAAAAAACAAAAAAATTTGCTTAAAATGCGCCAGACGTGGCTACTTTGCAATTGTATGTACATGTACGAACGTCAACTATCTGGAGGTTAGGAACGACGAACAACAGGAAGAAGTGGAAAATGACAAAAAAAATGACAAAAAATGACCCGCAGAATGACCCGCAGAATGCGTTTGCAGAATTCACATCAACGGATGGATGGAAGAATTCCCATTGGATAAATTTTCAGTTATGGTATTCTCAGAAGCTTTCGAAGTAAAAAAAAACTCAGACAATTTGACTGAAGATGACCCCAATGGCCACATCGTAAAATTGAAAACTAGGACGACGGAGGCTATATTCGCCATCTTCGATTCGGGAAGACCGATGTCATTTTTACACAAAAAAGGCTCTTTGACTGCAAAAAATTGACAAATCAACGATATTCAAATAGATATCACCGGAAGACGCCGCTAGAAATTTAGCATGTTAGAACGGTGAATAAATCATTCTCAAAGTAAGACTCATTATTGCAAAAGAATCCGGAGGCTGGACAAAACAATCCATACCATTCACAATCGTAGACAATCGAAAAAAAATAATAGTAGGTAGAATTATATTACCACAAATTGAAATCAAATTGATCCAAGAAAAACGAAAATCATATCGAATGCTAAGTATACAAGAAACGGAAGACGTGTATATGAATGGCAAAATCAAAAAATTGCGTTATGCGAACGCAATTCAGCAAAAACGCAAGGCCGATTCAATGAAAAGGGCGCGGAATTCCGATACATTTGCAAGAGCGGTTTGAAAATGAACTCAACAAACTAATTGATCAAAATCGCATAATCAAATTCAGCAAATGTTTGGATCCATAGTTTCTTAGCCCAATCGTTGTAACAGTTAAAAAGGATCAGACAGTCAAGTTGGCACTAGATTCTAAAAAGATCAACATGTTTTTTCACAAAAATAAATACCAAAAAGCCAAACATAGATCTTCTTTTGGACCATATTACACTAGTGGTAAAATCAGACAAAACTCAACATTGGGTCACGTTCTAGGAAATTTCGTACCCATCAACGCAATCGATAGACTGAAAGCTAGTCCAAAGAAAAGGATGCAATTCAACATCGACTCGCCACCAGACAAATTACCATTACAGACAAAGCCGAGCTTGACGTCACAGATACAACAAATGAGTTTCACCAACAAAACACCGGAATATCAAGCATGCATGAGAATCCTCGAGGAAGTAAAAGAAAAGGCTGATGACGTGAATAATTAAGAACACAAGAAACAGGTGGAAGACGACAGCAACAACGAGGAAGGCATGAATAATTAACGGAATTGACATCAACAAAGAAAGAAGACAAAAGTGAGAGTCCCCCAGGGACTATAAACACAAACCAGTCCCATAGAGGCTATATAAATTTTTCTAGTCCAGTTAGAACTCAAAACTTCTGTTTTACCTTTCTTCTAGCGGGGATGTCACGGATTGACAAATGGCACGGATTGACAAACTTAATCATATTTATATAAAGACTCACTATGATGAGAAAACCTTTCTGTTTGGTCGGTCGACCATGTAAAGATGCCACGCGTTAAGAATACGAGCTAAAGCTCAGACAACAATAAATGGTTTCGTAAATTAGTTGTTGTACCTCGCTTACGTATGAGACCACGTTTATCAATCCGTTTGGATTCAGTATCAGACACGATCATACACCGAGGTATGACATCATTTTTCTCGACACTGAAAAGACTCTTGAAATTTTGTTATGTTCAAATAACGACGCTTTAATATGATACATCACTCAACCCTGTCCGATGATAATTTGTAGTAACTGATTTTGCGTGGAAAACAAGAAGCAAGAAAAAAACTAAAACACCTGAAATTTTAGTTTCTCCCCATTTTCAATCGTAATAACAAAAATTTAAAACAAAAATAAAATAAAGTATTGACCGTAATAACAAAAAGAACAAAAAACAGTAAAGTATTATTATTTTAGTACAGTATTATATATATTATAGTTTAATATTTGATTTACTCCTAGTAGTTTTTCCTTAGGCTACCACTGTTTTACCTTTAAGGCAAAACCGGAAGTTTCATTTTCAAGTTCCACCAAAGTTTACTAAAATTGACAAGAGTCAATTAAACTGGTTCAATGAGACGAGCAAAATACGACATGTATTACGACCACTTCAACCCGCGTGCGGGTTTTGCGTGGATGAACTATCACTTTCATTCTCTAGGTTGTATTTTGTCTTTGAGAAAAGAATAACCCCACCCGGGAAGACATGGGCAGCAATCCGGTTTATTAAGTGTCTGCGAAAGAGGCGGAGAGTTCAAAGCAGATCAATTTTGGAAAAGACTAGGGTGATGAAAAATCCCCGGTATGATAACTTACTCACTGCCTTAAGGTTTGTGTACGCCTTGCTGAAGCTTTATGCTGTGATAAAATGAATCCATAACCGTTTTCTAATAATGACGGGATTGAGTTTTCTAAAAGCCGAACTGCCTGTCAGCTGGGCAGATGTTTCGCACGCAGCGCCTATGTTACCCGGTCTTGAGGATGCACTGTTCCTTCACATATTGACGAGTTCCATACACTGTTCCATACGTTGATCCAAAAATTGACGAGAAATTTAAAAAGGAGCCCAATTATCAATGACAATCACAATACAATTAACAAATTTGTACCAAACCGAAGATCCAACAATCTCGCCTCAGGGAAGATCTTTATGATTAATGACAAGGACGCATTTTTGAGCGACAAACCAGTGGATACACGTCGCTCAATGTTTAAATGACTATGACGGGAAATTGTCAGAGAGTTTGCCGGCTCTTATTAGACAGATCTGTGACTTCTTAGCGAAGCAACCGGAATTGGCAGAGCAACGCGGGGCCAATGTCATCGTTGAAATGATCACCCCACGACCTGGACTATAGTCATGCAAATGATTTATAGCTTAACTCCTGACTGCGCCACTCACAAACTTAACCCCTCATATTCAAATAAGCATCTAGTGTCAGTATTTCAATGAACCTATTGAACTTAACAACGGACCCTAAATTCAACAGTCGCGTTTCACAACAAGACGTCCCTCGCATAGATTTCTAGCTATCAAAAAAAAACTAATTTCATGAGTTTTTCGGCGAACATTTTTGAAATAAATCCAGTAGTGGGGGAAGTGGCATTGGCAGATACTGGTATTGACCCGTCTCTTTTCTTTTCACTATAGTAGCTGCTGTTAGTGTCATAGCTGGTGTATGAGCTCGCAGGTCAGAAACAGGTAGAAATCGGAAGGAGCGGTCTTGAGTTCAGGATTGCTTAAATGTCGCAGAGCACAGTAGAAAGTACCTGGTATGTCAAAACAATGTTACCCACGACTCTTCTCTAACTTCTGATTCCCAAATACCATCAAAGTGAGGAGCTTCTGGGGCAATCCTTGTCCATATGATTCCAATCTCATCTGCAGCTTTCAGAATTAATTTCTTTGAATTTCTTCAATAGGTTCAATTAGAGTTCTTGTTTTAGTTCTTTTCTAATTCCAGCCAAGGTAAGTCGATTGCTAGAGCAAATCTTCGCTGGAGTACCACGTCTAGCACAAACTCGTCTAACAGTAGCAGTACAAGACTGTGAAAACAAACTCGATGTTAAATCTAAATGTACTGCCGTTGTTGTGAAACATGCAAACCATAACCATAATTTTAACGGCTTTTTGCCATTCCGGAACGCGAAAAGACCAGCAAAGTCCACAAAAATATGAGTAAAGGGAAGTGAGGCCGTTATTTTTTTGGGTAGGTCTCTTCAATCAATGGTGGTTAACTCATCCTTTGAATAGTTGGCACTTCACGCAGTTTCGTTTTAGGTGACGAGTCTCTGTTCATGCTTTGACAATTCAGAAGGATCGACAAAGTTCAGTTAGCATCGCGTTTGCAAAAAGCATTTAGAAATTTTAGATGAATCTCCTACAAGACGAAATTTGCTAGCCGATTTTTCTTGGGCATCACAATTTGGTTGCGCCGATCGTTTGTGAACTCAATCTCCCACCCCTATTGATAACTCCGTCATCAACAAAAGTGTAGAGTCGCGGAAGAGGGCTCTTCTTCGCAAAAGGCTGTCCATAATTTTCGTTTCAATTCTTATTGGCATCGCGTCTGCTCATCAACGAAACTGGATGATCCTAAATGCCATCTTATGAATTCTTCGTCTTGTAAAATGCAAAAAGCTAGCAGAATACAAGTATGCAAACAACGCAATATAGCAGAGACCCATTGATTGAGCTGGAATCCAAAGTTCAGAGAGCCAACTGGGTTCATACTACCAGAGTGAGAAGTTTTTTGGCGTCATTGAAAAAAGTCCCCAATTAGCTGCATCCGATGGGTTTTCCTCACTTCGGACATGGCGCCAGTTGACTGTTTTTTATACACTC
Source organism: Symsagittifera roscoffensis (assembly GCF_963678635.1). NCBI lineage: Eukaryota > Metazoa > Xenacoelomorpha > Acoela > Convolutidae > Symsagittifera > Symsagittifera roscoffensis. The sequence goes on from NC_087064.1 coordinate 17,271,879, forward strand.
TATTGCGAAAAAAGGTGTTCCAGACGTTTATGGTCTTGTTGGCTTGCCAAAAAAACGGGGCATCTGATCATCCAGAAACGTCTCTTTGGTGTTTTTTTGAAGATTTTTCTTCCAATATTGCCATAAGTTGCATCCTAACACAGCTGTACAGTTTTCCAATTTCTGGATCATCACAGGTTTCAAAAATTCAATTCTTGATTTAGCCACAAGAATGTTTTACTTTCCTATTCACGACCCTGATAATGATGCAACTGGCTCATGCTGTGTCTGATGTATCTCAAGACAACTGAAGTACAAAACAATCCTCCACAACATGTCCCGGTACGTCAAACTACTCCAAGGTATGAGTTTTAGTCCTCCAGCTCAGGAACATCTCCATCGTGTTATCGAGTCAATTGAACCTCCCGACCATGAGGACTTTACAATGAGTTTCAAAGCAAGAGCTATCGGAGTCAGATAGAGCAGTGGATCAAATCTCTTCGAGATGTCTGGGAATAGAGATCGTTTTCAGGTTCTCCCTTCCTTGAAGACAAAGACATAGTTTGAAGACCAAGTCATTGTTTACCGGAAGCCACTTGATTCATAATGTTTTCACAGAGTATTATTCAACTGAAAACTTGTGTTTGTCTTGGTGCAATTCACTGGGCAAGGATTCGATGAATTCTACTGGGCTGCTTAGAGTTTTTTGAAGAGGAAACTGTCTTGTTGCAGTTGAACTCTAAAATTAACGATCAGCTTCTTAGGAGAGGATATGTCATTTGTGTCAATCAAACGAACATCGACGTAGAAGACTCGTTTGATTGTATCTGTGACACAAATTTGCTTACCTGTTTCTATGAGTGATCGTACAGAATAATGGCAAATACTAGCAAGCCTAAATGTCACTCGTGTCAACCTATTAGTTTCTTTTGGTTAGTTGGGCCCATATCTCCAGAGAATTCGGTGGTAATCATGATCCTTTTTTTAGGAGTCGCATGACTATAATTTTTTGCAATGTATACAGTGAATCCAAGAGTCAAAAGTGACTCCTAGTTTTTAAGACCGCAGTGATGGAATTAATGTCTAGGTACTGAGTCTCCAAAGCAACATCCTAATTAAATTTACGTTTCAGACCGAAGAAACGTTTGATTGAGTTGACTCTGCACTCGCCAAGGTTCTAACATTTGTGTTGAAAACTTTTTTTTACAGGATTCCATTTTTAAGTCAATTGATTCAGTTTCTCTGGATTGTTTTTGTTCCCCTGTCTAGGCTTCATGTTGTCTTCATTGTTTTGATTGGACTATTTTATTGTTGTTTTCGTTGCTCCCCTAGTTCTCCTCCTCGGAATGGTTGCTTTAGCGCAATTAGCTATTGTCACAAAACCTGCGGTACATCGCATTAGGGGCAACCCAATATATATAGTTTTCAGTTTTCCAAAGCAGTTGTAACCAAACACCGTACTTTTGCTTTCATCATTCAGAATAATTTGAGTTCTTTCGATGTAGCTTAAGATCCTGACAATAATTTAAAACAGTGAAAACCTCGTCAGCAGATCTAGGAATCTTTTCTCCTTTTCTACTGTCACGATTGTAAGATTTCCTTTGTCGTCCATTGTGTTATTTTATCTTGAATCATCTCCACTTGAATTGACTCTGCTCACGTCCAGTTGTCTTGGTCCTTTCCACAATAATTATGGCTTGCTAGAGCTGGTAATTAAATTGCCCGAGATGCGCAATCGACTGGGTTGTCTGTTTACTGCATAAATATTCAATTCTATCGTGTTAGAGCTCGTCGTAGATAATTTGAAAAGCTGAACTCTTACCTATTGTTGCAAATGTCGTTTCAATCAACTCCGCAAACCCTTGTTTCCTGTTTCTATCTACTTATCTAGAAGCACTTGACAGTCGCTTCTCTTACGAAACTGCTATGCGATGCGGAAGATCCAAACTCCACGAAAATGAACTAATTTTTTGTTGTTCTCAAGTGGAATAATGGCAGTTTGCACAAAACTTAATCCGGAAACGTTTTCAATGAGGTGCTACTCCATTAAAATTTTTGTCATTTCTCAACTTATACTCATGTCTGCTGTGCTGCGGTGTATTGTCGTTTCTTATGCTGTTCTTTTGTCGGCATTCCTTGGCATGAGACCCAGAGAAAACGTCATCCGATTTCGAGGTTGATGTCTAGTAGTCCTCAATGAACAAATTTCATTCAGACAGTTGATGTTTTCATGTTTCTAATGAATTAAAAAAATTTCAAAGATATCGCATCTCTAGATCCGATAATTTCTCTTTACCATTCTTGTTTGCTCTTGTGTGATATAGTTAGAATTGTCTGAAGAGTCTTTGGTATTGTGGTACTTCATTTACTGTCGAGCTCTTGATTAACAATCGTTGTTTCAATGCTTGGCATCCTTCTTCGAATATATTTTCCAGCTGATCGCAACGCTGGAGTTTTCTTTCTTAAGTAAATCCTCCCCTGGTTTCCGGTTTTTCAATGGCAATTCGCTCCATCAAAAAAAGAATAAATGAAAGTTTGGATGATCTTGTAGGTGTCCATGATTAAGCAAACAAGTCGGTGTTCCTCTGCAGTTTCCATGAGATTTCAGAGATGCTGGGGTTTTCCTATTGTCAATAATCTCCGCATGAACATCTCATGCAATCGCGTTCGCAAAACTAAACGTTGGTTGTCGCATTGGTCCTTGTTATCGTTTCAAAATTTGTCACAGGTATTCGTTACTGAATGTAGTAAGTTGTCTGCGTCACCTGTCAGAGTTGAGTTCAAGTGCTGTAACTTTTCGCTAGTCGTCAATCTTCGCTTGTTAATCCCAGCTCCTTTGAACATGTCGAGGATCAATTTACAACCAATTGTATCCTTGAGAGAAAACCTAATTTGACAAAAGTTCATTCACGTCTAATGTTCGAGCGTAACCTTTTGGTGTTTTTAGCTGTTGACAAACGTACCTCCATTTTCCTTTTCTTTAAAAAATCTTTTGCATTTTAGATCGCATTGTCTTTTTGCTGTTCATCTGTGATCAGTTCAATTGTCTTGCCGTTAGAGTTGAAAAGCTGGACCTGTTTTTTTTTGTTTTTTTTTTTCGATAACGTTTGCTTACAAGTGCACATGTCATGCTACTACAGCACATGTCACATATCATGCTACAAGTGCATATGTCTTTACTGATTCTTCATGAGTCCAAAACCTTTGAGTGAGTCTGCCTTTTACATTGTAGTATTGGTTTCCTAGGCGTCAATGAGATGCTCAAGAGAGTTTTTGCTGGTCCAAATTGTCCGCCAGAGCAGTGGTTGATGTCATAAGAATAGGATCAAAAACCCTTGGTGTGGCGTGTTCGCTAAGACAATTAAGCTGTTAGAATGTTACTCTCACGGAAATCATAAAATTGATATACTCAGACAAAACGATCAGCAAAAATTGTATAATAATACGGTTATCTCACACACCTATCAATTAATTTTTACTCAAAAGGCTGGATACAGTACACGAAAACTTGAATTCTTAAACCTAACAGATTGTACTTAGGCAGTTGAAGACGTACTAAAATGTTTTTTATTCAATCAGTTTTGAGGTTAAAGAACTTCGAAGAGTTGAAGATCGATATCGATTTGCTATAGGTAGTTTTTTTATACAAAAATGGGGATTTTGATGACCTACTTTAGAAAAATCTACCTCGTAAGTTTTGTACTGTCCATTAAACCTTAAATGAGAGCCTGAACTATGAGCAGAGCATTTTGCATGTACTGACGTGCTGTGTGTATCGAGCAAGTTTTATTTCGGCTACAACTTTCAAGCTGTTTCAATCAAATTCAGCAATAAAAGACAAAAAAAGCTTCTGGAGGACTGTCGTGGCGTATCTGTGATACAAAACAAGAAAGTTTTCGAAAAAGCGATCACTCTTAAATAAAGCCTCAAGGAAAACCTTAAAGGTTTTGGAGCCGTAAATCATATGGTTGCTACATCATAGCAGACGATGCAAAGCTCTTTGTTTCATTTCAAAACGTGCAAGATGATGAAGTTCAATCAAAACTTTCAGCGCGTATGAATTTCTTTAGCGTTCAATTTTAAGTGATTCCAGTAATTGATTTTTATTCTGATTTTGTTACAAATTTATTAGGCAAAGCAGTCACTTTTATATACTTTTTGCTATTCTCCTTTCAAAACGTATCATAGATAAAGAAACAACAAAAAACTTTTTTATAGTGTTTTACTTTTTGCCCAACAAGTCTCTTTCTTTTTCCAAAAATCTATCAGATTCTATATCCTTTTTAAAACGCAACATGCTCGAACTCAAATTTTTTGTTCGTATCTTAAGATAAAAGCCAATCACTCACCCCCCCCCCCCCCTCCACCCTAAAATTGACTCCAACCTATTTACTGGGATGGGATCAGAAAAAGAGATCAGAAAAAGAGAAAAACATTACAACAGTACAAAACCATAATTCCCTTGCGTATCTTCATGCATGGGACACCCAAGGCCCTCCTATAATCGACTATAGTTTATTTACTAGGATGTAACAGAAAAAAAAGAAAAACATTACAAAAGCATGAACAGGGAAAGTAAATAGAAATGAAACGCAAAAAAAATTGTTGTAAGCTGTGAAAACAATAAAAAAAACAAAAGGAAAAAACGATGAAAACATTAATTTGACACAATTGGTTATTAGGAACGGAAAACCAGTGCAGTTTTGGATTAGTCCTCACAAAAAGCTAACAGAAAATTTTTGTTACTAAATTTTATACTGAATTCAGATTGATTATCTTCATCTTCGCTTCCAAACAAAAATCAAATCGAGACCAAGTTGACACGTATATAAAAAATACGTGTATAAAAGTATATAGTTATATATAAATAACCAAAAAACCTCACTCTTGAAGTTGAATTAACAGTAAGACTAAATAAATTAGTACATCATCCTTCGTCATTGTCACCACCAGACATCATAGCTCAATCTTTACATCTCCATTTATTACAACAGAACTAATACTTGAATACGACAGATATACAAAAAAGACTGTATGTTATATAACATTTTATACTCCCTTTTCAGGGCTATCGTACGCATGTATATTTTATTAGTTTTTTCAAAAAAATATTCCCTATTAGCAAAACTTGATCCCATAAACCATAAAAATCCTTCCCCCCGAACAGGACCACAAGATCTCCGTGTGACACACTAAGATTGTGAAGATGATCAACAAAAAACACTACATAAATACGCAATTATTCATGTCACCCATTGTGGATCTGAACCACAAGATATCGAATCAACAAGCGTAGTAGCTACACTTTACTCAAAAGCCCGAGCTGCAACTTTAAAAGGATATAAAATCTCAGGAAAATTCTCCGAAAAGAAAATACATTGTTCACAAGTTTCAAGTGGAAACAAAACAGACTCGACTATTGAACTTTATACCAAACTATTTTGGAAAAAAAATATTTTCTTTTGGTCCTGAAGATTGTAAAAATGAACTCGAACGCTTAAAAAGTCACAAACAAAAACGAATAATTGACACTCTAAGTTTTTAAGTTTTCTCAGAATCCTCACATCAAGCAGAACTGTAACACTACTAATTTCATGTGCAATTAGACGAGGAAATTCCGTACTATGGCGCATACGGACGTTAATTTATGACTTACACTTTAAAAAAGGGATATCCATATTGGAATCAATAATCAGTCAAACTGTAAAGCAGACACAAAAAGTTACATGGTATAGAAAAAAAATAACACGTTTTCAAATCTAACCTGAAAATGAAGTAGCATGCAAATAACCCAAATCATTTTTTGAATACGGTATTCAGATATTCTTGTCAAATACGAAGAAGGTTTCGACAGGAAAACAGTTGAACTAATTCACGACATGCACGAACTAAATAGAAATAGAGAAGACGAAAAGCCTCACATCCCCTAACACTTTTAAAGAAAAACGGATACTTTGGAGGAAAAATTCGTCCAGAAAACACAGATAGTACAAGATTGCAAGAATTTCACTTAAGATTATTACTTACTTTGGCGCAATCCACTATAATTTTTATCACGATATGAAAATAGGTTACACAGCAGGCAGAATTTTCCAAGAACTGTTTCTTTTCGAATTACAAACTATACAATCTCTCGCATAAGCAGTACTCAAACTACCCTACGAAGAATATCTACTATCGGACAACCGTTCAAGTTTTCTTGACTACGAAGGAAACTTTCATTGGTATTACAATTGCACTAAAAGGTTTCACCAATTTATGCTTTTGAAGACAAAAGGTGCTACCAACGAATATCAATGTTTTATGAAAAATAAAGTACATTTTGTTGATACTCTATCAAGTCGAACATTTTTTTGGGATGCAGCTGCTCCATGTGGATCTGAAAATATCCCAAATGTAGGAGAGATTAACCCAAGCAAAGATAAAAGTTATCTACTAACTCCATACCCTACTTTCAGGTCACCTATAAAAAAAGTTTTCACCGAAAAGTATACGTGCAATCGCTCGTAACCCAAATACAGATCTAAAATCATTAAAATTTTACTCGAAAACCGACATACATCATCACATTAGAATACAAAAACTTCAAAAATTTCTCAAGAAAATGGAATTAATCCAGAGACAAGCAATCGATCAAAACCTACCTAATATGCTCGATGAAACAGCAGGTTTTTCCGACATTCACCGACAAGACTACAGTGGATGTTTAAGAGACATCAAAAACTTTATATACCTAAAGTGAGAAAAATATCGCTCACAAGATAATTCTCCAATCAATAGTTTTAGTTTTTTACACATCAAAAATTAACTCCTAGCTTTTCTTTTCTCGCTTTTGAAAAGAATCTACAATACATAGGCAAAAAATACACAAATCAGTAGACAAACTAGCGTTGAACGCATTTTAATTGCAGGATTTTTTGAAATAATTTCAACCTCAATTAATTAAATCCTTCTTGACGCACAAGTCAGTGAATACAAAAAAAAAATCAATGAAAACGAATATGATACTCCACAAGATAATACGAACACAACACCTAGAGCATCATCTCATTTACATAATTTACACAATAACCAGCTCTATCATTAGTACCACAAAGCTATCGAAATACACTTTCGACCTCCGAATGAACAATACATACTCACAGTATTGCACTATATATGAGATTGCCCTATATCTCATATAGCACTTCAACAACGAACTATAGATGACACATATGAACAAAATGTAGAAAAACCACACACCTTAATTTTTCATTCTCAGAATAATAATCTTTTTAGCACACGATGAGCCGACAAGTTGGATCCGTCAACAGTTCCTTTTCTTATCCATCCAATCTCCAACGTCACGATTCCCTCATTTCAATTTCAGACCTCACCTCAGATGACTCAACTCAAATAGTTTTTAATACTACCTCTAATTTTAATTAATCCGATTATGAAACTCCTGATGAACTCCTCGACTCTGACTACAAAAACTACGGTACTTCCCCTCAATCAATTCACCACCATAGACTCAAATCAAACACTGAACCGATTTATTACACAAAAGCTAACCGATTCTCTATCAACCAATATGACCACACTGTCCCTAGATATAGGGAAGTTTCACCATACGACGATGACCCTAACATCAACCCACAACTAATTGAAAAACTCTTCATCAAACCAGATTATATCTTGCATCATGACAGCATAAACAAAAAATTCGACCACATCATAGATCACGCATTAATAACCAATAAAACTTATGAGCCTTTCTTCAACAAATTCAATCACTTTGCACTAACATTCAACTTTCTCACACCACAGTAACGAGATATTCACT
>NC_087064.1:17279882-17440255 GCF_963678635.1 Symsagittifera roscoffensis
TACGAAAATTTTAGTTCAAATATTTGTTTCAGCTTTTTTCATTTTTTTTGACGCTTAATGTTTTTTTATATTTGTGTTGTTTGTGTTTTTTTTATGCTTGTAGTGTCCGCTTTGTCTTTTGGTTTGATTTGATTCCAGATGTGCAGAACAGTTGATCAAACATTAAATAAAAATAACAAATATTGCTCCTTTTAGTTTGTTGTTTTGTTTTTTTTTGTTTCCCGGTAGAAGTTTCGGTAGAAGATTTGTTTTTTGGTGTTTTTTCCTTTTTCTGAAAAAAAGGATCATAAACTAAACAATTTTTGGTACTTCAAAACCTGTCAAATTGTAGGAAATAAGTAAATGTCAGATTTGCTGTTTCCATTTTATTAGTTTGCTTCGTATTCTCAAAAAAAATTAGTTTTCAAAGTTATTCGTTTATTGGTTGGTGCGGCACTTATGGTAGTGAATGAAAATTTTCAAGGCAACTGTAGTAGTGAAAGGCCACACTACCGGTTCTGGACGGTTGTAATTTATAAAAAAGAATGTCTTTTATCTATACAGAAGAAGATATATAGTTTTCTACAATCAAACATGTTTTTAAAAATCACTACCATTTTTTTAGGTAGAACAAATTGATTTTCAAAGGTCTTTAAACAACCCATAAACACCTTATTGAGCAAATCTGCTAAGCTGCATAGGAAACTTTTCACTGACAATTTTTGATCGAAAAATTGCTTTTTTTTGAGCGCGTGAACCCACTTCAAAATTGTAAAATTTCAGCAACTGGGGAGCAATTTTTTGGTGGAGAGATGGTCGAACCGAAAAGGAAGGAGGGAAGGCGTCAAAAATCCCCTCTAACTCAAATTGAATTGTTTAGCTACAAGTGCAAAAATGACAGACTAATCTGAAAAGAAACGAATGACTTCTTTGTTAAAGAGTTATGCAGCAGATACTTCTGATGTTTTTGAACCATTCACGAAAAATCACATCTAAAATTTTGAAATTTTTTTTGGTAATGATTAGGCCAAATCTGATATCATGGGCTAATCAAAACAAGAGACCTATGTTTATAATTAGTTACGGCCGATTAGAAAAAATTTGTGGACTTCAAAAAAGTCAAAAGTTTGAACTTTCGATTGTTTTTTAGAAACTTGTTGACTTTTCCTAAAAACTATCCCATCAAAACTGCGGTCAAAACTCGGACAAAATAACTAGTTGCGATAAACTATTCTGCTGAAGAAGAGGAAGTATTTTGTGAAAAAAACTTTGTCCTCAGGCATTCGAAAAATTTAGTTCATATATTTGTTTCAACTTTTTTCATTTTTTTGACGTTTAATGTTTTTTATGTTTGTGTTGTTTGTGTTTTTCTTATGTTTGTGTTGCTCCGCTTTGTCTCTGGGTTCGATGCGAATCCACGTGTGCAGAATAGTTTATCAAATATTCAATAATAAATGTTTTTTTAGTAAGTTATCATAAACTGAAGGTGTGATGATCTTAATTCAATCCGAAAAAAAATTCCGAAACATTACATTACGTGGCCAAACAGTGAATTTTGTGCATTGTAAGCGGATTCCGCAAAAAGGACGCTCCTTTTGTTCTTCTTTTGTTCTTAACTTTCCTTTGATCGTTCCGACAAAATTTCCACATGTTTAAAGACTTGTCTCTGGAGTCCAGGAACATACAGACACAAAATTGTGCTCCTATCCAGTGCACAGTTTGGCCTCGTGATGTACTTGGAAAATTTTTGTAATTAAAAGGGTTTTCAAAACTCAAAAAAAAAACCTGTCAAACTTGTAGAAAACAGTAATTTTCAGATTTGCCGTTTCCAGTTTTTTGTTTCTTTTGAGTTCAAACATCAAAATTAGTCTTTTATTGGTTGGTCCGACAACTATGGTACTGAATGACAGTTTTCAAGGCAACTGTAGTAGTGAAAGGCCACAAGACCGGTTGTGGACGGTTTGTATATAGTGCAAATGAGTGTTTTTTCTCTATACAGAATAGGGTTTATAGTTTTTTACAGGCAAACCGGTTTTTAAAAAGTTTTAGGTAGACTAAATTAATTTTCAAAGGTTTTTCAACAACGCAAAAACGCCTTGTTGTGGAAAACAGCTTAGCAGCACATTGAAACTTTTTGCCAAAACATTGCTTTTTTGCGCGTGTACTCACTTCAATATTAGTGTGGCAGATCAGTCGAAATTTATTATGGTAAGTTTCTAGCAACCGGGTGAAGAGATGGTCGAAAAGAAAAAATTTTTGGGTGGAGAGATGGTCGATCCAAAAAAAGAAGGAAGGAAGGCGTCAGACTTCTTTGACAACATGTGTAACGATGACAGACTAATATGAAAAGAATCCGAAGACTTCTTTGTCAAAGAGTTGTGCAGCCGGTAGTTGTGATGTTTTAAAACAATTCACAAAAAAAATTACCTCAAATAACTCAAGTGAGCTAATTTCAGACTCTTGTTTCCTGGGTGGTTTGAAAACAACAGAACTATCTGCTGCACAATACCCTCTAACAAAGAAGCCCTTGAATTCTATTCAGTTAACCTATAATGCTAGTCATGATTGACATATGTTTACAGAACAACAGCGGGTTAGATTCAACTACTAGCAGGCTATAAATTAAACAAATTAGCAACAAATTCATCATTAATTAAATCTGAGCGCTCAATTTAGTTAACTAAATAACTGAGCAAATTCAATTTATCCATCGAAAAACAGACATAAGAGCATAGCTCTAGAATTATTCAATTCAAAAAAATGGTTGTAGCTATTTTGATTTCATCCATTTTGCTGGCAAACTTGTTTGCTTCTGAGGCTTCTATACTAAGCGGTGTAGCTTCAGTTGGTTGCACGGCATGCAAGGGAGTCTTGACTGCCCTTGATGATCTTTTCGATCCATCCTCGATTGATTTGAAAAAGTGTTGCGAGAAACTGTCATGCACTGAAGCCAAAAAAGTGTGCCTTGAGTTCGCAGAAAACTTTGAAGATTCTTTCCTGGAGCTTTTTGCAGCATTGTTGGACCCAGCTTCTTTCTGCGGTGATATGGGAATATGTTCATAATTGATTATAGGACCGAGCTTCTTTCTGCGGTGATATGGGAATATCTTGGTAATTGATTAATGAAAAAAGCATACCATGATTTAACACCATATATAATAAATCTTGAATTCAAATCTTGAGCTGCATTGTTTCACTGTCGTACTCAGTTCGCATTATCATAATAAAAAATACAAAAAGAAAGATAGAAAGCAGACATGAGTGCTGGTGTTCAAGCAGCAAAAAAGTATCGGTCATATCATTTGATTTTTTAAAAAAAAAACTGTTTACTTTTGTGGCTTTTTGTACCGAGATATGAACCAAAATTCAGTGTCAACAAACTATTTTGTTTGTTTAGTAAGTTTTCAATCGGAGTTGATTAGAAATTGAACAGCGCAGTAATTGGAACTACTTAAGTTTAATTTGATGCACTGGTTTGCAGTCGTAAGCTGTTCGAGTAAAACAAACTTTAAAGAACCTAGTGTGTTGAAATATTGCAAAGCTGGAAAACATGTAAGGTTTCCGAAACAACGTACCACGCCATGAAGCAAAAACAGTGATACAAGCTCTTGGAACATTTCAAGTTGCTTGGAAAAATTGCATTCACTTAAAAAAGAAAATTAATCTGAAGAAATTTTCTGAAGCAATCAAACTTGTTAAGAAAAGTTAAAATTGTTGTTAAAACCACAATTGATATGTATAAAATTGAAGATTCCTGTAGACTTTCAAGATTTGCAAATAGTTAGAAATTTTGTGAAGTAAACTATTCGAGTGATTAAACGTTACAACACGTCAAGTTGTTTTGATTGAACCGATTACTTTACAAAAAAAACTAAATCACTTTGGAAAGTTTTATTGAATGGTGGAAAACCATGCAGTTAATGATACAGTTGAACTTTCGAGTGATGGAAAATTGATATTTGTCAAATATTATCTGTAAATTCAAGCAATGGAAATTGTGACCGATCCATTTTTTGGCTAAAACTGAGTCGCTAAAAATTAAAGGCGAGCTCAGAAGCTCAGAACATTGCATTGAAATAAATTATTTTAATGATTCAAATTGGTACGCAATTCTTAAAACGTTTGAAACAGATTTTGCGATTTCAAAGGTTTTGATGGCTGAAACAGATTCCTAATAATTTTGTAGAAATAACCTACTCAATCGATGAGACTTTGACTTATTTCAAGTTTTCTTAAGTGAAGTGAGCTACCAAACACTGGGAGTGAAATATAATAATTCAAAGAAATAAACTGGTTGAAAGTTATTAGTTTTTGTAGCAAGATACTCAATCGGCGAAACTTTGATTCTTTTTAAGTTTGTTCACTTGAATAGACTTCAACAAAAATTTATTTCTGCTGCAAATTTTTTAGGACAGGTAAAAGACAATTTGATTTGTTTAAGTATCTTTAGAAAAAATGAATCATTTCTTTTTTCTAAAGCAAGCTATCATGCGAGTAAACTTCGAAATATATGAATCTGTTTAATGACCCAAAATTATTTGGAAAAATATCAAGATACATGTAACAAATCATCGACTGAAAAAAAATTGACGCTTTTTTTTGTTTTAATGACATGAATTGGTTAAAAAAAACGGTTCTGCTTTTCCAAAAAAATATCTAAAGCCTTTTAATACCAAGTTTTATCATGAGTTATTTGCAGTTGATTTGATAGCTTGAATAACAAAAAATGATTGTGTTTTTAATGTTTATTTAGAAGTTTAGAATCTTCAGTATTAAGAGTTTGTAAGTTTAACATTTTAAAGATATATTGATAGCAGTTTCGAATTTGGCGCCACTCAACTAATTCTCAAAAATTTTTGACGTTTTCAAGACAATCTGTTAAGACTGTTGGCCGTAATTTAAAACAAAATCTTCAGTGGAATATTATGATTACAAACAAACATGAAAAAATGTTTTCGAGTATTCATGTTTCGACATAATCTTAAACAATTTTTGAATAATTTGCTTTCATAAAACTTGCGCTGCGTTTGAAAAAAGATACTGAGATTTTAAAATCCAAATTACAAAAAAATATAATTCAGAGACTAGTAAGCCTAATAGGTTAACTTTCTTGAATAGTGAGGGGATCTTTTTTTTTCAAATCTGAGAGAAACTGAAACTTGTCTAATTACTTACTTTTTCTTAAATTAACAAAAAAACTCAAAAACTAGTCAACTATTCAAAAATTCGAAGTGCAATATCCATTTAAACTTGATGAGTGTTTACGCTGAGACGTATTTTTTGCAATTTGGAATAAATTTTGTTATCAAAATAAACAAGACTGAAGTCAAAACCCTGAATCTTCTGGTTGTATTTGAAGCTCTAAAACATCACTCCGATGAAATTTTTTTCTAATTGAAATTGTGTAAAATAAAAAAAAAACTAAAAAAAAAGAATTTGATTTTTTTTCTGAGAAGCGACGCAAATTAGAACAATTTACCATCATTTTTGAATAATTTCTGAGAGGATGAAGTCAGTGTTTATCCTTTTTTCATTCGTTCAACAGACAGTCAGAACATAAAGAGTGTTCGTATCAGTGCAGAGTTGGTATCAGTAACAATGTCGAATAATTGCGTATCGTTTTAGAACAAAAGGTCTGATGATTTCTATTAGTAATACCTTTTTCAAATCAATTTCGCGATCATTTTCAAAAAATAACTCACGACATTGTCCCTATTCAACGCGGCTCAGAAAACGTATCAACCTGATTTGAGGCAAAGATTTAGGTCTTATGATCACGCTAATATATTTAACGGGCTATGCACAGATTGTAAAGGATTCAAATCATTTTCATCATTTTTTCAGTGAAATTGACAGGGAATCAGAACACCATGATCAGAGCAGCTTAGGCTAAACTGACAATCATTTCAAATAGGGTCAAATTTAAACAAAAAGCGTTTAATTAGGGCCAAATAGGGTCAAATTGGGTCAAAATCATGCCCAAGATGGTGTGGGTTTTTTCCAACCCCTATAGAATACAACCTGTTTTCACTCGTATTTGCTTTTTGTAAGTTTTTTGTTCTTCTAATGAAAATAATACAAAAAGTTGCTTGAAAAAGATCATACGTTACTTGCATGAAATAAAAGTTATAGAAATTTGTGCACTCTTTCACGCTGACATGTTAGTTAATACAAGAAAAATTAAAAAAGCGTTAAAGCTTGCTATTTTGCCTGACATGTTGAGGGTTGTTTTTCTTCGAGAAAAATTACCTTGATTCTGCAATTTACTGTCTTGGATACCTCAAACAACCTTGCCCAATATGGTGTGGGTCCTTTCGAATCCCCTTCAGAAAACAAACTTTTCTCTGTTATTGACTCTTTTCAAAGTTTTTGTCTCCCTAAAAAGTTATTAGAAAAAAATATCTTAGTTAATTGCAAGAAATAAATGTTAAGGTAGAATTTTCTACCGTTTGCTACAAGTAGCTTTTTGATCACGTTGTTCACGTGCCTTGATATTTGTGGCAAGTGGGTTGAATACTCAATTGCAAACACATCTAGGTTCTCAAAGAGCTGCGTAAAATAATGGTTACACCGCAAAACTTTTTTTTTGATCATTTAACAGTCAGGTTTGACTCAAGTTGTGATAAACTAGGCTCCAATTGTGTGGCCAATATAAAAAAGCAAGCGATCAAACCCTTTAGAGACATTTAATGACAATTTGTTGGGCAGATAATTGAAAACTTATTCAGTGCCCGGGTTGACCAAAACTTCTTATCATACAATTTTCATATATGAGAAACTTCTTGTCATACAATTTCATACAATTCCATACGTATAGAAAATTGTATGAAAACTCTATGATAAGCATTTTTCCATATATGAAAATTGTATGATAGGTGTTTTCCCATAAACCAAAAATTTTGATTTTTTCTTTCTGAATTTAGTTTCTGAAAAAATTTCGGCTGTGTTTGCAACCGAACACAAGTGACTAAGACCTTGGTTACTGAAAACACCAAAGGTTGGACGGTCTTGCATTTACAATGTATAGAAAACGACCTAAATACGGCTGTCTTTCACAATTGATATAACAAAAGTAACAAACTTTTATTTTTTGCCAAAATTTTTTAATGATGATTATTTTAAACTTTTGAATTTTCAACATATCAGACATTGATCAAGGCATACATGAACACCCCATACAAAAGAAATATGCATTTTCAGCGTTTTTGAAAAAAAAAATTAAGTGAAAAGAAAATAAAAGCCAATTTTATCGTATGCAGGACTACGTTATGCACACAAAATATTAAATTTTGCATGCAAAAAAATTTTTTTCGAAAAAAGTTTGTTTGCGTACGAAATTCGATTTGCGGTTGAAAAAAACTAAAAATTTTTTGGGCCAATTTTCAAAATTACTCGAAAAAATTTTTGTGTCGCCATCAAAAAAATGCCAGTCATACAATTTCCATATATGGGAATTCTATGATAGGCATTTTTTAAAAAAAAAAACGAAAACCTCAGTTTTTTATCACCAGACTGTTTTATTAGAATCAAATAGCCACAGAAATAATTTAGAAATTGTATGAAAATTGTATGACAAGCATTTTTCCACACACTTGATGTATGGAATTGTATGATAAGCATTTTCGGTGTATGGAGGTCAACCCGGGTGGCAACAATGAGTGATATACATGCAAAACAGTTATGAAAAGTCTCAAGAGATTTGCTATTATTTTGCATTAGTAACTCAAAGTGCAGCAAGGTTTAAGTATAAGCATGGAAAATAGTTTTAAAATGTGTTTTTTATTTTGATTGACATATGAAGGGTTCTTTGTCTTCAATTCTCAGAAAATTTTGTCTGGTTCTGTAACTTACCGTCTCGGATGCAGAGGAGAATTACCCGGGTTGACCTCCATACACCGAAAATGCTTACCATACAATTCCATACATCAAGTGTGTGGAAAAATGCTTGTCATACAATTTTCATACATTTTCTAAAAATGGTTGAAAACTGGTATAAACTTATTTCTGTGGCTGTTTGATTCAAATAAAACAGTCTGGTGATAAAAAAAACTGAGGTTTTTGTTTTTGAAAAAAATGCTTATCATACAATTCCCATATATGGAAATTGTATGACTGGCATTTTTTTGATGGCGACACAAAAAATTTTTCAAGTAATTTTGAAAATTTGGCCCAAAATTTTTTTTGTTTTTTTTTCAACGGCAAATCGAATTTTGTACGCAAACAAACATTTTTCGAAAAAAAATTTTTTGCATGCAAAATATAATATTTTGTGTCCATAACGTAGTCTTGGATGCGATAAAATTGGCTTTTATTTCTTTTCACCTAATTTTTTTTTTCAAAAACGGTGAAAATTCCTATTTCTTTTGAATGGAGTATTAATATATGCCTTGATCAATGTTTGATAAATTGATAATTCAAAAATTTAAAAAAATCATCATTAAAAATTTTGCCAAAAAATAAAAGTTTGTTTCTTTTGTTATATGAATTGTGAAAGAGAGCCAAATTCAGGTCGTTTTCTATGCATTGTAAATGTAAGACCGTCCAACCTTCGGTGTTATGAGTAACCAAGGTCTTTGTCACTCGTGTTCGGTTGCAAACACAACCAAAGAATTTTCAGAAACTAAATTAAGAAAGAAAAAATCAAAGTTTTTGGTTTATGGGAAAACACCTATCATACAATTTTCATATATGGAAAAATGCTTATCATAGAGTTTTCATACAATTTTCTGTACGTTTGGAATTGTATGAAATTGTATGACAAGAAGTTTCTCATATATGGAAATTGTATGATAAGAAATTTTGGTCAACCCGGGTAGTTTGAAAAGTGTCCGATGGGTCAATTGTTTGTTTACCTACAAATTTGTGTACGGTGAAAATTATCACGAGTTATGTAAACTACAAAATAATATACTAGTGAAAAATGATATGATTCAATTAGCCTGACTCGATTAAATTGTAAAGGATTTCCGACTTGGTCTTTTTTGCCGATTTGCTAACGTTTTAAAAGAAGACAGGAAGTTTGTTGCAAAAAGTGTCTCTCAATATAATCCACTTTGGAACAACTTTATTCCAACAAATCTCCCAAAAAACAACACAGGTTAAACATTGTCTTTAGATTGAGCTCGAAGCGTTTTTTTTTGGCTGTTAAAGAAAAGAAAAAAAACGCGTGAAAAATAGCTAATTTAAAAACATATTTTGCTGTGAGAAAAAAGAACACCAATTTTATAATCCATCATTTTCCTTCGAAATGAAAAAACAAAAATTTTTCTTTACGATTAAATTTTTCCATTTTATACATTTACTGTTTGCTAAAGCGTTCGTTAGGGTCAATAAAGCTCATCTAAGATTGTTCTTAGAACTATTTTTCACGAGAAAAGGAATGGGCTTACCCCGGATCCTCTACGAGCAAGCTTGTTTATATTGAAAGCCAACTGAAGCAATTTTGTCAGTGTTGGACCTCATTTTGAGCTTGTTTACACTTTGGGTCGTAACTTTTGAACCACTAATTGCACAGTTCCCATCTCTTGCGAACAGCGAACCGTCATCTATATCTAACTTCGTTAAGCTTAGATCAAAGCTGTGCGATCCCTCCTTCATGCCCAAACAAGCGTTCTACACCCCTGAGACCTCCCGTTTTCAGCTAATAATAGGGATATTCAGGGTTGCTCACAAGCTCGTGCAGCTCACCCTAAGGTAAAACAAGCTCATCTGAGGTCGTTCTTAGATCTATTTTCCACGAGAAAGCGAATGTGTTTGTCCCGAAAGCTCTATGAGCTATTTTTGTTATCTTAAATCAGCCATATCCCACTTCGCTAAGATAAAGTTGAAGCTTGGCAATCAGTCCATCATGCCCAAACAAGCGTTCTACACCCCTGAGACCTTCATTTTTCAGCTCAAAATAGAGCTCTTCAGGGTTGCTCACAAGCTCGTGCAGCTCACCTTAAGGTAAAACAAGCTCAACTAAGCGTTTTCTTAGACCTATTCTTAATGAGAAAGCGAGTGGGTTTGTCCCGAAAGCTCTATGAGCAACTTTTGTTATCTTAAAAGCCAACTGAACCAACTTTGCCAGTTTTGGACGTCAATTTGAGGTTGTTTACAATTTGGGTCATAACTTTTGAGCAACTGATTGCACATCTCCCATCATCCGCGACCAGCTAACCAATATCCATATATAACTTCGCTAAGATTAGGTCGAAGCTGATCGATCACTCCTCCATGCCCAAACAAGCGTTCTGGTCACTGATACTTTCATTTTTCAGCTCAAAATAGAGGTCTTCAGGGTCTCTCACAAGCTCGTGCAGCTCATCCAAGGGTCAAATAAGCTCATCTAAGATGGTTCGTAGATTTTTTTTACGAGAAAAAGAATGGGCGTACCCCGGATGCCCTACGAGGAAGCTTTATTATATTAAAAGCCAACTGAAGCAACTTTTGCCAGTGTTGGACCACCTTTTATGCTTGTTTACATTTTGGCTCATAACTTTTGAACCACAAATTGCACAGTTCCCATCTCTTGCGAAAAGCTATCCATCATCCATATCCAACTTGGCTACGAGTAGGTCGAAGCTGTACAATTATTCCTTTACTGAAGGCCTCTAATTTGAGCTGAACAATGAAGGTATCAGTGACGAGAACGCTTGTTTGGGCACGGAGGAGTGATCGCACAGCTTCGACTTAAACTTAGCGAAGTTAGATATGGATATTAATTAGCTGCTCGCGAATGATGGGAGATGACCAATCAGTCGTTCACAAGTTATAACCCGAACCGTAAAAAAGCTCAAATTGAGATCCAAAACTGGCAAAGTTGCTTCAGCTGGCTTTTAAGATAACAAAAGTTATTCATAGAGCTTTCGGTACAAACCCAATTGCTTTCTCGTAAAAAATAGGTTTAGGAACGACCGTAGATGCGCTTGTTTTTTCTTAGGGTGAGCTGTACGAGCTTGTGAGCAACACTGAATACCTCTATTTTGAGCGGAAAAATGAAGGTCTCAGGGGGTAGAACGCTTGTTTCGACACGAAGGAGTGGTCGCACAGCTTCGACCGGATTTCAGCGAAGTAAGATATAGATAATGCTTAGCTGCATGCAAGAGATGGGAGCTGTGTAATCAGTGGTTCAAAACCTATGACCCGAACCGTAATTAAGCTCAAATTGAGGTCCAAAACTGTCAAAGTTGCTTCAGTTGGCTTTTAAGATAATAAATGTTGCTCGTAGAGCTTTCGAGACAGACCCATTCGCATTGTCGTGAAAAATAAGTCTAAGAACGACCTTAGACGAGCTTGTTTTACCTTAGGGTGAGCTGTACGAGCTTGTAAAAAACTCCGAAGACCCCTTTTTTGAGCTCGAAAAAGAACGTCTCAGTGGCGTAGAACGCTTTCTTGGAAATAAGGCGTGATCGCAGGGCTTCAACCTAAAGGTTGCGAAGTTAGATATGGATACTGATTAGATGCTCGCGATTGATGGGAGCTGTGTAGTCAGTGGCTCAAAATTTATGACCCGATTCGTAAACAAGCTCAAATTGAGGTCCAAAACTGGCAAAGTTGCTTCAATTGGCGTTTAAGATAACAAAAGTTGCTCATAGAGCTTTAGGAACAACCCCATTCGCTTTCTCGTGAAAAATAATCCTAAGAACGACCTTAGACGAGCTTGTTTTACCTTAGGGTGAGCTGTACGAGCTTGTGAAAAACTCCGAAGACCCCTTTTTGAGCTCGAAAAAGAACGTCTCAGTGGCGTAGAACGCTTTCTTGGAAATAAGGCGTGATCGCAGGGCTTCAACCTAAAGATATTGGATAGCTGCTCGCGAATGATGGGAGATGTGCAATCAGTCCTTCAAAAGTTATGACCCAAATTGTAAACAAGCTCAAACTGAGGTTCAAAACTGGCAAAGTTGCTTCAGTTGGCTTTTAAGATAACAAAAGTTGCTCGTAGAGCTTTCGATACAGACCCATTCGAATTTTCGTGAAAAATAGGTCTAGGAACGACCTTAGTTGAGCTTGTTTTACCTTAGAGTGAGCTGCACGAGCTTGTGAGCAACCCTGAATACCTCTATTCTGAGCGGAAAAAAGAAGGTCTCAAGGGGTAGAACGCTTGTTTGGGCACGAAGGAGTGGTCGCACAGCTTCGACCAATTTTCAGCGAAGTTAGATATAGATAATGCTTAGCTGCATGCAATAGATGGCAGCTGTGTAATCAGTGGTTCGAAACCTATGACCCGAACCGCAAACAAGCTCAAACTGAGGTCCAAACTGGCAAAGTTGCTTCAATTGGCGTTTAAGTTACAAAAGTTGCTCATAGAGCTTTAGGAACAACCCCATTCGCTTTCTCGTGAAAAATAAGTCTAAGAACGACCTTAGACGAGCTTGTTTTACCTTAGGGTGAGCTGTACGAGCTTGTGAAAAACTCCGAAGACCCCTTTTTTGAGCTCGAAAAAGAACGTCTCAGTGGGATAGAATGCTTTCTTGGAAATAAGGCGTGATCGCAGGGCTTCAACCTAAAGATATTGGATAGCTGCTCGCGAATGATGGGAGATATGCAATCAGTCCTTCAAAAGTTATGACCCAAATTGTAAACAAGCTCAAACTGAGGTTCAAAACTGGCAAAGTTGCTTCAGTTGGCTTTTAAGATAACAAAAGTTGCTCGTAGAGCTTTCGATACAGACCCATTCGAATTTTCGTGAAAAATAAGTCTAGGAACGACCTTAGTTGAGCTTGTTTTACCTTAGAGTGAGCTGCACGAGCTTGTGAGCAACCCTGAATACCTCTATTCTGAGCGGAAAAAAGAAGGTCTCAAGGGGTAGAACGCTTGTTTGGGCACGGAGGAGTGGTCGCACAGCTTCGACCGATTTTCAGCGAAGTTAGATATAGATAATGCTTAGCTGCATGCAATAGATGGCAGCTGTGTAATTAGTGGTTCAAAACCTATGACCCGAACCGCAAACAAGCTCAAACTGAGGTCCAAAACTGGCAAATTTGCTTCGATTGGCGTTTAAGATAACAAAAGTTGCTCATAAGCTTTCGGAAAAACCCCATACACTTTCTCTTGAAAATTAAGTCTAAGAAGGACCTTAGACGAGCTTGTTTTACCTTAGGGTGAGCTGTACGAGCTTGTGAAAAACTCCGAAGACCCCTATTTCGAGCTCCAAAATGACCGTCTCAGTGGCGTAGAACGCTTGCTTGGGAATGAAGGAGTAACCGCAGGAAATCAACCCAATTTTAGCGAAATTAGATATGATTGATGATTAGCTGCTCGCAAATAATGTAAACTGTGCAATCAGTGGTTCAAAAGTTATGACCCATATTGTAAACAAGCTGAAATTGAGTTCCAAAACTGGCAATATTGATTCAGTTGGCTTTTAAAATAACAAAATTTACTCGTATAATTGCCAAGATAAGCCGATTTACTTTCTCGTGAAAAAGAGGACATAAAAAATTACCTTAGATGAGCTTGTTTGACCCTAGGGTGAGCTGTACAAGCTTTTGAGCAACCCTTAAGACCCCTCATTTGAGCTCGAAAATGAGGGTCTCAGTGGCGTAGAAAGCCAGCTTGGGAATAAGGCGTGATCGCAGGGCTTCAACCTAAAGATTGCGAAGTTAGATATGGATATTGATTAGCTGCTCGCGGTTGATGGGATATGTGCAATCAGTCCTTCAAATTTTATGACCCAAATTGTAAACAAGCTCAAAATGAGGTTCAAAGTTGGCAAAGTTGCTTCAGTTGGCTTTTAATATAACAAAAAATGCTTGTAGAGCTTTCGAGACAGACCCATTCGCATTGTCGTGAAAAAAAGGTCAAGGAACGACCTTAGTTGAGCTTGTTCTACCTTAGAGTGAGCTGCAAGAGCTTGTGAGCAACCCTGAATACCTCTATTTTGAGCGGAAAAATGAAAGTCTCAAGGGGTAGAACGCTTGTTTGGACACAAAGGAGTGGTCGCACAGCTTCGACCGATTTTCAGCGAAGTTAGATATAGATAATGCTTAGCTGCATACAAGAGATGGGAGCGGTGTAATTAGTGGTTCAAAATCTATGACCCGAACCCTAAACAAACTCAAATTGAGGTCCAAAACTGGCAAAGTTGCTTCAGTTGGCTTTTAAGATAACAAAAATTGCTCATAAAGCTTTCGGAACAACCCCATTCAATTTCTCGTAAAAAATAAGTCTAAGAAAGACCTTAGACGAGTTTGTTTTACCTTAGAGTGAGCTGTACGAGCTTGTGAAAAACTCCGAAGACCCCTATTTTGAGCTCGAAAAAGAACGTCTCAGTGGCGTAGAACGCTTGCTTGGGAATGAAGGAGTAACCGCAGGATATCAACCCAATTTTAGCGAAGTTAGATATGATTAATGATTAGCTGCTCGCAAATAATGTGGGCTGTGCAATCAGTCCTTCAAAATTTATGACCCAATTGTAAACAAGCTCAAAATGAGGTTCAAAGTTGGCAAAGTTGCTTCAGTTGGCTTTTAAGATAACAAAAAATGCTCGTAGAGCTTTCGAGACAGACCCATTCGCATTGTCGTGAAAAAAAGGTCTAGGAACGACCTTAGTTGAGCTTGTTTTACCTTAGAGTGAGCTGCAAGATCTTGTGAGCAACCCTGAATACCTCTATTTTGAGCGGAAAAATGAAGGTCTCAAGGGGTAGAACGCTTGTTTGGACACAAAGGAGTGGTCGCACAGCTTCGACCGATTTTCAGCAAAGTTAGATATAGATAAGGCTTAGCTGCATACAAGAGATGGGAGCGGTGTAATTAGTGGTTCAAAACCTATGACCCGAACCGCAAACAAGCTCAAACTGAGGTCCAAAACTGGCAAAATTGGTTCTATTGGCGTTTAAGATAACAAAAGTTGATCAAAGAGTTTTCGAAACAACCCCATTCACTTCCCTTGAAAAAAAAGTCTAAGAACGATCTTAGACGAGTTTGTTTTACCTTAGAGTGAGCTGTATGAGCTTGTGAAAAACTCCGAAGACCCCTATTTTGAGCTCGAAAAAGAACGTCTCAGTGGCGTAGAACGCTTGCTTGGGAATAAGGCGTGATCGCAGGGCTTCAACCTAAAGATTGCGAAGTTAGATATGGATATTGGTTAGCTGCTCGCGAATGATGGGAGATGTGCAATCATTCCTTCAAAAGTTGTGACCAGAACTGTAAACAAGCTCAAAATGAGGTCCAAAACTGGCAAAGTTGGTTCAGTTGGCATTTAAGATAACAAAAGTTGCTCGTAGAGCTTTCTAGACAAACCCATTCGCATTGTCGTAAAAAATAGGCCTAAGAACGACCTTAGACGAGCTTGTTTTACCTTAGGGTGAGCTGCACGAGCTTGTGAAAAACTCCGAAGACCCCTATTTTGAGCTCGAAAAAGAACGTCTCAGTGGCGTAGAACGCTTGCTTGGGAATGAAAGAGTAACCGCAGGATATCAACCCAATTTTAGCGAAGTTAGATATGATTAATGATTAGCTGCTCGCAAATAATGTGGGCTGTGCAATCAGTGGTTCAAAAGTTATGACCGATATTGTAAACAAGCTGAAATTGAGTTCCAAAACTGGCAATATTGATTCAGTTGGCTTTTAAAATAACAAAATTTACTCGTATAGCTTCCAAGATAAGCCGATTTACTTTCTCGTGAAAAAGAGGACATAAAAAATTACCTTAGATGAGCTTGTTTGACCCTAGGGTGAGCTGCACGAGCTTTTGAGCAACCCTTAAGACCCCTAATTTGAGCTAAAAAATGAGGGTCTCAGTGGCGTAGAACGCCTGCTTGGGAATAAGGCGTGATTGCAGCGCTTCAACCTAAAGATTGCGAAGTTAGACATGGATACTGGTTAGCTGCTCGCGATTGATGGGGGCTGTGTAATCAGTGGTTCAAAAGTTATGACCCGAACCGTAAACAAACTCAAATTGAGGTCCAAAACTGGCCAAGTTGCTTCAGTTGGCTTTTAAGATAACAAAAGTTGCTCACAAAGCTTTCGGAACAACCCCATTCAATTTTCTCGTAAAAATAGGTATTAGAACGACCTTAGACGAGCTTGTTTTACTTTGGGTTGGGTTGTACGAGTTTGTGAAAAACTCCGAAGACCCCTATTTTGAGCTCGAAAAAGAACGCCTCAGTGGCGTAGAACGCTTGCTGGGAATGAAGGAGTAACCGCAGGACATCAACCCAATCTTAGCGAGGCTAGATATTAATGATTATTAGCTGCTCGCAAATAATGTGGGCTGTGCAATCAGTGGTTCAAAAGTTTTGACCCATATTGTAAACAAGCTCAAAATGCGTTCCAAAACTGGCAATATTGATTCAGTTGGCGTTTAAAATAACAAATTTTACTCGTATAGCTTCCAAGATAAGCTCATTCAGTTTCTCGTGAAAAAGAGGACTAAAGAATTAGCTTAGATGAGCTTGTTTGACCCTAGGGTGAGCTGCACGAGCTTGTGAGCATCCCTGAATACCCCTATTTTGAGCGGAAAATTGAAAGTTCAAAACTGGCAAAGTTGCTTCAGTTGGCTTTCAAGATAACAAAAGTTGCTCTTAGAGCTTTCGGGACAAACCCATTTGCTTTCTCGTAAAAAATAGGTCTAAGAACGATTTTAGACGAGCTTGTTTTACCTTAGGGTGAGCTGTACGAGCTTGTGAAAAACTCCCAGGATCCCTATTTTGAGCTCGAAAAAGAACGTCTCAGTGGCGTAGAACGCTTGCTTGGGAATGAAGGAGTAACCGCAGGATATCAACCCAATTTTAGCGAAGTTAGATATGATTGATGATTAGCTGCTCGCAAATAATGTGGGCTGTGCAATTAGTGGTTCAAAAGATATGACCCATATTGTAAACAAGCTAAAATTGAGTTCCAAAACTGGCAAAATTGATTCAGTTGGCTTTTAAAATAACAAAATTTACTCGTATAGCTTCCAAGATAAGCCGATTCACTTTCTAGTAAAAAAGAGGACTAACGAATTACCTAAGATGAGCTTATTTGACCCTAGGTTGAGCTGCACGAGCTTTTGAGCAACCATTAAGACCCCTAATTTGAGCTCGAAAAAGGACGTCTCAGTGGCGTAGAACGCTTGCTTGGGATTGAAGGAGTAACCGCAGGATATCAACCCAATTTTAGCGAAGTTAGATATGATTGATGATTAGCTGCTCGCAGATAATGTGGGCTGTGGAATTAGTGGTTCAAAAGTTATGACCCATATTGTAAACAAGCTCAAATTGAGTTCCAAAATTGGCAATATTGATTCAGTTGGCTTTTAAAATAACAAAATTTACTCGTATAGCTTCCAAGATAAGCCGATTCACTTTCTCGTAAAAAAGAGGACTAAAGAATTATCTAAGATGAGCTTGTTTGACCCTAGGTTGAGCTGCACGAGCTTATGAGCAATCCTTAAGACCCCTTATTTGAGCTCGAAATTGAAGGTCTCAGTGGCGTAGAACGCTTGCTTGGGAATGAAGGAGTAACCGCAGGATATCAACCCAATTTTAGCGAAGTTAGATATGATTGATGATTAGCTGCTCGCAAATAATGTGGGCTGTGCAATTAGTGGTTCAAAAGATATGACCCATATTGTAAACAAGCTAAAATTGAGTTCCAAAACTGGCAAAATTGATTCAGTTGGCTTTTAAAATAACAAAATTTACTCGTATAGCTTCCAAGATAAGCCGATTCACTTTCTAGTAAAAAAGAGGACTAACGAATTACCTAAGATGAGCTTATTTGACCCTAGGTTGAGCTGCACGAGCTTTTGAGCAACCATTAAGACCCCTAATTTGAGCTCGAAAAAGGACGTCTCAGTGGCGTAGAACGCTTGCTTGGGATTGAAGGAGTAACCGCAGGATATCAACCCAATTTTAGCGAAGTTAGATATGATTGATGATTAGCTGCTCGCAGATAATGTGGGCTGTGGAATTAGTGGTTCAAAAGTTATGACCCATATTGTAAACAAGCTCAAATTGAGTTCCAAAATTGGCAATATTGATTCAGTTGGCTTTTAAAATAACAAAATTTACTCGTATAGCTTCCAAGATAAGCCGATTCACTTTCTCGTAAAAAAGAGGACTAAAGAATTATCTAAGATGAGCTTGTTTGACCCTAGGTTGAGCTGCACGAGCTTATGAGCAATCCTTAAGACCCCTTATTTGAGCTCGAAATTGAAGGTCTCAGTGGCGTAGAACGCTTGCTTGGGAATAAGGCGTGATCGCATGGCTTCAACCTAAAGATTGCGAAGTTAGATATGGATACTCGTTAGCTGCTCGCGATTGATGGGAGCTGTGTAATCAGTGGCTCAAAAGTTATGACCCTAACCGTAAACAAGCTCAAATTGAGGTCCAAAACTGGCAAAGTTGCTTCAGTTGGTTTTCAAGATAAGAAAAGTTGCTCATAGAGCTTTCGGGACACACCCATTTGCTTTCTCGTGAAAAGTAAACTTAAGAACGACCTTAGATGAGCTTGTTTTATCATAGGGTGAGCTGCACGAGCTTGTGAGCAACCCTGAATACCTCTATTTTGAGCGGAAAAAAGAAGGTTTCAGGGGGTAGAACGCTTGTTTGGACACGAAGGAGTGGTCGCACAGCTTCGACCGATTGTCAGCGAAGTTAGATATAGATAATGCTTAGCTGCTTGCAAAAGATGGGAGCTGTGTAATCAGTGGTTCAAAACCTATGACCCGAACCGTAAACAAGCTCAAATTGGGGTCCAAAACTGGCACTTCAATTGGCGTTTAAGATAACAAAAATTGCTCATAGAGCTTTAGGAACAACCCCATTCGCTTTCTCGTAAAAATAAATCTAAGGACGACCTTAGACGAGCTTGTTTTACCTTAGGGTGAGCTGTACGAGCTTGTGAAAAACTCCGAAGACCCCTATTTTGAGCTCGAAAAAGAACGTCTCAGTGGCGTAGAACGCTTGCTTGGGAATAAGGCGTGATTGCAGGGCTTCAACCTAAAGATTGCGACGTTAGATATGGATATTGGTTAGCTGCTCGCGAATGATGGGAGATGTGCAATCAGTCCTTCAAAAGTTATGACTGAAATTGTAAACAAGCTCAAAATGAGGTTCAAAACTGGCAACGTTGTTTCAGTTGGCTTTTAAACTAACAAAAGTTGCTCGTAGAGCTTTCGAGACAAACCCAATCGCATTGCCGTGAAAAATAAGTCTAGGAACGACCTTAGTTGAGCTGGTTTTACCTTAGAGTGAGCTGCACGAGCTTGTGAGCAACCCCGAATACCTCTATTTTGAGCGGAAAAATGAAGGTCTCAAGGGGTAGAACGCTTGTTTGGACTTGAAGGAGTGGTCGCACAGCTTCGACCGATTTTCAGCGAAGTTAGATATAAATAATGCTTAGCTGCATGTAAGAGATGGGAGCTGTGTAATCAGTGGTTCAAAACCTATGACCGGAACCGTAATTAAGCTCAAATTGAGGTCCAAAACTGTCAAAGTTGCTTCAGTTGGCTTTTAAGATAATAAATGTTGCTCGTAGAGCTTTCGAGACAGACCCATTCGCATTGTCGTGAAAAATAGGTCTAAGAACGACGTTATACGATCTTGTTTTACCTTAGGGTGAGCTTTACGAGATTGTGAAGAACTCCAAAGACCCCTATTTTGAGCTCGAAAAAGAACGTCTCAGTGGCGTAGAACGCTTGCTTGGTAATGAAGGAGTAACCGCAGGATATCAACTCAGTTTTAGCGAAATTAGATATGATTGATGTTTAGCTGCTCGCAAATAAAGTGGGCTGTGCTTTCAGTGGTTCAAAAGTTAAGACCCATATTGTAAACAAGCTCAAATTGAGATCCAAAACTGCCGATATTGATTCAGTTGGCTTTTAAAATAACGAAATTTACTCGTATAGCTTCTAAGATAAGCCGATTCACTTTCTCGTGAAAAAGAGGACATAAAAACTTACCTTAGATGAGCTTGTTTGACCCTACGGTGAGCTGCACGAGCTTTTGAGCAACCCTTAAGACCTCTAATTTGAGCTCGAAAATGAGGGTCTCAGTGGCGTAGAACGCCTGCTTGGGAATCAGGCGTGATCGCAGGGCTTCAACCTAAAGATTGCGAAGTTAGATATGGATACTGGTTAGCTGCTCGCGATTGATGGGAGCTGTTTAATCAGTGGTTCAAAAGGTATCACCCGAACCCTAAACAAACTCAAATTGAGGTCCAAAACTGGCAAAGTTGCTTCAGTTGGCTTTTAAGATAACAAAAATTGCTCATAAAGCTTTCGGAACAACCCCATTCAATTTCTCGTAAAAAATAAGTCTAAGAACGACCTTAGACGAGCTTGTTTTACCTTAGGGTGAGCTGTACGAGCTTGTGAAAAACTCCGAAGACCCCTATTTTGAGCTCGAAAAAGAACGTCTCAGTGGCGTAGAACGCTTGCTTGAGAATGAAGGAGTAACCGCAGGACATCAACCCAATCTTAGCGAGGTTAGATATTAATGATTATTAGCTGCTCGCAAATAATGTGGGCCGTGCAATCAGTGGTTCAAAAGTTATGACACATATTGTAAACAAGCTCAAAATCCGTTCCGAAACTGGCAATATTGATTCAGTTGGCTTTTAAAATAACAAATTTTACTCGTATAGCTTCCAAGATAAGCTCATTCACTTTCTCGTGAAAAAGAGGACTAAAGAAATACCTTAGATGAGCTTGTTTGACCCTAGGGTGAGCTACACGAGCTTGTGAGCAACCCTGAATACCCCTGTTTTGAGCGGAAAATTGAAGTTCCAAAACTGGCAAAGTTGCTTCAGTTGGCTTTCAAGATAACAAAAGTTGCTCTTAGAGCTTTCGGGACAAAGCCATTTGCTTTCTCGTGAAAAATAAGTTTGAGAACGACCTTAGATGAGCTTGTTTTATTATAGGGTGAGCTGCACGAGCTTGTGAGCAACCCTGAATACCTCTATTTTGAGCGGAAAAAGGAAGGTCTCAGGGGGTAGAACGCTTGTTTGGACACGAAGGAGTGGTCGCACAGCCTCGACCGATTTTCACCGAAGTTAGATATGGATAATGCTTAGCTGCATGCAGGAGATGGGAGCTGTGTAATCAGTGGTTCAAAACCTATGACCCGAACCGTAAACAAGCTCAAATTGAGTTCAAAACTGGCAAAGTTTCCCAGTTGGCTTTTAAGATAACAAAAGTTGCTCATAGAGCTTTCGGAACAACCCCATTCACTTTCTCTTAAAAAATAAGTCTAAGAACGATGATTAGATATGAATGATGATTAGCTATTAGCAAATAATGAGCTCTGTGCAATCAGTGGACCAAAAGTTATGACCCATATTGTAAACAAGCTCACAATGAGTTCCAAAACTGGCAAAGTTGATTCAATTGGCTTTTCATATAACAAAATTTGCTCGTATAGCTTCCAGGATAAGCCCAGTCATTTTCTCGTGAAAAATAGGACTAAAAAATTACCTTAGATGAGCTTGTTTGACCCTAGGGTGAGCTACACCAGCTTTTGAGCAACCCTTAAAGCCCCTAATTTGAGCTCAAAAATGAAGGTCTCAGTGACGTAGAACGCTTGCTTGGGAATGAAGGCGTGATCGCAGGGCTTCAACCTAAAGATTGCGAAGTTAGATATGGATACTGGCTAGCTGCTCGCGATTGATGGGAGCTGTGTAATCAGTGGCTCAAAAGTTATGACCCGAAACGTAAACAAGCTCAAATTGAGGTCCATACTGGCAAAGTTACTTCAATTGGCTTTCAAGATAACAAAAGTTGCTCATAGAGCTTTCGGGACAAACCCGTTTGCTTTCTCGTGAAAAATAGGTTTAATAACGACCTTAGATGAGCTTGTTTTACCTTAGGGTGAGCTGCACGAGCTTGCGAGCAACCCTGAATACCCCTATTTTGAGCGGAAAAATGAAGGTCTCAGGGGGTAGAACGCTTGTTTGGACGCAAAGGAGTGATCGCACTGCTTCGACCTAAAGACAGCGAATTTAGATATGGATACTGGTTAGCTGCTGGCGAATGATGAGAGCTGTGTAACCAATGGTTCATAAATTATGACCCAATTTGTAAACAAGCTCAAATTGAGGTCCAAAACTGGCAAAAGTGCGCCAGTTGGCTTTTAAGATAACAAACGTTGCCCATAGAGCTTTCGAGACAGACCCATTCGCTTTCTCGTGAAAAAATAGGTCTAGGAACGATCTTAGTTGAGCTTGTTTTACCTAAGAGTGAGCTGCACGAGCTTGTGAGCAACCCTGAATACCCCTAAGTTGAGCTGAAAAATGAAGGTCTCAGGGGGGTAGAACGCTTGTTTGGACATGAAGAAGTGATCGCAAAGCTTCGACCTAATCTTAGCGAATTTAGACATGGATATTGGTTAGCTGCTCGCGAATGATGGGAGATGTGCAACCAGTCCTTCTAAGTGATGACCCAAATTGTAAACCAGCTCAAAATGAGGTCCAAAACTGGCAAAGTTGCTT
This sequence comes from Symsagittifera roscoffensis, assembly GCF_963678635.1. Taxonomy (NCBI): domain Eukaryota; kingdom Metazoa; phylum Xenacoelomorpha; order Acoela; family Convolutidae; genus Symsagittifera; species Symsagittifera roscoffensis. The sequence goes on from NC_087064.1 coordinate 17,302,257, forward strand.
CAGTTGGCTTTTAAGATAACAAAAGTTGCTCATAAAGCTTTCGGAACAACCCCATTCAATTTCTCGTAAAAAATAAGTCTAAGAACGACCTTAGACGAGCTTGTTTTACCTTAGGGTGAGCTGTACAAGCTTGTGAAAAACTCCGAAGACCCCTATTTTGAGCTCGAAAAAGAACGTCTCAGTGGCGTAGAACGCTTGCTTGAGAATGAAGGAGTAACCGCAGGACATCAACCCAATCTTAGCGAGGTTAGATATTAATGATTATTAGCTGCTCGCAAATATTGTGGGCCGTGCAATCAGCAGTGGTTCAAAAGTTATGACACATATTGTAAACAAGCTCAAAATCCGTTCCGAAACTGGCAATATTGATTCAGTTGGCTTTTAAAATAACAAATTTTACTCGTATAGCTTCCAAGATCAGCTCATTCACTTTCTCGTGAAAAAGAGGACTAAAGAAATACCTTAGATGAGCTTGTTTGACCCTAGGGTGAGCTGCACGAGCTTGTGAGCAACCCTGAATACCCCTATTTTGAGCGGAAAACTGAAGTTCCAAAACTGGCAAAGTTGCTTCAGTTGGCTTTCAAGATAACAAAAGTTGCTCTCAGAGCTTTCGGGACAAAGCCATTTGCTTTCTCGTGAAAAATAAGTTTGAGAACGACCTTAGATGAGCTTGTTTTATTATAGGGTGAGCTGCACGAGCTTGTGAGCAACCCTGAATACCTCTATTTTGAGCGGAAAAAGGAAGGTCTCAGGGGGTAGAACGCTTGTTTGGACAAGAAGGAGTGGTCGCACAGCTTCGACCGATTTTCACCGAAGTTAGATATGGATAATGCTTAGCTGCATGCAGGAGATGGGAGCTGTGTAATCAGTGGTTCAAAACCTATGACCCGAACCGTAAACAAGCTCAAATTGAGGTCCAAAACTGGCAAAGTTTCCCAGTTGGCTTTTAAGATAACAAAAGTTGCTCATAGAGCTTTCGGAACAACCCCATTCACTTTCTCTTAAAAAATAAGTCTAAGAACGACTTAGACGAACTTGTTTTACGTTAGGGTGAGTAACCGCAGGACATCAATCCAATCTTAGCGAAGTTAGATATGAATGATGATTAGCTATTAGCAAATAATGAGCTCTGTGCAATCAGTGGACCAAAAGTTATGACCCATATTGTAAACAAGCTCACAATGAGTTCCAAAACTGGCAAAGTTGATTCAATTGGCTTTTCATATAACAAAATTTACTCGTATAGCTTCCAGGATAAGCCCAGTCATTTTCTCGTGAAAAATAGGACTAAAAAATTACCTTAGATGAGCTTGTTTGACCCTAGGGTGAGCTACACCAGCTTTTGAGCAACCCTTAAAGCCCCTAATTTGAGCTCAAAAATGAAGGTCTCAGTGACGTAGAACGCTTGCTTGGGAATGAAGGCGTGATCGCAGGGCTTCAACCTAAAGATTGCGAAGTTAGATATGGATACTGGCTAGCTGCTCGCGATTGATGGGAGCTGTGTAATCAGTGGTTCAAAAGTTATGACCCGAAACGTAAACAAGCTCAAATTGAGGTCCATACTGGCAAAGTTACATCAATTGGCTTTCAAGATAACAAAAGTTGCTCATAGAGCTTTCGGGACAAACCCGTTTGCTTTCTCGTGAAAAATAGGTTTAATAACGACCTTAGATGAGCTTGTTTTACCTTAGGGTGAGCTGCACGAGCTTGCGAGCAACCCTGAATACCCCTATTTTGAGCGGAAAAATGAAGGTCTCAGGGGGGTAGAACGCTTGTTTGGACGCAAAGGAGTGATCGCACTGCTTCGACCTAAAGACAGCGAATTTAGATATGGATACTGGTTAGCTGCTGGCGAATGATGAGAGCTGTGTAACCAATGGTTCATAAATTATGACCCAATTTGTAAACAAGCTCAAATTGAGGTCCAAAACTGGCAAAAGTGCTCCAGTTGGCTTTTAAGATAACAAACGTTGCCCATAGAGCTTTCGAGACAGACCCATTCGCTTTCTCGTGAAAAAATAGGTCTAGGAACGATCTTAGTTGAGCTTGTTTTACCTAAGAGTGAGCTGCACGAGCTTGTGAGCAACCCTGAATACCCCTAAGTTGAGCTGAAAAATGAAGGTCTCAGGGGGGTAGAACGCTTGTTTGGACATGAAGAAGTGATCGCACAGCTTCGACCTAATCTTAGCGAATTTAGACATGGATATTGGTTAGCTGCTCGCGAATGATGGGAGATGTGCAACCAGTCCTTCTAAGTGATGACCCAAATTGTAAACCAGCTCAAAATGAGGTCCAAAACTGGCAAAGTTGCTTCAGTTGGCTTTTAAGATAACAAAAGTTGCTCGTAGAGCTTTCGAGACAAACCCATTCGGATTGTCGTAAAAAATAGGTCTAGGAACGACCTTAGTTGAGCTTATTTTACCTTAGAGTGAGCTGCACGAGCTTGTGAGCAACCCCGAATACCCCTGTTTTGAGCTGAAAAATTAAGGTCTCAGGGGGGTAGAACGCTTGTTTGGACACAAAGGAGTGGTCGCACAGCTTCGACCGATTTTCAGCGAAGTTAGATATAGATAAGGCTTAGCTGCATACAAGAGATGGGAGCGGTGTAATTAGTGGTTCAAAACCTATGATCCGAACCGCAAACCAGCTCAAACTGAGGTCCAAAACTGGCAAAATTGCTTCTATTGGCGTTTAAGATAACAAAAGTTGATCAAAGAGATTTCGGAACAACCCCATTCACTTCCCTTGAAAAAAAAGTCTAAGAACGATCTTAGACGAGTTTGTTTTACCTTAGAGTGAGCTGTATGAGCTTGTGAAAAACTCCGAAGACCCCTATTTTGAGCTCGAAAAAGAACGTCTCAGTGGCGTAGAACGCTTGCTTGGGAATAAGGCGTGATCGCAGGGCTTCAACCTAAAGATTGCGAAGTTAGATATGGATATTGGTTAGCTGCTCGCGAATGATGGGAGATGTGCAATCATTCCTTCAAAAGTTGTGACCAGAATTGTAAACAAGCTCAAAATGAGGTCCAAAACTGGCAAAGTTGGTTCAGTTGGCATTTAAGATAACAAAAGTTGCTCGTAGAGCTTTCGAGACAAACCCATTCGCATTGTCGTAAAAAATAGGCCTAAGAACGACCTTAGACGAGCTTGTTTTCCGTGAAGTTAGATATAGATAGTGATTAGCTGCATGCAAAAGATGGGAGCTGTGTAATCAATGGTTCAAAACCCGAACCGTAAACAAGCTCAAGTTGTGGTCCAAAACTGGCAAAGTTGCTTCAGTTGGCTTTTACGATAACAGAAATTGCTCATAGAGCTTTCGGGACAGACCCATTCGCTTTCTCGTGAAAAAATAGGTTTAAAAATGACCTTAGATGAGCTTGTTTTAACTTAGGGTGAGCTGCACGAGCTTGTGAGCAACCCTGAATACCCCTAATTTGAGCTGAAAAATTGAGGTCTCAGGTGGGTTGAATGCTTGTTTGGACACGAAGGAGTGGTCGCACAGCTTCGACCGATTCTCAGCAAAATTAGATATAAAAAATGCTTAGCTGCATGCAAGAGACGGGAGATGTGCAATCAGTCCTTCAAAAATATGACCCCAATTGTAAACAAGCTCAAAATGCGGTCCAAGACTGGCAAAGTTGCTTCAGTTGGCTTTTAAGATAACAAAAGTTGCTCGTAGAGCTTTCGAGACAGACCCATTCGCACTGTCGTAAAAAATAGGTCTAGGAACGACCTTAGTTGAGCTTGTTTTACCTTAGAGTGAGCTGCACGTGCTGGTGAGCAACCCCGAATACCCCTATTTTGAGCTGAAAAATTAAGGTCTCAGGTGGGTAGAACGCTTGTTTGGACACGAAGGAGTGGTCGCACAGCTTCGACCGATTCTCCGTGAAGTTAGATATAGATATTGCTTAGCTGCATGCAAAAGATGGTAGCTGTGTAATCAATGGCTCAAAACCTATGACCCGAACCGTAAACAAGCTCAAGATGAGGTCCAAAACTGGCAAAGTTGCTTCAGTTGGCTTTTATGATAACAGAAGTTGCTCACAGAGCTTTCGGGACAGACCTATTCGCTTTCTCGTGAAAAACTAGGTTCAAAAATGACCTTAGATGAGCTTGTTTTACCTTAGGGTGAGCTGCACGAGCTTGTGAGCAACCCTGAATACCCCTAATTTGAGCTGAAAAATTAAGGTCTCAGGTGGGTTGAATGCTTGTTTGGACACGAAGGAGTGGTCGCACAGCTTCGACCGATTCTCAGCAAAATTAGATATAAAAAATGCTGAGCTGCATGTAAGAGACCGGAGATGTGCAATCAGTCCTTCAAAAATTTGACCCAAATTGTAAACAAGCTCAAATTGAGGTCCAAAACTGGCAAAGTTGCTTCAGTTGGCTTTTAAGATAACAAAAGTTGCTCATGGAGCTTTCGGGACAAACCCATTCGTTTTCTCGTAAAAAAAAGTCTAAGAATGACCTTAGATGAGATTGTTTTACCTTAGGGTGAGCTGCACGAGCTTGTGAGCAACTCCGAAAACCCTTATTTTGAGCTCGAAAATGAACGTCTCACTGGGGTAGAACGCTTGCTAGGGAATGAAGGAGTAACCGCAGGACATCAACCCAATCTTAGCGAGGTTAGATATTAATGATTATTAGCTGCTCGCAAAAAATGTGGGCTGTGCAATCAGTGGTTAAATATTTATGACCCATATTGTAAACAAGCTCAAAATAATTCCAAAACTGGCAAAATTGATTCAGTTGGCTTTTAAAATAACAAATCTTATTCGTATAGCTTCCAAGAAAAGCCCATTTTCTTTCTCGTGAAAAAAGTCTAAAAAAATAAGCTTAGATGAGCTTGTGTGACCCTAGGGTGAGCTGCACGAACTTTTGAGCAACCTGAATACCCCTATTTTGAGCGAAAAAATCAAGGTATCAGGGGGGTAGAACGCTTGTTTGAACACGAAGGATTGGTTAGCTGCTGACCAATGATGGGAGATGTGCAATCAATCGTTCAAAAGTTATGACCCAAAATGTAAACAAGCACAAATTGAGGTCCAAAACTGGCAAAGTTGCTTCAGTTGGCTTTTAAGATAACAAAAGTTGCTCATAGAGCTTTCGGGACAAACCCATTCGCTTTCTCGTGAAAAAAGTCTAAGAATGACCTTAGATGAGATTGTTTTACCTTAGGGTGAGCTGCACGAGCTTGTGAGCAACTCCGAAAACCCCTATTTTGAGCTCGGAAAGGAACGTCTCAGTGGCGTAGAACGCTTGCTTGGGAATGAAGGAGTGATCGCAGTGCTTCAACCCAATTTAAGCGAAGTTAGATATGGATGTTGATTAGCTGCTCGCAAATAATGGGGACTGTGTAATCAGGGTTAAATATTTATGACACATATTATAAACAAGCTCAAAATGATTCCAAAACTGGCAAAATTGATTCAGTTGGCTTTTAAAATAACAAATCTTATTCGTATAGCTTCCAAGAAAAGCCCATTTTCTTTCTCGTGAAAAAAGTCTAAAAAAGTAAGCTTAGATGAGCTTGTGTTACCTTAGGGTGAGCTGCACGAGCTTGTGAGCAACCCTGAATATCCTAATTTGAGCTGTAAAATTGAGGTCTCAGGTCGGTAGAATGCTTGTTTGGACACGAAGGAGTGGTCTCACAGCTTCTACCGTTTCTTAGCGAACTAGATATAGATAATCTTTAGCTGCATGCAAGAGATGGGAGCTGTGTAATGAGTGGTTCAAAACCTATGACCCGAACTGTAAACAAGCTTCAATTGAGGTCCAAAACTGGCAAAGTCGCTTCAGTTGGCTTTTAAGATAACAAAAAAAGCTCATAGAGCTTTCGGGACAGACCCATTCGCTTTCTCGTGAAAAAATAAATGTCTAAGAACGACCTTCGATGAGCTTGTTTTACGTTAGGGTGAGCTGCACGAGCTTGTGACCAACCCTGAATACCCCTATTTTTAGCTGAAAAATTAAGGTCTCAGGGGGGTAGAACCCTTGTTTGGACTCAAAGGAGTGGTCGCACAGCTTCGACCGATGTTCAGCGAAGTTAGATATAGATAATGCTTAGCTGCATGCAAGAGATGGGAGCTGTGTAATCAGTGGTTCAAAACCTATGACCAGAACCGTAAACAAGCTCAAATTGAGGTCCAAAACTGGCGAAGTTGCTTCAATTGGCTTTTAAGATAACAAAAGTTGCTCATAGAGCTTTCGGGACAGACCCATTCGCTTTCTCGAGAAAAACATGATCTAAGAACGAGCTTAGTTGAGCTTGTTTTTACCTTAGGGTGAGCTGCACAAACTTGTGAGCAACCCTGAATACCCTAATTTGATCTGAAAAATTAAGGTCTCAGGGGGGTAGAACCCTTGTTTGGACTCAAAGGAGTGGTCGCACAGCTTCGACCGATTTTCAGCGAAGTTAGATATAGATAATGCTTAGCTGCATGCAAGAGATGGGAGCTGTGTAATAAATGGTTCATAATTTATGACCCGAACCGTAAACAAGCTCGAATAGAGGTCCAAAACTGGCAAAGTTGCTTCAGTTGGCTTTTAAGATAACAAAAAGTTGCTCATAGAGCTTTCGGGACAGACCCATTCGCTTTCTCATGAAAAAAATAGGTCTAAGATCGACCTTCGATGAGCTTGTTTTACCTTAGGGTGAGCTGCACGAGCTTGTGAGCAATCCTGAATACCCCTGTTTTGAGCTGAAAAATTAAGGTCTCACGGGGATGAAACCCTTGTTTGGACTCGAAGGAAAGGTCTCACGGTATCGACCAATTTTCAGCGAACTTAGATATAGATAATGCTTAGCTGCATGCAAGAGATGGGAGCTGGCTGTGTAATCAGTGGTTCAAAACCTAAGACCCGAACAGTAAACAAGCTCAAATTGAGGTCCAAAACTGGCAAAGTTGCTTCAGTTGGCTTTTAAGATAACAAAAGTGGCTCATAGAGCTTTTGGGACAAACCCATTCGCTTTCTCGCAAAAAATAAATTTAAGAATGACCTTCGATGAGCTTGTTGTACCTTTAGGTGAGCTGCACGAGCTTGTGAGCAACTCCGAAGACCCCTATTTTGAGCTCGAAAATGAACGTCTCAGTGGCGTAGAACGCTTGCTTGGGAATAAAAGAGTGATCGCAGGACATCAACCCATTCTTAGCAAAGTTAGATATGGACGATGATTAGCTGCTCGCAAATAATGGGAGCTATGTAATCAGTGGTTCATAAGTTATGACCCATTTTGTAAACAAGCTCAAAATAAATCCGAAACTGGCAAAATTGATTCAGTTGGCTTTTAGGATAACAAAAGTTGCTCATAGAGCTTTCGGGACAAATCCATTCGCTTATTCGTGAAAAATAAGTCCAATAAGGACCTAAGATGTGCTTGTTTTATCTTAGGGTGAGCTGCACGAGTTTGTGAGCAACTCCGAAGACCCCTAATTTGAGCTCGAAAATGAACGTCTCAGTGGCGTAGAACGCTTGCTTGGGAATGAAGGAATGATCGCAGGACATCAACTCATACTTAGCGAAATTAGATATGGTTGATGATTAGCTGCTCGCAAATAATGTGAGCTATGCGATCAGTGGTTAAAATTATGACCCATATTGTAAACAAGCTCAAATTGAGTTCCAAAACTGGCAAAATTGATTCAGTTGTCTTTTAAGATAACAACAAATGCTCATAGAGTTTTCGGGACAGAACCATTCGCTCTCCCGTGAAACAAGCAAGTAGGTCTACAAGCGACCTTAGATGAGCTTGTTTTACCTTAGGGTGAGCTGCATGAGCTTGTGAGCAACCCTGAATACCCCTATTTTGAGCTGAAAAATTAAGGTCTCAGGGTGGTAGAACCCTCGCTTGGACTCGAAGGAGTGGTCGCACAGCTTCGACCTTATTTCAGCGAAATTAGATATAGATAATGCGTAGCTGCATGCAAGAGATGGGAGCTATGTAATCAGTGGTTCAAAACCTATGATCCGAACCGTAAACATGTTCAAATTGAAGTCCAAAACTGGCAAAATGCTTCAGTTGGCTTTTAAGATAACAAAAGTTGCCCATAGAGCTTTTGGGAGAAAGCCATTAGCTTTCTCGTGAAAATTAAACCTAAGAACGACCTTAGATGAGCTTGTTTTACCTTAGGGTGAGCTGCACGAGCTTGTGGGCAACTCTGAAGACCCCTATTTTGAGCTCGAAAATGGACGTGTCAGTGGCGTAGAACGCTTGCTTGGGAATGAAGGAGTGATCGCAGTACATCAATACAATCTTAGCAAAATTAGATATGGATGATGGTTAGCTGTTTGCAAGATATGGGAACTCTGCAATTAGTGTATCAAAAGTTATGACTCATATTGTAAGCAAGCTCAAAATGAGTTTCAAATCCTGCGAAATTGATTCAGTTGGTTTTTAAAATAACAAATCTTGCTTGTATAGCTTCCAAGATAAGCCCATTCGCTTTCTCGTGAACAAAAAACCTAAGAACGACCTTAGATGAGCTTGTTTTACCTTAGGGTGAGCTGCATGAGCTTGTGAGCAACCCTGAATACCCCTATTTTAGCAACCCTGGATACCCGAATGGTTCTGTTCCGAAAGCTATATGAGCATTTGTTGTTATCTTAAAATACAACTGAATCAATTTTGCCAGTTTTGGAACTCATTTTGAGCTTGTTTACAATATGGGTCAAAACTTTTTAACCACTGATCCCTTAGCTCACATTATTTGCGAGCAGCTAATCATCAACCATATCTAATCTCGTACTTAGCGAAATTAGATATGGTTGATGATTAGCTGCTCGCAAATAATGTGAGCTATGCGATCAGTGGTTAAAAAATTATGACCCATATTGTAAACAAGCTCAAATTGAGTTCCAAAACTGGCAAAATTGATTCAGTTGTCTTTTAAGATAACAACAAATGCTCATAGAGCTTTCGGGACAGAACCATTCGCTTTCCAGTGAAACAAGTAGGTCTACAAACTACCTTAGATGAGCTTGTTTTACCTTAGGGTGAGCTGCATGAGCTTGTGAGCAACCCTGAATACCCCTATTTTGAGCTGAAAAATTAAGGTCTCAGGGTGGTAGAACCCTCGCTTGGACTCGAAGGAGTGGTCGCACAGCTTCGACCTTATTTCAGCGAAATTAGATATAGATAATGCGTAGCTGCATGCAAGAGATGGGAGCTGTGTAATCAGTGATTCAAAACCTATGATCCGATCCGTAAACAAGCTCAAATTGAGGTCAAAACTGGCAAAGTTGCTTCAGTTGGCTTTTAAGATAACAAAAGTTGCGCATAGAGCTTTTGGGTCAAACCCAATAGCTTTCTCGTAAAAAAAATCTAAGAACGACCTTAGATGAGCTTGTTATACCTTAGGGTGAGCTGCACGAGCTTGTGAGCAACTCCGAAAACTTCTACTTTGAGCTCGAAAATGAACGTCTCAGTGGGGTAGAACGCTTGCTTGGGAATGAAGGAGTGATCTCAGGGCTTCAACTCAAAGTTAGATATGGATAATATCACATTGCTCGCAAAAAATGGGGGCTGTACAATAAGTGGTTCAAAAGTTATGACCCATATTGTAAACAAGCTCAAAATGAGTTCCAAATCTGGCAAAATTGTTTCAGTTGGCTTTTAAAACAACAAACCTTGCTTTGATAGCTTCCAAGATAAACCCATTCGCTTTCTCGTGAACAATAGGTCTAAAGTTTTACCTTAGATGATCTCGTTTGAGCCTAGGGTGAGCTGCACGAGCTTTTGAGCAATTCCGAAAACCCCTATTTTGAGCTCAAAAATGAACGTCTCAGTGGGGTAGAACGCTTGCTTGGGAATGAAGGAGCGATCTCGGGGCTTCAACCCAATCTTATCGAAGTTAGATATTGATGATGATTAGCTGCTCCCAAATAATTGGTGCTGTGCAATCTGTGGTTCAAAATTTATGACCCACATTGTAAACAAGCTTAAAATGAGTTCCAAATCTGGCAAAATTGATTCAGTTGGCTTTTAAAATAACAAATCATGCTTGTATAGCTTCCAAGATAATACCATTCGCTTTCTCGTGAAAAATAGGTCTAAAAAATTACCTTAGATGAGCTTGTTTGACCCTAGGGTGAGCTGCACGAGCTTTTGAGCAACCCTGAATACCCCTATTTTGAGCGGAAAAATGAAGGTCTCAGGGGAGAAGAACGCTTGTTTGGACACAAAGGAATGATCGTACAGCTTCGACCTAATCTTAGCGAAGTTGGATATGAGTGAAGTTTAGCTGTTCGCAAGAGATGGGAACTGTGCAAAAAGTGGTTAAAAAGTTATGACTCAAACTGTAAACGAGCTCAAAAAGATGTGCAAAACTGGCAAGGTTGCTTCAGTTGGCTTTTAATATAATAAAGCTTGCTTGAAGAGCTTCCGGGATCAGCCCATTTGCTTTTCCGTGAAAAAATGTCCAAGATCTACCTTAGATGAGCTTGTTCGACCCTAGGGTGAGCTGCACGAGCTTTTGAGCAACCCTGAATGACCCTATTTTGAGCGGAAAAATGAAAGTCTCAGGTGAGTAGAACGCTTGTTTGGACACTGAGCTATGTAATCAGTGGTTCAAAACCTATGTTCCGAACCGTAAACATGTTCAAATTGAAGTCCAAAACTGGCAAAATGCTTCAGTTGGCTTTTAAGATAACAAAAGTTGCCCATAGAGCTTTTGGGAGAAAGCCATTCGCTTTCTCGTGAAAATTAAACCTAAGAACGACCTTAGATGAGCTTGTTTTACCTTAGGGTGAGCTGCACGAGCTTGTGGGCAACTCTGAAGACCCCTATTTTGAGCTCGAAAATGGACGTGTCAGTGGCGTAGAACGCTTGCTTGGGAATGAAGGAGTGATCGCAGTACATCAATCCAATCTTAGCAAAATTAGATATGGATGATGGTTAGCTGTTTGCAAGATATGGGAACTGTGCAATTAGTGTATCAAAAGTTATGACCCATATTGTAAGCAAGCTCAAAATGAGTTCCAAATCCTGCGAAATTGATTCAGTTGGTTTTTAAAATAACAAATCTTGCTTGTATAGCTTCCAAGATAAGCCCATTCGCTTTCTCGTGAACAAAAAACCTAAGAACGACCTTAGATGAGCTTGTTTTACCTTGGGGTAAGCTGCACGAGCTTGTGAGCAACCCTGAATACCCCTATTTTGAGCGGAAAAATGATGGTCTCAGGGGAGCAGAACGCTTGTTTGGACACAAAGTAATGATCGTACAGCTTCGACCTGATCTTAGCGAAGTTGGATACGGATGATGTTTAGCTGTTCGCAAGAGATAAGAACTGTGCAATTAGTGGTTCGAAAGTTATGACTCAAATTGTTAACGAGCTCAAAATGAGGTCCAAAACTGGCAAAGTTGCTTCAGTTTGCTTTTAATATAATAAATCTGCTTGTAAAGCTTCCGGGATCAGCCCATTCGCTTTCCCGTAAAAAAATGTCTAAGAGCTACCTTAGATGAGCTTGTTTGACCCTAGGGTGGGCTGCACGAGCTTGTCAGCAACACTGAATACCCCTATTTTGAGCGGAAAATTGAAGGTCTCGGGGGAGTAGAACGCTCGTTTGAACACGAAGGAATGATCGTACAGCTTCCACTTAATGTTAGCGAAGTTGGATATGAGTGATGTTTAGCTGTTCGCAAGAGATGGGAACTGTGCAATAAGTGGTTAAAAAGTTATGACTCAAACTGTAAACGAGCTCAAAAAGAGGTGCAAAACTGGCAAGGTTGCTTCAGTTGGCTTTTAATATAATAAAGCTTGCTTCTAGAGCTTTCGGGATGAGCCCATTCGATTTCCCGTGTAAAAACGTCTACGATCTACCTTAGATGAGCTTGTTCGACCCTAGGGTGAGCTGCACAAGCTTATGAGCAACCCTGAAGACCTCTACTTTGAGCTGAAAATGAACGTCTCAGTGGGGTAGAACTATTGCTTGGGAATGAAGGAGTGATCTCAGGGCTTCAACTTATTCTTAGCGAAATTAGATATGGATGATGATTAGCTGCTCGCAAATAATGGGAGCTGTGCAATCAGTGGTTCAAAAATTATAACCCATTTTGTAAACAAGCTCAAAATGAGTTCCAAAACTGGCAAAATTGATTCAGTTGTCTTTTAAGATAACAACAAATGCTCATAGAGCTTTCGGGACAGAACCATTCGCTTTCCCGTGAAAAAAATAGGTCTACAAACGACCTTAGATGAGCTTGTTTTACCTTAGGGTGAGCTGCACGAGCTTGTGAGCAACTCCGAAAACCCCTATTTTGAGCTCGAAAATGAACGTCTCAGTGGGGTAGAACGCTTGCTTGGGAATGAAGGAGTGATCTCAGGGCTTCAACTCAATCTTATCGAAGTTAGATATGGATAATGATTAGCTGCTCGCAAAAAATGGGGGCTGTGCAATCAGTGGTTCAAAATTTATGACCCATATTGTAAATAAGCTCAAAATGAGTTCCAAATCTGGCAAAATTGAATCAGTTGGCTTTTAAAACAAGAAATCTTGCTTTGATAGCTTCCAAGATAAGCCTTATCGCTTTCTCGTGAAAAATAGGTCTAAAGTATTACCTTAGATGAGCTTGTTTGACCCTAGGGTGAGCTGCACGAGCTTTTGAGCAACTCCGAAAACCCCTATTTTGAGCTCAAAATTGAACGTCTCAGTGGGGTAGAACGCTTGCTTGGGAATGAAGGAGTGATCTCAGGGCTTCAACCTATTCTTAGCGAAATTAGATATGGATGATGATTAGCTGCTCGCAAATAATGGGAGCTGTGCAATCAGTGGTTCAAAAATTATAACCCATTTTGTAAAACAAGCTCAAAATTAAATCCGAAACTGGCAAAGTTGATTCAGTTGGCTTTTAGGATAACAAAAAATGCTCATAGAGCTTTCGGGACAAATCCATTCACTTTTTGGTGAAAAATAAGTCCAAGAAGGACCTTAGATGAGCTTGTTTTACGTTAGGGTGAGCTGCACGAGCTTGTGAGCAACTCCGAAGACCCCTAATTTGAGCTCGAAAATGAACGTCTCAGTGGCGTAGAACGCTTGCTTGGGAATGAAGGAGTGATCGCAGGACATCAACCCATACTTAGCGATATTAGATATGGATGATGATTAGCTGCTCGCAAATAATGTGAGCTGTGCAATCAGTGGTTAAAAAGTTATGACCCATATTGTAAACAAGCTCAAAATGAGTTCCAAAACTGGCAAAATTGATTCAGTTGTCTTTTAAGATAACAACAAATGCTCATAGAGCTTTCGGGACAGAACCATTCGCTTTCCCGTGAAAAAAATAGGTCTACAAACGACCTTAGATGAGCTTGTTTTACCTTAGGGTGAGCTGCACGCGCTTGTGGGCAACCCTGAATACCCCTATTTTGAGCTGAAAAATTAACGTCTCAGGGTGGTAGAACCCTCGTTTGGACTCGAAGGAGTGGTCGCACAGCTTCGACTTAATGTTAGCGAAGTTGGATATGAGTGATTTTTAGCTGTTCGCAAGAGATGGGAACTGTGCAATAAGTGGTTAAAAAGTTATGACTCAAACTGTAAACGAGCTCAAAAAGAGGTGCAAAACTGGCAAGGTTGCTTCAGTTGGCTTTTAATATAATAAAGCTTGCTTCTAGAGCTTTCGGGATGAGCCCATTCGATTTCCCGTGTAAAAACGTCTACGATCTACCTTAGATGAGCTTGTTCGACCCTAGGGTGAGCTGCACAAGCTTATGAGCAACCCTGAAGACCTCTACTTTGAGCTGAAAATGAACGTCTCAGTGGGGTAGAACTATTGCTTGGGAATGAAGGAGTGATCTCAGGGCTTCAACTTATTCTTAGCGAAATTAGATATGGATGATGATTAGCTGCTCGCAAATAATGGGAGCTGTGCAATCAGTGGTTCAAAAATTATAACCCATTTTGTAAACAAGCTCAAAATGAGTTCCAAAACTGGCAAAATTGATTCAGTTGTCTTTTAAGATAACAACAAATGCTCATAGAGCTTTCGGGACAGAACCATTCGCTTTCCCGTGAAAAAAATAGGTCTACAAACGACCTTAGATGAGCTTGTTTTACCTTAGGGTGAGCTGCACGAGCTTGTGAGCAACTCCGAAAACCCCTATTTTGAGCTCGAAAATGAACGTCTCAGTGGGGTAGAACGCTTGCTTGGGAATGAAGGAGTGATCTCAGGGCTTCAACTCAATCTTATCGAAGTTAGATATGGATAATGATTAGCTGCTCGCAAAAAATGGGGGCTGTGCAATCAGTGGTTCAAAATTTATGACCCATATTGTAAATAAGCTCAAAATGAGTTCCAAATCTGGCAAAATTGAATCAGTTGGCTTTTAAAACAAGAAATCTTGCTTTGATAGCTTCCAAGATAAGCCTTATCGCTTTCTCGTGAAAAATAGGTCTAAAGTATTACCTTAGATGAGCTTGTTTGACCCTAGGGTGAGCTGCACGAGCTTTTGAGCAACTCCGAAAACCCCTATTTTGAGCTCAAAATTGAACGTCTCAGTGGGGTAGAACGCTTGCTTGGGAATGAAGGAGTGATCTCAGGGCTTCAACCTATTCTTAGCGAAATTAGATATGGATGATGATTAGCTGCTCGCAAATAATGGGAGCTGTGCAATCAGTGGTTCAAAAATTATAACCCATTTTGTAAAACAAGCTCAAAATTAAATCCGAAACTGGCAAAGTTGATTCAGTTGGCTTTTAGGATAACAAAAAATGCTCATAGAGCTTTCGGGACAAATCCATTCACTTTTTGGTGAAAAATAAGTCCAAGAAGGACCTTAGATGAGCTTGTTTTACGTTAGGGTGAGCTGCACGAGCTTGTGAGCAACTCCGAAGACCCCTAATTTGAGCTCGAAAATGAACGTCTCAGTGGCGTAGAACGCTTGCTTGGGAATGAAGGAGTGATCGCAGGACATCAACCCATACTTAGCGATATTAGATATGGATGATGATTAGCTGCTCGCAAATAATGTGAGCTGTGCAATCAGTGGTTAAAAAGTTATGACCCATATTGTAAACAAGCTCAAAATGAGTTCCAAAACTGGCAAAATTGATTCAGTTGTCTTTTAAGATAACAACAAATGCTCATAGAGCTTTCGGGACAGAACCATTCGCTTTCCCGTGAAAAAAATAGGTCTACAAACGACCTTAGATGAGCTTGTTTTACCTTAGGGTGAGCTGCACGCGCTTGTGGGCAACCCTGAATACCCCTATTTTGAGCTGAAAAATTAACGTCTCAGGGTGGTAGAACCCTCGTTTGGACTCGAAGGAGTGGTCGCACAGCTTCGACTTTATTTCAGCGAAGTTAGATATAGATAATGCGTAACTGCATGCAAGAGATGGTAGCTGTGTAATCAGTGATTCAAAACTTTTGATCCGATCCGTAAACAAGCTCAAATTGAGGTCCAAAACTGGCAAAGTTGCTCCAGTTGTCTTTTAAGATATCAAAAGTTGCTCATAGAGCTTTTGGGTCAAACCCAATAGCTTTCTCGTAAAATTAAGTCTAAGAACGACCTTACATGAGCTTGTTATACCTTAGGGTGAGCTGCACGAGCTTGTGAGCTACTCCGAAAACCCCTATTTTGAGCTCGAAAATGAACGTCTCAGTGGGGTAGAACGCTTGCTTGGGAATGAAGGAGTGATCTCAGGGCTTCAACTCAATCTTATCGAAGTTAGATATGGATAATGATTAGCTGCTCCCAAAAAATGGGGGCTGTGCAATCAGTGGTTCAAAATGTATGACCCATATTGTAAATAAGCTCAAAATGAGTTCCAAATCTGGCAAAATTGAATCAGTTGGCTTTTAAAACAAGAAATCTTGCTTTGATAGCTTCCAAGATCAGCATAATCGCTTTCTCGTGAACAATAGGTCTAAAGTATTACCTTAGATGAGCTTGTTTGACCCTAGGGTGAGCTGCACGAGCTTTTGAGCAAATCCGAAAACCCCTATTTTGAGCTCAAAATTGAACGTTTCAGTGGGGTAGAACGCTTGCTTGGGAATGAAGGAGTGATCTCAGGGCTTCAACCTATTCTTAGCGAAATTAGATATGGATAATGATTAGCTGCTCGCAAATAATGGGAGCTGTGCAATCAGTGGTTCAAAAATTATAACCCATTTTGTAAAACAAGCTCAAAATTAAATCCGAAACTGGCAAAGTTCATTCAGTTGGCTTTTAGGATAACAAAAAATGCTCATAGAGCTTTCGGGACAAATCCATTCACTTTTTGGTGAAAAATAAGTCCAAGAAGGACGTTAGATGAGCTTGTTTTACGTTAGCGTGAGCTGCACGAGCTTGTGAGCAACTCCGAAGACCCCTAATTTGAGCTCGAAAATGAACGTCTCAGTGGCGTAGAACGCTTGCTTGGGAATGAAGTAGTGATCGCAGGACATCAACCCATACTTAGCGATATTAGATATGGATGATGATTAGCTGCTCGCAAATAATGTGAGCTGTGCAATCAGTGGTTAAAAAGTTATGACCCATATTGTAAACAAGCTCAAAATGAGTTCCAAAACTGGCAAAATTGATTCAGTTGTCTTTTAAGATAACAACAAATGCTCATAGAGCTTTCGGGACAGAACCATTCGCTTTCCCGTGAAAAAAATAGGTCTACAAACGACCTTAGATGAGCTTGTTTTACCTTAGGGTGAGCTGCACGAGCTTGTGCGCAACCCTGAATACCCCTATTTTGAGCTGAAAAATTAACGTCTCAGGGTGGTAGAACCCTCGTTTGGACTCGAAGGAGTGGTCGCACAGCTTCGACTTAATTTCAGCGAAGTTACATATAGATGATGCGTAACTGCATGCAAGAGATGGGAGCTGTGTAATCAGTGATTCAAAACTTTTGATCCGATCCGTAAACAAGCTCAAATTGAGGTCCAAAACTGGCAAAGTTGCTCCAGTTGCCTTTTAAGATATCAAAAGTTGCTCATAGAGCTTTTGGGTCAAACCCAATAGCTTTCTCGTAAAATTAAGTCTAAGAACGACCTTAGATGAGCTTGTTATACCTTAGGGTGAGCTGCACGAGCTTGTGAGCAACTCCGAAAACCCCTATTTTGAGCTCGAAAATGAACGTCTCAGTGGGGTAGAACGCTTGCTTGGGAATAAAGGAGTGATCTCAGGGCTTCAACTCAATCTTATCGAAGTTAGATATGGATAATGATTAGCTGCGCGCAAAAAATGGGGGCTGTGCAATCAGTGGTTCAAAATTTATGACCCATATTGTAAATAAGCTCAAAATGAGTTCCAAATCTGGCAAAATTGAATCAGTTGGCTTTTAAAACAAGAAATATTGCTTTTGATAGCTTCCAAGATAAGCCTAATCGCTTTCTCGTGAACAATAAGTCTAAAGTATTACCTTAGATGAGCTTGCTTGACCCTAGGGTGAGCTGCACGAGCTTTTGAGCAACTCCGAAAACCCCTATTTTGAGCTCAAAATTGAACGTCTCAGTGGGGTAGAACGCTTGCTTGGGATTGAAGGAGTGATCTCAGGGCTTCAACCCAATCTTATCGAAGTAAGATATCAATAATTATTAGCTGCTCCCAAATAATGGGGGCTGTGCAATCAGTGGTTCAAAAGTTATGACCCATAATGTAAACAAGCTCAAAATGAGTTCCAAATCTGGCAAAATTGATTCAGTTGGCTTTTAAAATAACAAATCCTGCTTGTATAGCTTCCAAGATAAGCCGATTTGCTTTCTCGTGAAAAATAGGTCTAAAGAATTACCTTAGATGAGCTTGTTTGACCCTAGGGTGAGCTGCACGAGCTTTTGAGCAGCCCTGAATACCCCTATTTTGAGCGGAAAAATGAAGGTCTCAGGGGAGTAGAACGCTTGTTTGGACACAAAGGAATGATCGTACAGCTTCAAACTAATCTTATCGAAGTTGGATATGAATGATGTTTAGCTGTTCGCAAGAGATGGGAACTATGCAATAAGTGGTTCAAAAGTTAAGACTCAAACTGTAAACGAGCTCTAAATGAGGTGCAAAACTGGCAAAGTTGCTTCAGTTGGCTTTAATATAATAAGGCTTGCTTGTAGAGCTTCCGGGATAAGCCCATTTGCTTTTCCGTGAAAAAAAGTCTAAGATCTTCTTTAGATGAGCTTGTTTGACCCTAGGGTGAGCCGCACGAGCTTTTGAGCAACCCTGATTACCCCTATTTTGAGGGGAGTACAACGCTTGTTTGGACACTAAGCAAGGGTCGCACAGCTTCGACCGATTCTCAGCGAAGTTAGATATGTATATGCGTAGCTACATGCAAGAGATGGGAGCTGTGTAATCAGTGGTTCAAAACCTATGACCGAACCATAGAAAAGCTCAAATTGAAGTCCAAAACTGGCAAAGTTGCTTCAGTTGGCTTTTAAGATAACAAAAGTTGCCCATAGAGGTTTCGGGAGAAACCCATTCGCTTTCTCGTGAAAAATAAACCGAAGAGCGACCTTAGATGAGCTTGTTTTACCTTAGGGTGAGCTGCACGAGCTTGTGGGCAACTCCGAAGACCCCTATTTTGAGCTCGAAAATGGACGTCTCAGTGGCGTAGAACGCTTGCTTGGGAATGAAGGAGTGATTGCAGTACATCAATCCAAACTTAGCAAAATTAGATATGGGTGATGGTTAGCTGTTTGCAAGATATGGGAACTGTGCAATCAGTGTATCAAAAGTTATGACCCATATTGTAAACAAGCTCAAATGAGTTCCAAATCTGGCAAAATTGATTCAGTTGGCTTTTAAAATAACAAATCTTGTTCATATAGCTTCCAAGATAAGCCCATTTGCTTCCTCGTAAAAAAAAGACCCAAAGAAATACCTTAGATGAGCTTGTTTGACCATAGGGTGAGCTGCACGAGCTTGTGAGCAACCCTGAATACCCCTATTTTGAGCGGAAAATTGAAGATCTCGGGGGAGTAGAACGCTCGTTTGGACACGAAGGAATGATCGTACAGCTTCAACCTCATCTGAGCGAAGTTGGGTATGGATGATGTTAAGCTATTCGCAAGAGATGGGAACTGTGTAATTAATGGTTCAAAAGTTATGACCCAAATTGTAAACAAGCTCAAAATGAGGTCCAACACTAGCAAGGTTGCTTCAGTTGGCTTTTAATATAATAAAGATTGCTTCTAGAGCTTTCGGGATGAGTCCATTTGCTTTCCCGTGTAAAAATTTCTAATATCTACTTTAGATGAGCTTTTTTGACCCTAGCGTGAGCTGCACAAGCTTATGAGCAACCCTGAACACCTCTACTTTGAGCTGAAAATGAACGTCTCAGTGGGGTAGAACGCTTACTTGAGAATGAAGGAGTGATCTCAGGGCTTCAACCCAATCTTATCAAAGTTAGATATGGATGATGTTTAGCTGTTCGCAAGAGATGGGAACTGTGCAATCAGTGGTTCAAAAGGTATGACCCATATTCTAAGCAAGCTCAAAATGAGTTCCAAATCTTGCAAAATTGATTCAGTTGGCTTTTAAAATAACAAATCTTGCTTGTATAGCTTCCAAAACCAGCCCATTCGCTTTCTGGTGAACAAAAGTTCTAAAAAATTACCTCAGTTGAGCTGGTTTGACCATAGGGTGAGCTGCACGAGCTTTTGAGCAACTCCGAAAACCCCTATTTTGAGCTCGAAAATGAACTCCTCAGTGGGGTAGAATGCTTGCTTGGGAATGAAGGAGTGATCTCAGGGCTTCAACCTAATCTTATCGAAGTTAGATATCAATGATGATTAGCTGCTCCCAAATAATGGGGGCTGTGCAACCAGTGGTTCAAAAGTTATGACCCATATTGTAAGCAAGCTCAAAATGTGTTCAAAATCTTGCAAAATTAATTCAGTTGGCTTTTAAAATAACAAATCTTGCTTGTATAGCTTACAAAAAAAGCCCATTCGCTTTCTGGTGAAGAAAAGGTCTAAAAATTACCTTAGATGAGCTTGTTTGACCCTAGGGTGAGCTACATGAGCTTTTGAGCAACTTCAAAAACCCCTATTTTGAGCTCGAAAATGAACGTCTCAGTGGGGTAGAATGCTTGCTTGGAAATGAACCAGGGCTTCAACCCAATCTTATCAAAGTTAGATATGGATGATGATTAGATGCTCGCAAATAATTGGGGCTGTGCAATCAGCGGTTCAAAAATTATGACCCATATTGTAAACAAGCTCAAAATGAGTTCCAAATCTGGCAAAATTGATTCAGTTGGCTTTTAAAATAATAAATCTTGCTTGTATAGCTTCCAAGATAAGCATATTCGCTTTTTCGTGAAAAATAGGTCTAGATAATTACCTTAAATGAGCTTGTTTGACCCTAGGGTGAGCTGCACGAGCTTTTGAGCAACCCTGAATACCTCTATTTTGAGCGGAAAAATGAAGGTCTCAGGGGAGAAGAACGCTTGTTTGGACACAAAGGAATGATCGTACAGCTTCGACCTAATCTTAGCGAAGTTGGATATGGATGATGTTTAGCTGTTCGCAAGAGATGGGAACTGTGCAATCAGTGGTTCAAAATTTATGACTCAAATTGTAAACGAGCTCAAAATGAGGTCCAAAACTGGCAAAGTTGCTTCAGTTGGCTTTTAATATAATAAAGCTTGCTTGTAAAGCTTCCGGGATCAGCCCATTCGCTTTCTCGTAAAAAAATGTCTAAGAGCAACCTTAGATGAGCTTGTTCGACCCTAGGGTGAGCTGCACGAGCTTTTGAGCAACTCTGAATACCCCGATTTTGAGCGGAAAACTGAAGGTCTCAATGGAGTAGAACGCTTGTTTGGACACAAAGGAGTGGTCACACAGCATCGACCGATTCTCAGCGAAGTTAGATAAAGATAATGCTTAGCTGCATGCCAGAGATGGGAGCTGTAAAATTAATGGTTCAAAACCTATGACCCGAACCGTAAACAAGCTCAAATTGAAGTCCAAAACTGGCAAAGTTGCTTCAGTTGGCTTTTAAGATAACAAAAAGTGCGCATAGAGCTTTCGAGAGAAACCCATTCGCTTTCGCATGAAAAATAAGTCTAAGAACGACCTGAGATGAGCTTGTTTCACCTTAGGGTGAGCTGCACGAGCTTTTGAGCAACTCCGAAAACCCCTATTTTGAGCTGGAAAATGAACGTCTCATTGGGGTAGAACGCTTGCTTGGGAATGAAGGAAGGATCTCAGGGCTTCAACCCAATCTTATCGAAGTTTGATATTAATGATGATTAGCTGATCGCAAATAATGGGGGCTGTGCAATCAGTGGTTCAAAAGTTATGACCCATATTGCAAACAAGCTCAAAATGAGCTCCAAATCTGGCAAAAATGATTCAGTTGGCTTTTAAAATACCAAATCTTGCTTCCATAGCTTCCAAGATAAGCCCATTTGCTTTACCGTGAAAAATAAGTCTAAAGGATCACCTTAGATGAGCTTGTTTGACCCTAGGGTGAGCTGCATGAGCTTATGAGCAACCCTAAAGAACTCTACTTTGAGCTGAAAAACAGAGGTCTCAGGGGTGTAGAACGCTTGTTTGGGCATGAAGGAGTGATCGCACAGCTTCAACCTAAGCTTAGCGAAGTTAGATATGGATGATGATTAGCTGTTCGCAAGAGATGGGAGCTGTGTAATCAGTGATTTAAAACCTATGACCCGAACCGTAAACAAGCTCAAATTGAGGTCCAAAACCGGCAAAGTTGTTTCAGTTGGCTTTTAAGATAACAAAAGTTGCTCATAGAGCTTTCGGGACAAACGCAATCGCTTTCTCGTAAAACAAGTCTAAGAACGACCTTAGATGAGCTTATTTTACCTTAGGGTGAGCTGCACGAGCTTGTGAGCAACTCCGAAAACCCCTATTTTGAGCTCGAAAATGAACGTCTCAGTGGGGGAGAACGCTTGCTTGGGAATAAAGGAGTGATCTCAGGGCTTCAACCCAATCTTATCAAAGTTAGATATGGATGATGTTTAGCTGCTCGCAAACAATGGGGGCTGTGAAATCAGTGGTTCAAAAGTTATGACCCCTATTGTAAGCAAGCTCAAAAAGAGTTCCAAATCTGGCAAAATTTATTCAGTTGGATTTTAAAATAATAAATCTTGCTTGTATAGCTTCCAAGATAAGCATATTCTTTTTTTCGTGAAACAAAGGTCTAAAGAATTACCTTAGATGAGCTTGTTTGGCCCTAGGGTGAGCTGCACGAGCTTATGAGCAATTCTGAAGAACTCTTCTTTGAGCGGATGTGTTCCAAATCTGGCAAAATTGTTTCAGTTGGCTTTTAAAATAACAAATCTTGCTTGTAAAGCTTCCAAGATGAGCCCATTTGCTTTCTCGTGAACAATAGGTCTAAAGAATTACCTTAGATTAGCTGGTTTGACCCTAGGGTGAGCTGCACGAGCTTTTGAGCAACCCTGAATACCCCTTCTTTGAGCGGAAAAATCAGTGGTTCAAAAGTTATGACCCATATTGCAAACAAGCTCAAAATGAGCTCCAAATCTGGCAAAATTGATTCAGTTGGCTTTTAAAATAACAAATCTTGTTTGAGTAGCTTCCACAATTGCTTTCTCGTGAAAAATAAGACTAAAGAATTACCTTAGATGAGCTTGTTTGACCCTAGGGTGAGCTGCACGAGCTTTTGAGCAATCCTGAGTACCCTTATTTTGAGCGGAAAATGATGGTCTCAGGGGAGTAGAACGCTTGTTTGGACACAAAGGAATGATCGTACAGCTTCGACCTAATCTTAGCGAAGTTGAATATGGATGATGTTTAGCTGTTCGCAAGAGATGGGAACTGTGCACTTAGTGGTTCAAAAATATGACACAAATTGTAAACGAGCTCAAATTGAGGTCTAAAATTGGCAAAGTTGCTTCAGTTGACTATTAGTATATTAAAGCTTGCTTGTAGAGCTTCCCGGATCAACTCATTCGCTTTCTCGTGAAAAAAAAAGATCTTAGGACTTACCTTAGATGAGCTTCTTTGACCGTAGGGTGAGCTGCACGAGCTTGTGAGCAACCCTGAATACCCCTATTTTGAGCGGAAAATTGAAGGTCTCAGGGCAGTAGAACGCTTGTTTGGACATGAAGGAATGATCGTACAGCTTCAAACTAATACTAGCGAAGTTGGATATGGATGATGTTTATATGGTCGCAAGAGATGGGAACTGTGCGATTAATGGTTCAAAAGTTATCACCCAAATTGTAAAGAAGTTCAAAATTGCTTCAGTTGTTTCAGTTCGCAAGGTTGCTTCAGTTGGCTTTTAATATAATAAAGCTTGCTTCATGAGCTTTCGGGATAAGCCCATTCGCTTTACCGTGAAAAAAGTCTAAGAGTTACTTCAGATGAGCTTGCTCGACCCTAGTGTGAGCTGCACAAGCTTATGAGCAACCCTGAAGACCTCTACTTTGAGCTGAAAAACGGAGGTCTCAGGGGGTGTAGAACGCTTGTTTGGGCAAGAACTAGGGATCGCACAGCTTCGACCTAAGCTTAGCGAAGTTAGATATGGATGATGGTTAGTTGTTTGCAAGAGATGGGAGCTGTGTAATCAGTGATTCAAAACCTATGACCCGAACCGTAAAAAAGCTCAAACTGAAGTCCAAAACTGGCAAAGTTGCTTCAGTTGGCTTTTAAGATAACAAAAGTTGCTCATAGAGCTTTCGGGACAAACCCAATCGCTTTCTCGTAAAAAAATTAAGTCTAAGAACGACCTTAGATGAGCTTGCTTTACCTTAGGGAGAGCTGCACGAGCTTGTGAGCAACTCCGAAAACCCCTATTTTGAGCTCGAAAATGAAAGTCTCAGTGGGGTAGAACGCTTGCTTGGGAATAAAGGAGTGATCTCAGGGCTTCAACCCAATCTTATCAAAGTTAGATATGGATGATGTTTAGCTGCTCGCAAACAATGGGGGCTGTGCAATCAGTGGTTCAAAAGTTATGACCCCTATTGTAAGCAAGCTCAAAAAGAGTTCCAAATCTGGCAAAATTTATTCAGTTGGATTTTAAAATAATAAATCTTGCTTGTATAGCTTCCAAGATAAGCATATTCTTTTTTTCGTGAAACAAAGGTCTAAAGAATTACCTTAGAGAAGCTTGTTTGGCCCTAGGGTGAGCTGCACGAGCTTATGAGCAACTCTGAAGAACTCTTGTTTGAGCGGATGTGTTCCAAATCTGGCAAAATTGTTTCAGTTGGCTTTTAAAATAACAAATCTTGCTTGTAAAGCTTCCAAGATGAGCCCATTTGCTTTCTCGTGAACAATAGGTCTAAAGAATTACCTTAGATTAGCTGGTTTGACCCTAGGGTGAGCTGCACGAGCTTTTGAGCAACCCTGAATACCCCTTCTTTGAGCGGAAAAATCAGTGGTTCAAAAGTTATGACCCATATTGCAAACAAGCTCAAAATGAGCTCCAAATCTGGCAAAATTGATTCAGTTGGCTTTTAAAATAACAAATCTTGCTTGAATAGCTTCCAAGATAAGCCCAATTGCTTTCTCGTGAAAAATACGACTAAAGAATTACCTTAGATGAGCTTGTTTGACCCTAGGGTGAGCTGCACGAGCTTTTGAGCAATCCTGAGTACCCTTATTTTGAGCGAAAAATGATGGTCTCAGGGGAGTAGAACGCTTGTTTGGACACAAAGGAATGATCGTACAGCTTCGACCTAATCTTAGCGAAGTTGAATATGGATGATGTTTAGCTGTTCGCAAGAGATGGGAGCTGTGCACTTAGTGGTTCAAAAATATGACACAAATTGTAAACGAGCTCAAATTGAGGTCTAAAATTGGCAAAGTTGCTTCAGTTGACTATTAGTATATTAAAGCTTGCTTGTAGAGCTTCCGGGATCAACTCATTCGCTTTCTCGTGAAAAAAAAAGATCTTAGGACTTACCTTAGATGAGCTTCTTTGACCGTAGGGTGAGCTGCACGAGCTTGTGAGCAACCCTGAATACCCCTATTTTGAGCGGAAAATTGAAGGTCTCAGGGCAGTAGAACGCTTGTTTGGACATGAAGGAATGATCGTACAGCTTCAAACTAATACTAGCGAAGTTGGATATGGATGATGTTTATATGCTCGCAAATATTGGGGGCTGTGCGATTAATGGTTCAAAATTTATGACCCAAATTGTAAGCAAGCTCAAACTGAGGTCCAACATTGGCAAGGTTACTTCAGTTGGCTTTTAATTTAATAAAGCTTGCTTCTAGAGCTTTCGGGATAAGCCCATTCGCTTTACCGTGAAAAAAGTCTAAGAGTTACTTCAGATGAGCTTGCTCGACCCTAGGGTGAGCTGCACAAGCTTATGAGCAACCCTGAACACCTCTACTTTGAGCTGAAAAACGGAGGTCTCAGGGGGTGTAGAACGCTTGTTTGGGCAAGAAGGAGGGATCGCACAGCTTCGACCTAAGCTTAGCGAAGTTAGATATGGATGATGGTTAGTTGTTTGCAAGAGATGGGAGCTGTGTAATCATTGATTCAAAACCTATGACCCGAACCGTAAAAAAGCTCAAACTGAAGTCCAAAACTGGCAAAGTTGCTTCAGTTGGCTTTTAAGATAACAAAAGTTGCTCATAGAGCTTTCGGGACAAACCCAATCGCTTTCTCGTAAAAAAATTAAGTCTAAGAACGACCTTAGATGAGCTTGTTTTACCTTAGGGAGAGCTGCACGAGCTTGTGAGCAATTCCGAAATCTTCTATTTTGAGCTCCAAAATGAACGTCTCAGTGGGGTAGAACGCTTGCTTTGGAATGAAGGAGTGATCTCAGGGCTTCAACCCAATCTTATCGAAGTTAGATATGGATGGTGATTAGCTGCTCGCAAATAATGGGGGCTGTGCAATCAGTGGTTCAAAAGTTATGACCCATATTGTAAGCAAGCTCAAAATGAGTTCCAAATCCTGCGAAATTGATTCAGTTGGTTTTTAAAATAACAAATCTTGCTTGTATAGCTTCCAAGATAAGCCGATTCGCTTTCTCGTGAACAATAGGTCTAAAGAGTTACCTTAGATGAGCTTGTTTGACCCTAGGGTGAGCTACACGAGCTTTTGAGCAACTCCGAAAACCCCTATTTTGAGCTCGAAAATGAACGTCTCAGTGGGATAGAATGCTTGCTTGGAAATGAAGGAGTTATCTCAGGGCTTCAACCCAATCTTATCGAAGTTAGATATGGATGATGATTAGATGCTCGCAAATATTGGGGGCTGTGCGATTAATGGTTCAAAATTTATGACCCAAATTGTAAGCAAGCTCAAACTGCGGTCCAACATTGGCAAGGTTGCTTCAGTTGGCTTTTAATATAATAAAGCTTGCTTCTAGAGCTTTCGGGATAAGCCCATTCGCTTTCCCGTGAAAAAAGTCTAAGAGTTACTTTAGATGAGCTGGTTCGACCCTAGGGTGAGCTGCACAAGCTTATGAGCAACCCTGAAGACCTCTACTTTGAGCTGAAAAACGGAGGTCTCAGGGGTGTAGAAAGCTTGTTTGGGCATGAAGGAGGGATCGCACAGCTTCGACCTAAGCTTAGCGAAGTTAGATATGGATAATGGTTAGCTGTTCGCAAGAGATGGGAGCTGTGTAATCAGTGATTCAAAACCTATGACCCGAACCGTAAACAAGCTCAAACTGAAGTCCAAAACTGGCAAAATTGACTTAGTTTGATTTTAAGATAACAAAAGTTGCTCATAGAGCTTTCGGGACAAACCCAATCGCTTTCTCGTAAAATCAAGTCTAAGAAAGACCTTAGATGAGCTTGTTTCACCTTGGGATGAGCTGCACGAGCTTGTGAGCAACTCCAAAAACCCCTATTTTGAGCTCGAAAATGAACGTCTCAGTGGGGTAGAACGCTTGCTTGGGAATAAAGGAGTGATCTCAGGGCTTCAACCCAATATTATCGAAGTTAGATATGGATGATGATAAGCTGCTCGCAAATAATGGGGGCTGTGCAATCAGCGGTTCAAAATTTATGACCCATATTGTAAACAAGCTCAAAATGAGTTCCAAATCTGGCAAAATTGATTCAGTTGGCATCAAAAATAATAAATCTTGCTTGTATAGCTTCCAAGATAAGCATATTCGCTTTTTCGTGAAAAATAGTTCTAAAGAATTACCTTAGTTGAGCTTGTTTGACCCTAGGGTGAGCTGCACGAGCTTATGAGCAACCCTGAAGAACTCTACTTTGAGCTGAAAAACGGAGGTCTCAGGGGGTGTAGAACGCTTGTTTGGGCAAGAAGGAGGGATCGCACAGCTTCGATCTAAGCTTAGCGAAGTTAGATATGGATGATGGTTAGTGGTTTGCAAGAGATGGCAGCTGTGTAATCAGTGATTCAAAACCTATGACCCGAACCGTAAATAAGCTCAAACTGAAGTCCAAAACTGGCAAAGTTGCTTCAGTTGGCTTTTAAGATAACAAAAGTTGCTCATAGAGCTTTCGGGACAAACCCAATCGCTTTCTCGTAAAAAAATTGAGTCTACGAACGACCTTAGATGAGCTTGTTTTACCTTAGGGAGAGCTGCACGAGCTTGTGAGCAACTCCGAAATCTTCTATTTTGAGCTCCAAAATGAACGTCTCAGTGGGGTAGAACGCTTGCTTGGGAATGAAGGAGTGATCTCAGGGCTTCAACCTAACTTATCGAAGTTAGATATAGATGATGATTAGCTGCTCGCAAATAATGGGGGCTGTGCAATCAGTGGTTCAAAAGTTATGACCCATATTGTAAGCAAGCTCAAAATGAGTTCCAAATCCTGCGAAATTGATTCAGTTGGTTTTTAAAATAACAAATCTTGCTTGTATAGCTTCCAAGATAAGCCCATTCGCTTTCTCGTGAACAATAGGTCTAAAGAGTTACCTTAGATGAGCTTGTTTGACCCTAGGGTGAGCTTCACGAGCTTTTGAGCAACTTCGAAAACCCCTATTTTGAGCTCAAAAATGAACGTCTCAGTGGGATAGAATGCTTGCTTGGAAATGAAGGAGTAATCTCAGGGCTTCAACCCAATCTTATCGAAGTTAGATATGGATGATGATTAGATGCTCGCAAATATTGGGGGCTGTGCGATTAATGGTTCAAAATTTATGACCCAAATTGTAAGCAAGCTCAAACTGAGGTCCAACATTGGCAAGGTTGCTTCAGTTGGCTTTTAATTTAATAAAGCTTGCTTCTAGAGCTTTCGGGATAAGCCCATTCGCTTTCCCGTAAAAAAAGTCTAAGAGTTACTTTAGATGAGCTGGTTCGACCCTAGGGTGAGCTGCACAAGCTAATGAGCAACCCTGAAGACCTCTACTTTGAGCTGAAAAACGGAGGTCTCATGGGTGTAGAACGCTTGTTTGGGCATGAAGGAGGGATCGCACAGCTTCGACCTAAGCTTAGCGAAGTTAGATATGGATGATGGTTAGCTGTTCGCAAGAGATGGGAGCTGTGTAATCAGTGATTCAAAACCTATGACCCGAACGGTAAACAAGCTCAAACTGAAGTCCAAAACTGGCAAAATTGACTTAGTTTGATTTTAAGATAACAAAAGTTGCTCATAGAGCTTTCGGGACAAACCCAATCGCTTTCTCGTAAAATCAAGTCTAAGAAAGACCTTAGATGAGCTTGTTTCACCTTGGGATGAGCTGCACGAGCTTGTGAGCAACTCCGAAAACCCCTATTTTGAGCTCGAAAATGAACGTCTCAGTGGGGTAGAACGCTTGCTTGGGAACCAAGGAGTGATCTCAGGGCTTCAACCCAATATTATCGAAGTTAGATATGGATAATGATTAGCTGCTCGCAAATAATGGGGGCTGTGCAATCAGCGGTTCAAAATTTATGACCCATATTGTAAACAAGCTCAAAATGAGTTCCAAATCTGGCAAAATTGATTCAGTTGGCTTCAAAAATAATAAATCTTGCTTGTATAGCTTCCAAGATAAGCATATTCGCTTTTTCGTGAAAAATAATTCTAAAGAATTACCTTAGTTGAGCTTGTTTGACCCTAGGGTGAGCTGCACGAGCTTATGAGCAACCCTGAAGAACTCTACTTTGAGCTGAAAAACGGAGGTCTCAGGGGGTGTAGAACGCTTGTTTGGGCAAGAAGGAGGGATCGCACAGCTTCGACCTAAATTTAGCGAAGTTAGATATGGATGATGCTTAGTTGTTTGCAAGAGATGGGAGCTGTGTAATCAGTGATTCAAAACCTATGACCCGAACCGTAAACAAGCTCAAACTGAAGTCCAAAACTGGCAAAGTTGCTTCAGTTGGCTTTTAAGATAACAAAAGTTGCTCATAGAGCTTTCGGGACAAACCCAATCGCTTTCTCGTAAAAAAATTAAGTCTACGAACGACCTTAGATGAGCTTGTTTTTACCTTGGGTTGAGCTGCACGAGCTTGTGAGCAACTCCGAAAACCCCTATTTTGAGCTCGAAAATGAACGTCTCAGTGGGGTAGAACGCTTGCTTGGGAACAAAGGAGTGATCTCAGGGCTTCAACCCAATATTATCGAAGTTAGATATGGATAATGATTAGCTGCTCGCAAATAATGGGGGCTGTGCAATCAGCGGTTCAAAATTTATGACCCATATTGTAAATAAGCTCGAAATGAGTTCTAAATCTGGCAAAATTGATTCAGTTGGCTTCAAAAATAATAAATCTTGCTTGTATAGCTTCCAAGATAAGCATATTCGCTTTTTCGTGAAAAATAATTCTAAAGAATTACCTTAGTTGAGCTTGTTTGACCCTAGGGTGAGCTGCACGAGCTTATGAGCAACCCTGAAGAACTCTATTTTGAGCTGAAAAACGGAGGTCTCAGGGGGTGTAGAACGCTTGTTTGGGCAAGAAGGAGGGATCGCACAGCTTCGACCTAAGCTTAGCGAAGTTAGATATGGATGATGCTTAGTTGTTTGCAAGAGATGGGAGCTGTGTAATCAGTGATTCAAAACCTATGACCCGAACCGTAACCAAGCTCAAACTGAAGTCCAAAACTGGCAAAGTTGCTTCAGTTGGCTTTTAAGATAACAAAAGTTGCTCATAGAGCTTTCGGGACAAACCCAATCGCTTTCTCGTAAAAAAATTAAGTCTACGAACGACCTTAGATGAGCTTGTTTTACCTTAGGGAGAGCTGCACGAGCTTGTGAGCAACTCCGAAATCTTCTATTTTGAGCTCCAAAATGAACGTCTCAGTGGGGTAGAACGCTTGCTTGGGAATGAAGGAGTGATCTCAGGGCTTCAACCTATCTTATCGAAGTTAGATATGGATGATGATTAGCTGCTCGCAAATAATGGGGGCTGTGCAATCAGTGGTTCAAAAGTTTTGGCCCATATTGTAAGCAAGCTCAAAATGAGTTCCAAATCCTGCGAAATTGATTCAGTTGGTTTTTAAAATAACAAATCTTGCTTGTATAGCTTCCAAGATAAGCCCATTCGCTTTCTCGTGAACAATAGGTCTAAAGAGTTACCTTAGATGAGCTTGTTTGACCCTAGGGTGAGCTACACGAGCTTTTGAGCAACTCCGAAAACCCCTATTTTGAGCTCGAAAATGAA
Organism: Symsagittifera roscoffensis; assembly: GCF_963678635.1. Lineage (NCBI taxonomy): Eukaryota > Metazoa > Xenacoelomorpha > Acoela > Convolutidae > Symsagittifera > Symsagittifera roscoffensis. The sequence goes on from NC_087064.1 coordinate 17,332,690, forward strand.
CGTCTCAGTGGGATAGAATGCTTGCTTGGAAATGAAGGAGTTATCTCAGGGCTTCAACCCAATCTTATCGAAGTTAGATATGGATGATGATTAGATGCTCGCAAATATTGGGGGCTGTGCGATTAATGGTTCAAAATTTATGACCCAAATTGTAAGCAAGCTCAAACTGAGGTCCAACATTGGCAAGGTTGCTTCAGTTGGCTTTTAATTTAATAAAGCTTGCTTCTAGAGCTTTCGGGATAGCTTGTTTGGGCATGAAGGAGGGATCGCACAGCTTCGACCTAAGCTTAGCGAAGTTAGATATGGATAATGGTTAGCTGTTCGCAAGAGATGGGAGCTGTGTAATCAGTGGTTCAAAACCTATGACCCGAACCGTAAACAAGCTCAAATTGAGGTCTAAAACTGGCAAAATTGACTTAGTTTGATTTTAAGATAACAAAAATTGCTCATAGAGCTTTCGGGACAAACCCAATCGCTTTCTCGTAAAATTAAGTCTAAGAAAGACCTTAGATGAGCTTGTTTCACCTTGGGATGAGCTGCACGAGCTTGTGAGCAACTCCGAAAACCCCTATTTTGAGCTCAAAAATGAACGTCTCAGTGGGGTAGAACGCTTGCTTGGGAATAAAGGAGTGATCTCAGGGCTTCAACCCAATATTATCGAAGTTAGATATGGATGATGATAAGCTGCTCGCGAATAATGGGGACTGTGCAATCAGCGGTTCAAAATTTATGACCCATATTGTAAACAAGCTCAAAATGAGTTCCAAATCTGGCAAAATTGATTCAGTTGGCTTTAAAAATAATAAATCTTGCTTGTATAGCTTCCAAGATAAGCATATTTGCTTTTTCGTGAAAAATAGTTCTAAAGAATTACCTTAGTTGAGCTTGTTTGACCCTAGGGTGAGCTGCACGAGCTTATGAGCAACCCTGAAGAACTCTACTTTGAGCGGAAAAATGAAGGTCTCAGGGGAGAAGAACGCTTGTTTGGACACAAAGGAATGATCGTACAGCTTCGATCTAATCTTAGCGAAGTTGGATATGGATGATGTTTAGCTGTTCGCAAGAGATGGGAACTGTGCGATTAATGGTTCAAAATTTATGACCCAAATTGTAAGCAAGCTCAAACTGAGGTCCAACACTAGCAAGGTTGCTTCAGTTGGCTTTTAATATAATAAAGCTTGCTTCTAGAGCTTTCGGGATAAGCCCATTCGCTTTCCCGTGAAAAAAGTCTAAGAGTTAATTTAGATGAGCTGGTTCGGCCCTAGGGTGAGCTGCACAAGCTTATGAGCAACCCTGAAGACCTCTACTTTGAGCTGAAAAACGGAGGTCTCAGGGGTGTAGAACGCTTGTTTGGGCATGAAAGAGGGATCTCACAGCTTCGACCTAAGCTTAGCGAAGTTAGATATGGATGATGGTTAGCTGTTCGCAAGAGATGGGAGCTGTGTAATCAGTGATTCAAAACCTATGACCCGAACCGTAAACAAGCTCAAATTGAGGTCCAAAACTGGCAAAGTGGCTTCAGTTGGATTTTAAAATAACAAAAGTTGCTCATAGAGCTTTCGGGACAAACCCAATCGCTTTCTCGTAAACGTAAGTCTAAGAAAGACCTTAGATGCGCTTGTTTCACCTTGGGATGAGCTGCACGAGCTTGTGAGCAACTCCGAAAACCCCTATTTTGAGCTCGAAAATGAACGTCTCATTGGGGTAGAATGCTTGCTTGGGAATAAGGCATGATCGCATGGCTTCAACCTAAAGGTTGCGACGTTAGATATGGATATTGGTTAGCTGCTCGCGATTTATGGGAGATGTGCAATCAGTCCTTCAAAAGTTATGACCCATATTGTAAGCAAGCTCAAATTGAGTTCCAAATAGCTTTTAGCTTCCAAGATCAGCCCATTCGCTTTCTCGTGAGAAATAGGTCTAAAGAATTACCTTAGATGAGCTGGTTTGACCCTAGGGTGAGCTGCACGAGCTTTTGAGCAACCCTGATTACCACTTCTTTGAGCGGAAAAATGAAGGTCTCAGTGGGGTAGAATGCTTGCTTGGGAATGAAGGAGTGATCTCAGGGCTTCAACCCAATCTTATCGAAGTTAGATATGGATGATGATTAGCTGCTCGCAAATAATGGGGGCTGTGCAATCAGTGGTTCAAAAGTTACGACCCATATTGTGAACAAGCTCAAAATGAGTTCCAAATCTGGCCAAATTGATTCAGTTGGCTTTTAAAATAACAAATCTTGCTTGTATAGCTTCCAAGATGAGCCCATTTGCTTTCTCGTGAACAATAGGTCTCAGGGGAGTAGAACGCTTGTTTGGACACAAAGGAATAATCGTACAGCTTCGACCTTCTTAGCGAAGTTGGATAGGGATCATGTTTAGCTGTTCGCAAGAGATGGGAACTGTGCAATTAGTGGATCAAAACTTTTGACTCAAATTGTAAACGAGCTCAAAATGAGGTCAAAAACTGGCAAAGTTTCTTCAGTTGGCTTTTAATATAATAAAGCTTGCTTGTAGAGCTTCCGAGATCAAACCATTCGCTTTCCCCTAAAAAATGTCTAAGAGCTACTTTAGATGAGCTTGTTCAACCCTAGGGTGAGCTGCACGAGCTTTTGAGCAACCCTGAATACCCCTATTTTGAGCGGAAAAATGAAAGTCTCAGGGGAGTAGAACGCTTGTTTGGACACAAAGGAGTGGTCGCACAGCTTCGACCGATTCTCAGCGAAGTTAGATATAGATAATGCTTAGGTGCATGCAAGATATGGGAGCTGGGTAATCAGTTGTTCAAAATCTATGACCCGAACGGTAAAGAAGCTCAAATTGAATTCCAAAACTGGCAAAGTTGCTTCAGTTGGCTTTTAAGATAACAAATATTGCCCATAGAGCTTCCGGGAGAAACCCATTGGCTTTCTCGTAAAAAATAATTCTAAGAACGACCTTAGATGTGCTTGTTTTACCTTAGGGTGAGGTGCACGAGCTTTTGAGCAACTCCGAAAACCCCTATTTTGAGCTCGAAAATGAACGTCTCAGTGGGGTAGAACGCTTGCTTGGGAACAAAGGAGTGATCTCAGGGCTTCAACCCAATATTATCGAAGTTAGATATGGATAATGATTAGCTGCTCGCAAACAATGGGGGCTGTGCAATCAGTGGTTCAAAAGTTATGACCCATATTGTAAAAAAGCTCAAAATGAGTTCCAAATCTGGCAAAATTGATTCAGTTGGCTTTCAAAATAACAATTCTTGCTTGTATAGCTTCCAAGATAAGCCCATTTGCTTTCTCGTGACAAATAGGTCTAATGACCTTAGATGAGCTTGTTTGACCCTAGGGTGAGCTGCACGAGCTTTTGAGCAACCCTGAATACCCCTATTTTGAGCGGAAAAATGATGATCTCAGGGGAGTAGAACGCTTGTTTGGACACAGAGGAATGATCGTACAGCTTCGACCTGATCTTAGCGAAGTTGGATATGGATGATGTTTAACTGTTCGCAAGAGATGGGAACTGTGCAATTAGTGGTTCAAAAGTTAAGATTCAAATTGTAAACAAGCTCAAAATGAAGTCCAAAACTGGCAAAGTGGCTTCAGTTGGGATTTGAGATAACAAAAGTTGCTCATAGAGCTTTCGGGACACACCCATTTGCTTTCTCGTAAAAATAAGTCTAAGAAAGACCTTAGATGAGCTTGTTTTACCTTGGGGTGAGCTGCACGAGCTTGTGAGCAACCCTGAATTCCCCTATTTTGAGCGGAAAATTGATGGTCTCAGGGGAGCAGAACGCTTGTTTGGACACAAAGTAATGATCGTACAGCTTCGACCTGATCTTAGCGAAGTTGGATATGGATGATGTTTAGCTGTTCGCAAGAGATGGCAACTGTGCAATTAGTGGTTCAAAAGTTACGATTCAAATTGTTAACAAGCTCAAAATGAGGTCCAAAACTGGCAAAGTGGCTTCAGTTGGATTTTAAGATAACAAAAGTTGCTCATAGAGCTATCTGGACACACCCATTTGCTTTCTCGTAATAATAAGTCTAAGAAAGACCTTAGATGGGCTTGTTTTTACCTTGGGGTGAGCTGCACGAGCTTGTGGGCAATTCCGAAAACCCCTACTTTGAGCTCAAAAATGAACGTCTCAGTGGGGTAAAACGCTTGCTTGGGAATGAAGGAGTGCTCTCAGGGCTTCAACCCAATTTTATCAAAGTTAGATATGGATGATGTTTAGCTGCTCGCAAACAATAGGGGCTGTGCAATCAGTGGTTCAAAAGTTATGACCCCTATTGTAAGCAAGCTCAAAAAGAGTTCCAAATCTGGCAAAATTGATTCAGTTGGCTTTTAAAATAACAATTCTTGCTTGTATAGCTTCCAAGATAAGCCCATTTGCTTTCTCGTGACAAATAGGTCTAATGACCTTAGATGAGCTTGTTTGACCCTAGGGTGAGCTGCACGAGCTTTTGAGCAACCCTGAATACCCCTATTTTGAGCGGAAAATTGATGGTCTCAGGGGAGCAGAACGCTTGTTTGGACACAAAGTAATGATCGTACAGCTTCGACCTGATCTTAGCGAAGTTGGATATGGATGATGTTTAGCTGTTCGCAAGAGATGGCAACTGTGCAATTAGTGGTTCAAAAGTTACGATTCAAATTGTTAACAAGCTCAAAATGAGGTCCAAAACTGGCAAAGTGGCTTCAGTTGGGATTTGAGATAACAAAAGTTGCTCATAGAGCTTTCGGGACACACCCATTTGCTTTCTCGTAATAATAAGTCTAAGAAAGACCTTAAATGGGCTTGTTTTTACCTTGGGGTGAGCTGCACGAGCTTGTGAGCAACCCTGAATACCCCTATTTTGAGCGGAAAAATGATGGTCTCAGGGGAGCAGAACGCTTTTTTGGACACAAAGTAATGATCGTACGGCTTCGACCTGATCTTAGCGAAGTTGGATATGGATGATGTTCAGCTGTTCGCAAGAGATGGGAACTGTGCAATTAGTGGTTCAAAAGTTATGATTCAAATTGTTAACAAGCTCAAAATGAGGTCCAAAACTGGCAAAGTGGCTTCAGTTGGATTTTAAGATAACAAAAGTTGCTCATAGAGCTTTCGGGACACACCCATTTGCTTTCTCGTAAAAATAAGTCTAAGAAAGACCTTAGATGAGCTTGTTTTTACCTTGGGGTGAGCTGCACGAGCTTGTGAGCAACTCCGAAAACCCCTATTTTGAGCTCAAAAATGAACGTATCAGTGGGGTAGAACGCTTGCTTGGGAATGAAGGAGTGCTCTCAGGGCTTCAACCCAATATCATCGAAGTTAGATATGGATGATGATTAGCTGCTCGCAAACAATGGGGGCTGTGCAATCAGTGGTTCAAAAATTATCACCCATATTGTAAACAAGCTCAAAATGAAGTCCAAAACTGTCAAAGTGGCTTCAGTTGGATTTTAAGATAACAAAAGTTGCTCATAGAGCTTTCGGGACACACCCATTTGCTTTCTCGTAAAAATAAGTCTAAGAAAGACCTTAGATGAGCTTGTTTTACCTTGGGGTGAGCTGCACGAGCTTGTGAGCAACCCTGAATACCCCTATTTTGAGCGGGAAAATGATGGTCTCAGGGGAGTAGAACGCTTGTTTGGACACAAAGTAATGATCGTAAAGCTTCGACCTGATCTTAGCGAAGTTGGATATGGATGATGTATAGCTGTTCACAAGAGATGGGAACTGTGCAATTAGTGGTTCAAAAGTTATGATTCAATTTGTTAACAAGCTCACAATGAGGTCCAGCACTGGCAAAGTGGCTTCAGTTGGATTTTAAGATATCAAAAGTTGCTCATAGAGCTTTCGGGACACACCCATTTGCTTTCTCGTAAAAATAAGTCTAAGAAAGAACTTAGATGAGCTTGTTTTACCTTGGGGTGAGTTGCACGAGCTTGTGAGCAACTCTGAAAACCCCTATTTTGAGCTCGAAAATGAACGTCTCAGTGGGGTAGAACGCTTGCTTTGGAATGAAGGAGTGATCTCAGGGCTTTAACCCAATATTATCGAAGTTAGATATGGATAATGATTATCTGCTCGCAAACAATGGGGGCTGTGCAATCAGTGGTTCAAACGTTATGACCCATATTCTAAACAAGCTCAAATTGAAGTCCAAAACTGGCAAAGTGGCTTCAGTTGGATTTTAAGATAACAAAAGTTGCTCATAGAGCTTTCGGGACACACCCATTTCCTTTCTCGTAAACATAAGTCTAAGAAAGACCTTAGATGAGCTTGTTTTACCTTGGGGTGAGCTGCACGAGCTTGTGAGCAACCCTGAATACCCCTATTTTGAGCGGAAAAATGATGGTCTCAGGGGAGTAGAACGCTTGTTTGGACACGAATGAATGATCGTACAGCTTCGACCTGATCTTAGCGAAGTTGGATATGGATGATGTTTAGCTGTTCGCAAGAGATGGGAACTGTGCAATTAGTGGTTCAAAATTTACGATTCAAATTGTTAACAAGCTCAAAATGAGGTCCAAAACTGGCAAAGTGGCTTCAGTTGGATTTTAAGATAACAAAAGTTGCTCATAGAGCTTTCGGGACACACCCATTTGCTTTCTCGTAAAAATAAGTCTAAGAAAGACCTTAAATGAGCTTGTTTTTACCTTGGGGTGAGCTGCACGAGCTTGTGAGCAACTCCGAAAACCCCTATTTTGAGCTCAAAAATGAACGTCTCAGTGGGGTAGAACGCTTGCTTGGGAATGAAGGAGTGCTCTCAGGGCTTCAACCCAATATTATCGAAGTTAGATATGGATGATGATTAGCTGCTCGCAAACAATGGGGGCTGTGCAATTAGTGGTTCAAAAGATATGACCCATATTGTAAACAAGCTCAAAAAGAAGTCCAAAACTGGCAAAGTGGCTTCAGTTGGATTTTAAGATAACAAAAGTTGCTCATAGAGCTTTCGGGACACACCCATTTGCTTTCTCGTAAAAATAAGTCTAAGAAAGACCTTAAATGAGCTTGTTTTTACCTTGGAGTGAGCTGCACGAGCTTGTGAGCAACTCCGAAAACCCCTATTTTGAGCTCAAAAATGAACGTCTCAGTGGGGTAGAACGCTTGCTTGGGAATGAAGGAGTGCTCTCAGGGCTTCAACCCAATATTATCGAAGTTAGATATGGATGATGATTAGCTGTTCGCAAGAGATGGGAGCTGTGTAATCAGTGATTCAAAACCTATGACCCGAACCGTAAACAAGCTCAAATTGAGGTCTAAAACTGGAAAAATTGATTTAGTTGGATTTTAAGATAACAAAAGTTGCTCATAGAGCTTTCGGGACAAACCCAATCGTTTTCTCCTAAAATTAAGTCTAAGAAAGACCTTAGATGAGCTTGTTTTACCTTGGGGTGAGCTGCACGAGCTTGTGAGCAACCCTGAATACCCCTATTTTGAGCGGAAAAATGATGGTCTCAGGGGAGTAGAACGCTTGTTTGGACACAAAAGAATGATCGTACAGCTTCGACCTGATCTTAGCGAAGTTGGATATGGATGATGTTTAGCTGTTCGCAAGAGATGGGAACTGTGCAATTAGTGGTTCAAAATTTACGATTCAAATTGTTAACAAGCTCAAAATGAGGTCCAAAACTGGCAAAGTGGCTTCAGTTGGATTTTAAGATAACAAAAGTTGCTCATAGAGCTTTCGGGACACACCCATTTGCTTTCTCGTAAAAATAAGTCTAAGAAAGACCTTAAATGAGCTTGTTTTTACCTTGGGGTGAGCTGCACGAGCTTGTGAGCAACTCCGAAAACCCCTATTTTGAGCTCAAAAATGAACGTCTCAGTGGGGTAGAACGCTTGCTTGGGAATGAAGGAGTGCTCTCAGGGCTTCAACCCAATATTATCGAAGTTAGATATGGATGATGATTAGCTGTTCGCAAGATATGGGAGCTGTGTAATCAGTGATTCAAAACATATGACCCGAACCGTAAACAAGCTCAAATTGAGGTCTAAAACTGGCAAAATTGATTTAGTTGGATTTTAAGATAACAAAAGTTGCTCATAGAGCTTTCGGGACCAACCCAATCGTTTTCTCGTAAAATTAAGTCTAAGAAAGACCTTAGATAAGCTTGTTTTACCTTGGGGTGAGCTGCACGAGCTTGTGAGCAACCCTGAATACCCCTATTTTGAGCGGAAAAATGATGGTCTCAGGGGAGTAGAACGCTTGTTTGGACACAAAAGAATGATCGTACAGCTTCAACCTGATCTTAGCGAAGTTGGATATGGATGATGTTTAGCTGTTCGCAAGAGATGGGAACTGTGCAATTAGTGGTTCAAAATTTACGATTCAAATTGTTAACAAGCTCAAAATGAGGTCCAAAACTGGCAAAGTGGCTTCAGTTGGATTTTAAGATAACAAAAGTTGCTCATAGAGCTTTCGGGACACACCCATTTGCTTTCTCGTAAAAATAAGTCTAAGAAAGACCTTAAATGGGCTTGGTTTTACCTTGGGGTGAGCTGCACGAGCTTGTGAGCAACTCCGAAAACCCCTATTTTGAGCTCAAAAATGAACGTCTCAGTGGGGTAGAACGCTTGCTTGGGAATGAAGGAGTGCTCTCAGGGCTTCAACCCAATATTATCGAAGTTGGATATGGATGATGATTAGCTGTTCGCAAGATATGGGAGCTGTGTAATCAGTGATTCAAAACCTATGACCCGAACCGTAAACAAGCTCAAATTGAGGTCTAAAAATGGCAAAATTGATTTAGTTGGATTTTAAGATAACAAAAGTTGCTCATAGAGCTTTCGGGACAAACCCAATCGTTTTCTCGTAAAATTAAGTCTAAGAAAGACCTTAAATGAGCTTGTTTTACCTTGGGGTGAGCTGCACGAGCTTGTGAGCAACCCTGAATACCCCTATTTTGAGCGGAAAAATGATGGTCTCAGGGGAGTAGAACGCTTGTTTGGACACAAAAGAATGATCGTACAGCTTCGACCTGATCTTAGCGAAGTTGGATATGGATGATGTTTAGCTGTTCGCAAGAGATGGGAACTGTGCAATTAGTGGTTCAAAACTTACGACTCAAATTGTTAGCAAGCTCAAAATGAGGTCCAAAACTGGCAAAGTGGCTTCAGTTGGATTTTAAGATAACAAAAGTTGCTCATAGAGCTTTCGGGACACACCCATTTGCTTTCTCGTAAAAATAAGTCTAAGAAAGACCTTAAATGAGCTTGTTTTTACCTTGGGGTGAGCTGCACGAGCTTGTGAGCAACTCCGAAAACCCCTATTTTGAGCTCAAAAATGAACGTCTCAGTGGGGTAGAACGCTTGCTTGGGAATGAAGGAGTGCTCTCAGGGCTTCAACCCAATATTATCGAAGTTAGATATGGATGATGATTAGCTGTTCGCAAGATATGGGAGCTGTGTAATCAGTGATTCAAAACCTATGACCCGAACCGTAAACAAGCTCAAATTGAGGTCTAAAACTGGCAAAATTGATTTAGTTGGATTTTAAGATAACAAAAGTTGCTCATAGAGCTTTCGGGACAAACCCAATCGTTTTCTCGTAAAATTAAGTCTAAGAAAGACCTTAAATGAGCTTGTTTTACCTTGGGGTGAGCTGCACGAGCTTGTGAGCAACCCTGAATACCCCTATTTTGAGCGGAAAAATGATGGTCTCAGGGGAGTAGAACGCTTGTTTGGACACAAAAGAATGATCGTACAGCTTCGACCTGATCTTAGCGAAGTTGGATATGGATGATGTTTAGCTGTTCGCAAGAGATGGGAACTGTGCAATTAGTGGTTCAAAACTTACGACTCAAATTGTTAGCAAGCTCAAAATGAGGTCCAAAACTGGCAAAGTGGCTTCAGTTGGATTTTAAGATAACAAAAGTTGCTCATAGAGCTTTCGGGACACACCCATTTGCTTTCTCGTAAAAATAAGTCTAAGAAAGACCTTAAATGAGCTTGTTTTTACCTTGGGGTGAGCTGCACGAGCTTGTGAGCAACTCCGAAAACCCCTATTTTGAGCTCAAAAATGAACGTCTCAGTGGGGTAGAACGCTTGCTTGGGAATAAAGGAGTGCTCTCAGGGCTTCAACCCAATATTATCGAAAATAGATATGGATGATGATTAGCTGTTCGCAAGAGATGGGAGCTGTGTAATCAGTGATTCAAAACCTATGACCCGAACCGTAAACAAGCTCAAATTGAGGTCTAAAACTGGCAAAATTGATTTAGTTGGATTTTAAGATAACAAAAGTTGCTCATAGAGCTTTCGGGACAAATCCAATCGTTTTCTCGTAAAATTAAGTCTAAGAAAGACCTTAGATGAGCTTGTTTTACCTTGGGGTGAGCTGCACGAGCTTGTGAGCAACCCTGAATACCCCTATTTTGAGCGGAAAAATGATGGTCTCAGGGGAGTAGAACGCTTGTTTGGACACAAAAGAATGATCGTACAGCTTCGACCTGATCTTAGCGAAGTTGGATATGGATGATGTTTAGCTGTTCGCAAGAGATGGGAACTGTGCATTTAGTGGTTCAAAATTTACGATTCAAATTGTTAACAAGCTCAAAATGAGGTCCAAAACTGGCAAAGTGGCTTCAGTTGGATTTTAAGATAACAAAAGTTGCTCATAGAGCTTTCGGGACACACACCCATTTGCTTTCTCGTAAAAATAAGTCTAAGAAAGCTTAAATGAGCTTGTTTTTACCTTGGGGTGAGCTGCACGAGCTTGTGAGCAACTCCGAAAACCCCTATTTTGAGCTCAAAAATGAACGTCTCAGTGGGGTAGAACGCTTGCTTGGGAATGAAGGAGTGCTCTCAGGGCTTCAACCCAATATTATCGAAGTTAGATATGGATGATGATTAGCTGTTCGCAAGAGATGGGAGCTGTGTAATCAGTGATTCAAAACCTATGACCCGAACCGTAAACAAGCTCAAATTGAGGTCTAAAACTGGCAAAATTGATTTAGTTGGATTTTAAGATAACAAAAGTTGCTCATAGAGCTTTCGGGACAAACCCAATCGTTTTCTCGTAAAATTAAGTCTAGGAAAGACCTTAGATGAGCTTGTTTTACTTTGGGGTGAGCTGCACGAGCCTGTGAGCAACCCTGAAAACACCTATTTTGAGCGGAAAAATGATGGTCTCAGGGGAGTAGAACGCTTGTTTGGACACAAAAGAATGATCGTACAGCTTCGACCTGATCTTAGCGAAGTTGGATATGGATGATGTTTAGCTGTTCGCAAGAGATGGGAACTGTGCAATTAGTGGTTCAAAATTTACGATTCAAATTGTTAACAAGCTCAAAATGAGGTCCAAAACTGGCAAAGTGGCTTCAGTTGGATTTTAAGATAACAAAAGTTGCTCATAGAGCTTTCGGGACACACCCATTTGCTTTCTCGTAAAAATAAGTCTAAGAAAGACCTTAAATGAGCTTGTTTTTACCTTGGGGTGAGCTGCACGAGCTTGTGAGCAACTCCGAAAACCCCTATTTTGAGCTCAAAAATGAACGTCTCAGTGGGGTAGAACGCTTGCTTGGGAATGAAGGAGTGCTCTCAGGGCTTCAACCCAATATTATCGAAGTTAGATATAGATGATGATTAGCTGTTCGCAAGAGATGGGAGCTGTGTAATCAGTGATTCAAAACCTATGACCCGAACCGTAAACAAGCTCAAATTGAGGTCTAAAACTGGCAAAATTGATTTAGTTGGATTTTAAGATAACAAAAGTTGCTCATAGAGCTTTCGGGACAAACCCAATCGTTTTCTCGTAAAATTAAGTCTAAGAAAGACCTTAGATGAGCTTGTTTTACCTTGGGGTGAGCTGCACGAGCTTGTGAGCAACCCTGAATACCCCTATTTTGAGCGGAAAAATGATGGTCTAAGGGGAGTAGAACGCTTGTTTGGACACAAAAGAATGATCGTACAGCTTCGACCTGATCTTAGCGAAGTTGGATATGGATGATGTTTAGCTGTTCACAAGAGATGGGAACTGTGCAATTAGTGGTTCAAAATTTACGATTCAAATTGTTAACAAGCTCAAAATGAGGTCCAAAACTGGCAAAGGGGCTTCAGTTGGATTTTAAGATAACAAAAGTTGCTCATAGAGCTTTCGGGACACACCCATTTGCTTTCTCGTAAAAATAAGTCTAAGAAAGACCTTAAATGAGCTTGTTTTTACCTTGGGGTGAGCTGCACGAGCTTGTGAGCAACTCCGAAAACCCCTATTTTGAGCTCAAAAATGAACGTCTCAGTGGGGTAGAACGCTTGCTTGGGAATGAAGGAGTGCTCTCAGGGCTTCAACCCAATATTATCGAAGTTAGATATGGATGATGATTAGCTGCTCGCAAACAATGGGGGCTGTGCAATTAGTGGTTCAAAAGATATGACCCATATTGTAAACAAGCTCAAAAAGAAGTCCAAAACTGGCAAAGTGGCTTCAGTTGGATTTTAAGATAACAAAAGTTGCTCATAGAGCTTTCGGGACACACCCATTTGCTTTTTCGTAAAAATAAGTCTAAGAAAGATCTTAGATGAGCTTGTTTTACCTTGGGGTGAGCTGCACGAGCTTGTGAGCAACCCTGAATACCCTTATTTTGAGCGGAAAAATGATGGTCTCAGGGGAGTAGAACGCTTGTTTGGACACAAAAGAATGATCGTACAGCTTCGACCTGATCTTAGCGAAGTTGGATATGGATGATGTTTAGCTGTTCGCAAGAGATGGGAACTGTGCAATTAGTGGATCAAAAATTATGATTCAAATTGTAAACAAGCTCAAAATGAAGTCCAAAACTGGCAAAGTGGCTTCAGTTGGATTTTAAGAAAACAAGAGTTGCTCATAGAGCTTTCGGGACACACCCATTTGCTTTCTCACAAAAAGAAGTCTAAGAAAGACCTTAGGTGAGCTTGTTTTACCTTGGAGTGAGCTGCACGAGCTTGTGAGCAATCCTGAATACCCCTATTTTGAGCGGGAAAATGATGGTTTCAGGGGAGTAGAACGCTTTTTTGGACACAAAGTATTGATCGTACAGCTTCGACCTGATCTTAGCGAACTTGGATATGGATGATGTTTAATTGTTCGCAAGAGATGGGAACTGTGCAATTAGTGGTTTAAAAATTAAGATTCCAATTGTTAACAAGCTCAAAATGAGGTCCAAAACTGGCAAAGTGGCTTCAGTTGGATTTTAAGATAACAAAAGTTGCTCATAGAGCTTTCGGGACGCACCCATTTGCTTTTTCGTAAAAATAAGTCTAAGAAATATCTTAGATGAGCTTGTTTTACCTTGGGGTGAGCTGCACGAGCTTGTGAGCAACCCTGAATACCCTTATTTTGAGCGGAAAAATGATGGTCTCAGGGGAGTAGAACGCTTGTTTGGACACAAAAGAATGATCGTACAGCTTCGACCTGATCTTAGCGAAGTTGGATATGGATGATGTTTAGCTGTTCGCAAGAGATGGGAATTGTGCAATTAGTGGATCAAAAATTATGATTCAAATTGTAAACAAGCTCAAAATGAAGTCCAAAACTGGCAAAGTGGCTTCAGTTGGATTTTAAGAAAACAAGAGTTGCTCATAGAGCTTTCGGGACACACCCATTTGCTTTCTCACAAAAATAAGTCTAAGAAAGACCTTAGGTGAGCTTGTTTTACCTTGGAGTGAGCTGCACGAGCTTGTGAGCAATCCTGAATACCCCTATTTTGAGCGGGAAAATGATGGTTTCAGGGGAGTAGAACGCTTTTTTGGACACAAAGTATTGATCGTACAGCTTCGACCTGATCTTAGCGAACTTGGATATGGATGATGTTTAATTGTTCGCAAGAGATGGGAACTGTGCAATTAGTGGTTTAAAAATTAAGATTCAAATTGTTAACAAGCTCAAAATGAGGTCCAAAACTGGCAAAGTGGCTTCAGTTGGATTTTAAGATAACAAAAGTTGCTCATAGAGCTTTCGGGACACACCCATTTGCTTTCTCGTAAAAGTAAGTCTAGGAAAGACCTTAGATGAGCTTGTTTTTACCTTGGGGTGAGCTGCACGAGCTTGTGAGCAACTCCGAAAACCCCTATTTTGAGCTCAAAAATGAACGTCTCAGTGGGGTAGAACGCTTGCTTGGGAATAAAGGAGTGCTCTCAGGGCTTCAACCCAATATTATCGAAGTTAGATATGGATGATGATTAGCTGCTCGCAAACAATGGGAGCTGTGCAATCAGTGGTTCAAAACTTATGACCCATATTGTAAACAAGCTCAAAATGAGTTCCAAATCTGGCAAAATTGATTCAGTTGGCTTTTAAAATAACAAATCTTGCCTGTATAGCTTCCTAGATAAGCCCATTTGCTTTCTCGTGACAAATAGGTCTAAAGAATTACCTTAGATGAGCTTGTTTGACCCTAGGGTGAGCTGCACGAGCTTTTGAGCAACCCTGAATACCCCTATTTTGAGCGGAAAAATGATGGTCTCAGGGGAGTAGAACGCTTGTTTGGACACAAAGGAATGATCGTACAGCTTCGACCTGATCTTAGCGAAGTTGGATATGGATAATGTTTAGCTGTTCGCAAGAGATGGGAACTGTGCAATTAGTGTTTCAAAAGTTATGATTCAAATTGTAAACAAGCTCAAAATGAAGTCCAAAACTGGCAAAGTGGCTTCAGTTGGATTTTAAGATAACAAAAGTTGCTCATAGAGCTTTCGGGACACACCCATTTGCTTTCTCGTAAAATTAAGTCTAAGAAAGACTTTAGATGAGCTTGTTTTACCTTGGGGTGAGCTGCACGAGCTTGTGAGCAACTCCGAAAACCCCTATTTTGAGCTCGAAAATGAAAGTCTCAGTGGGGTAGAACGCTTGCTTGGGAATGAAGGAGTGATCTCAGGGCTTCAACCCAATATTATCGAAGTTAGATATGGATGATGATAAGCTGCTCGCAAATAATGGGGGCTGTGCAACCAGTGGTTCAAAAGTTATGACCCAAATTATAAACAAGCTCAAAATGAGGTCCAACACAGGCAAGGTTGCTCCAGTTGGCTTTTAATTAAAAAAAGCTTGCTCGTAGAGCATCCGGGGTAGGCCATTCTTTGTTCTGTAAAAATAGTCTAAAAACCATCTTATATGAGCTTATTTGACCCTTGGGTGAGCTGCACCAGTTTGTGAGAAAACCTGAAGACCTCTATTTTGAGCTGAAAAGTGAAGGTATCAGTGACGAGAACGCTTGTTTGGGCATGGAGGAGGGATCGCACAGCTTCGACCTAATCTTAGCGAAGTTAGATATGGATACTGATTAGCTGCTCGCGATTGATGGGAGCTGTGTAATTAGTGGTTCAAAAGTTATGGCCCAAACCGTAAACAAGCTCAAATTGAGGTGGCAAAGTTGCTTCAGTTGGCATTTAAGATAACAAAAATAGCTCATAGAGCTTTCGGGACACACCCATTTGCTTTTTTGTAAAAATAAGTCTAAGAAAGACCTTAGATGAGCTTGTTTTACCTTGGGGTGAGCTGCACGAGCTTGTGAGCAACCCTGAATATCCCTATTTTGAGCGGAAAAATGATGGTCTCAGGGGAGTAGAACGCTTGTTTGGACACAAAGTAATGATCGTACAGCTTCGACCTGATCTTAGCGAAGTTGGATATGGATGATGTTTGACTGTTCGCAAGAGATGGGAACTGTGCAATCAGTGGTTCAAAAGTTATGATTCAAATTGTTAACAAACTCAAAATGAGGTCCAAAACTGGCAAAGTGGCTTCAGTTGGATTTTAAGATAACAAAAGTTGCTCATAGAGCTTTCGGGACACACCCATTTGCTTTCTCGTAAAAATAAGTCTAAGAAAGACCTTAGATGAGCTTGTTTTTACCTTGGGGTGAGCTGCACGAGCTTGTGAGCAACTCCGAAAACCCCTATTTTGAGCTCGAAAATGAACGTCTCAGTGGGGTAGAACGCTTGCTTGGGAATGAAGGAGTGATCTCAGGGCTTCAACCCGATATTATCGAAGTTAGATATGGATGATGATTAGCTGCTCGCAAACAATGGGGGCTGTGCAATCAGTGGTTCAAAAGTTATGACCCATATTGTAAACAAGCTCAAAATGAGTTCCAAATCTGGCAAAATTGATTCAGTTGGCTTTTAAAATAACAAAATTTTGCCTGTATAGCTTCCAAGACAAGCCCATTTGCTTTCTCGTGACAAATATGTCTAAAGAATTACCTTAGATGAGCTTGTTTGACCCTAGGGTGAGCTGCATGAGCTTTTGAGCAACCCTGAATACCCCTATTTTGAGCGGAAAAATGATGGTCTCAGGGGAGTAGAACGCTTGTTTGGACACAAAGGAATGATCGTACAGCTTCGACCTGATCTTAGCGATGTTGGATATGGATGATGTTTAGCTTTTCGCAAGAGATGGGAACTGTGCAATTAGTGGTTCAAAAGTTATGATTCAAATTGTAAACAAGCTCAAAATGAAGTCCAAACTGGCAAAGTGGCTTCAGTTGGATTTTAAGATAACAAAAGTTGCTCATAGAGCTTTCGGGACATACCCATTTGCTTTCTCGTAAAAATTCGTCTAAGAAAGACTTTAGATGAGCTTATTTTACCTTGGGGTGAGCTGCAGGAGCTTGTGAGTAACTCCGAAAACCCCTATTTTGAGCTCGAAAATTAACGTCTCAGTGGGTTAGAACGCTTGCTTGGGAATGAAGGAGTGATCTCAGGGCTTCAACCCAATATTATCGAAGTTAGATATGGATGATGATAAGCTGCTCGCAAATAATGGGGGCTGTGCAATCAGTGGTTCAAAAGTTATGACCCAAATTGTAAACAAGCTCAAAATGAGGTCCATTACAGGCAAGGTTGCTTCAGTTGGCTTTTAATAAATAAAAAGCTTGCTCGTAGAGCATCCGGGGTAGGCCATTCTTTGTTCTGTGAAAATAGGTCTAAGAACCATCTTATATGAGCTTAATTGACCCTTGGTTGAGCTGCACCAGCTTGTGAGAAAACCTGAAGACCTCTATTTTGAGCTGAAAAGTGAAGGTATCAGTGACGAGAACGCTTGTTTGGGCATGGAGGAGGGATCGCACAGCTTCGACCTAATCTTAGCGAAGTTAGATATGGATACTGATTAGCTGCTCGCGATTGATGGGAGCTGTGTAATAAGTGGTTCAAAAGTTATGACCCAAACCGTAAACAAGCTCAAACTGAGGTGGCAAAGTAGCTTCAGTTGGCTTTTAAGATAACAAAAATAGCTCATAGAGCTTTCGGGACACACCCATTTGCTTTCTCATAAAAATAAGTCTAAGAAAGATCTTAGATGAGCTTGTTTTTACCTTGGGGTGAGCTGCACGAGCTTGTGAGCAACTCCGAAAACCCCTATTTTGAGCTCGAAAATGAACGTCTCAGTGGGTAGAACGCTTGCTTGGGAATAAAGGAGTGATCTAAGGGCTTCAACCCAATATTATCGAAGTTAGATATGGATGATGGTTAGCTGTTCGCAAGAGATGGGAGCTGTGTAATCAGTGATTCAAAACCTATGACCCGAACCGTAAACAAGCTCAAATTGAGGTCTAAAACTGGCAAAATTGATTTAGTTGGATTTTAAGATAACAAAAGTTGCTCATAGAGCTTTCAGGACACACCCATTTGCTTTCTCGTAAAAATAAATCTAAGAAAGACCTTATATGAGCTTGTTTTACCTTGGGGTGAGCTGCACGAGCTTGTGAGCAACCCTGAATACCCCTATTTTGAGCGGAAAAATGATGGTCTCAGGGGAGCAGAACGCTTGTTTGGACACAAAGTAATGATCGTACAGCTTCGACCTGATTTTAGCGAAGTTGGATATGGATGATGTTTAGCTGTTCACAAGAGATGGGAACTGTGCAATTAGTGGTTCAAAAGTTATGATTCAAATTGTAAGCAAGCTCAAAATGAAGTCCAAAACTGGCAAAGTGGCTTCAGTTGGATTTTAAGATAACAAAAATTGCTCATAGAGCTTTCGGGACACACCCATTTGCTTTCTCGTAAAAATAAGTCTAAGAAAGACCTTAGATGAGCTTGTTTTACCTCGGGGTGAGCTGCACGAGCTTGTGAGCAACCCTGAATACCCATATTTTGAGCGGAAAAATGATGGTCTCAGGGGAGCAGAACGCTTGTTTGGACACAAAGTAATGATCGTACAGCTTCGACCCGATCTTAGCGAAGTTAGATATGGATGATGTTTAGCTGTTCGCAAGAGATGGGACTGTGCAATTAGTGGTTCAAAAGTTATGATTCAAAATGTAAACAAGCTCAAAATGAGGTCGAAAACTGGCTAAGTGGCTTCAGTTGGATTTTAAGATAACAAAAGTTGCTCATAGAGCTTTCGGGACACACCCATTTGCTTTCTCGTAAAAATAAGTCTAAGAAAGATCTTAGATAAGCTTGTTTTTACCTTGGGGTGAGCTGCACGAGTTTGTGAGCAACTCTGAAAACCCCTATTTTGAGCTCAAAAATGAACATCTCAGTGGGGTAGAACGCTTGCTTGGGATTGAAGGAGTGATCTCAGGGCTTCAACCCAATATTATCGAAGTTAGATATGGATGATGATTAGCTGCTCGCAAACAATGGGTGCTGTGCAATCAGTGGTTCGAAAGTTATGACCCATATTGTAAACAAGCTCAAAATGAGTTCCAAATCAGGCAAAATTGATTCAGTTGGCTTTTAAAGTAACAAATCTTGCTTTTATAGCTTCCAAGATAAGCCCATTTGCTTTCTCGTGACAAATAGGTCTGAAGAATTACCTTAGATGAGCTTGTTTGACCCTTGGGTGAGCTGCACGAGCTTTTGAGCAACCCTGAATACCCCTTTTTGAGCGGAAAAATGATGGTCTCAGGGGAGTAGAACGCTTGTTTGGACACAAAGGAATGATCGTACAGCTTCGACCTGATCTTAGCGAAGTTGGATATGGATGATGTTTAGCTGTTCGCAAAAGATGAGAACTGTGCAATTAGTGGTTCAAAGGTTACGACACAAATTGTGAACAAGCAAGCTCAAAATGAAGTCCAAAACTGGCAAAGTGGCTTCAGTTGGACTTTAAGATAACAAAAGTTGCTCATAGAGCTTTCGGGACACACCCATTTGCTTTCTCGTAAAAATAAGTCTAAGAAAGACCTTAGATGAGCTTGTTTTACCTTGGGGTGAGCTGCACGAGATTGTGAGCAACTCCGAAAACCCCTATTTTGAGCTCGAAAATGAACGTCTCAGTGGGGTAGAACGCTTGCTTGGGAATGAAGGAGTGATCTCAGGGCTTCAATCCAATATTATCGAAGTTAGATATGGATGATGATAAGCTGCCCGCAAATAATGGGGGCTGTGCAATCAGTGGTTCAAAAGTTATGGCCCAAACCGTAAACAAGCTCAAATTGAGGTGGCAAAGTTGCTTCAGTTGGCTTTTAAGATAACAAAAATAGCTCATAGAGCTTTCAGGACACACCCATTTGCTTTCTCGTAAAAATAAATCTAAGAAAGACCTTAGATGAGCTTGTTTTACCTTGGGGTGAGCTGCACGAGCTTGTGAGCAACCCTGAATACCCCTATTTTGAGCGGAAAAATGATGGTCTCAGGGGAGTAGAACGCTTGTTTGGACACAAAGGAATGATCGTACAGCTTCGACCTGATCTTAGCGAAGTTGGATATGGATGATGTTTAGCTGATCACAAGAGATGGGAACTGTGCAATTAGTGGTTCAGAAGTTATTATTCAAATTGTAAACAAGCTCAAAATGAAGTCCAAATCTGGCAAAGTGGCTTCAGTTGGATTTTAAGATAACAAAAGTTGCTCATAGAGCTTTCGGGACACACCCATTTGCTTTTTCGTAAAAATAAGGCTAAGAAAGACCTTAGATGAGCTTGTTTTACGTTGGGGTGAGCTGCACGAGCTTGTGAGCAACCCTGAATACCCCTATTTTGAGCGGAAAAATGATGGTCTCAGGGGAGTAGAACGCTTGTTTGGACACAAAGTAATGATCGTACAGCTTCGACCTGATCTTAGCGAAGCTGGATATGGATGATGTTTTGCTGTTCGCAAGAGATGGGAACTGTGCAATTAGTGGTTCAAAAGTTATGATTAAAACTGTTAACAAGCTCAAAATGAGGTCCAAAACTGGCAAAGTGGCTTCAGTTGGATTTTAAGATAACAAAAGTTGCTCATAGAGCTTTCGGGACACACCCATTTGCTTTCTCGTAAAAATAAGTTTAAGAAAGACCTTAGATGAGCTTGTTTTTACCTTGGGGTGAGCTGCACAAGCTTGTGAGCAACTCCGAAAACCCCTATTTTGAGCTCGAAAATGAACGTCTCAGTGGGGTAGAACGCTTGCTTGGGAATGAAGGAGTGATCTCAGGGCTTCAACCCAATATTATCGAAGTTAGAAATGGATGATGATTAATTGCTCGCAAACAATGGGGGTTGTGCAATCAGTGGTTCAAAAGTTATGACCCATATTGAAAACAAGCTCAAAATGAGTTCCAAATCTGGCAAAATTGATTCAGTTGGCTTTTAAAATAACAAATCTTGCTTGTATAGCATCCAAGATAAGCTCATTTGCTTTCTCGTGACAAATATGTCTAAAGAACTGCCTTAGATTAGCTTGTTTGACCCTAGGGTGAGCTGCACGAGCTTTTGAGCAACCCTGAATACCCCTATTTTGAGCGGGAAAATGATGGTCTCAGGGGAGTAGAACGCTTGTTTGGACACAAAGGAATGATCGTACAGCTTCGACTTGATCTTAGCGAAGTTGGATATGGATGATGTTTAGCTGATCACAAGAGATGGGAACTGTGCAATAAGTGGTTCAAAAGTTATTATTCAAATTGTAAACAAGCTCAAAATGAAGTCCAAATCTGGCAAAGTGGCTTCAGTTGGATTTTAAGATAACAAAAGTTGCTCATAGAGCTTTCGGGACACACCCATTTGCTTTTTCGTAAAAATAAGGCTAAGAAAGACCTTAGATGAGCTTGTTTTACGTTGGGGTGAGCTGCACGAGCTTGTGAGCAACCCTGAATACCCCTATTTTGAGCGGAAAAATGATGGTCTCAGGGGAGTAGAACGCTTGTTTGGACACAAAGGAATGATCGTACAGCTTCGACATGATCTTAGCGAAGTTGGATATGGATGATGTTTAGCTGATCACAAGAGATGGGAACTGTGCAATTAGTGGTTCAAAAGTTATTATTCAAATTGTAAACAAGCTCAAAATGAAGTCCAAATCTGGCAAAGTGGCTTCAGTTGGATTTTAAGATAACAAAAATTGCTCATAGAGCTTTCGGGACACACCCATTTGCTTTTTCGTAAAAATAAGGCTAAGAAAGACCTTAGATGAGCTTGTTTTACGTTGGGGTGAGCTGCACGAGCTTGTGAGCAACCCTGAATACCCCTATTTTGAGCGGAAAAATGATGGTCTCAGGGGAGTAGAACGCTTGTTTGGACACAAAGTAATAATCGTACAGCTTCGACCTGATCTTAGCGAAGCTGGATATGGATGATGCTTTGCTGTTCGCAAGAGATGGGAACTGTGCAATTAGTGGTTCAAAAGTTATGATTAAAACTGTTAACAAGCTCAAAATGAGGTCCAAAACTGGCAAAGTGGCTTCAGTTGGATTTTAAGATAACAAAAATTGCTCATAGAGCTTTCGGGACACACCCATTTGCTTTCTCGTAAAAATAAGTCTAAGAAAGACCTTAGATGAGCTTGTTTTACCTCGGGGTGAGCTGCACGAGCTTGTGAGCAACCCTGAATACCTATATTTTGAGCGGAAAAATGATGGTCTCAGGGGAGCAGAACGCTTGTTTGGACACAAAGTAATGATCGTACAGCTTCGACCTGATCTTAGCGAAGTTAGATATGGATGATGTTTAGCTGTTCGCAAGAGATGGGAACTGTGCAATTAGTGGTTCAAAAGTTATGATTCAAATTGTAAACAAGCTCAAAATGAGGTCGAAAACTGGCTAAGTGGCTTCAGTTGGATTTTAAGATAACAAAAGTTGCTCATAGAGCTTTCGGGACACACCCATTTGCTTTCTCGTAAAAATAAGTCTAAGAAAGATCTTAGATAAGCTTGTTTTTACCTTGGGGTGAGCTGCACGAGTTTGTGAGCAACTCCGAAAACCCCTATTTTGAGCTCAAAAATGAACATCTCAGTGGGGTAGAACGCTTGCTTGGGATTGAAGGAGTGATCTCAGGGCTTCAACCCAATATTATCGAAGTTAGATATGGATGATGATTAGCTGCTCGCAAACAATGGGGGCTGTGCAATCAGTGGTTCGAAAGTTATGACCCATATTGTAAACAAGCTCAAAATGAGTTCCAAATCTGGCGAAATTGATTCAGTTGGCTTTTAAAGTAACAAATCTTGCTTTTATAGCTTCCAAGATAAGCCCATTTGCTTTCTCGTGACAAATAGGTCTGAAGAATTACCTTAGATGAGCTTGTTTGACCCTTGGGTGAGCTGCACGAGCTTTTGAGCAACCCTGAATACCCCTTTTTGAGCGGAAAAATGATGGTCTCAGGGGAGTAGAACGCTTGTTTGGACACAAAGGAATGATCGTACAGCTTCGACATGATCTTAGCGAAGTTGGATATGGATGATGTTTAGCTGATCACAAGAGATGGGAACTGTGCAATTAGTGGTTCAAAAGTTATTATTCAAATTGTAAACAAGCTCAAAATGAAGTCCAAATCTGGCAAAGTGGCTTCAGTTGGATTTTAAGATAACAAAAATTGCTCATAGAGCTTTCGGGACACACCCATTTGCTTTTTCGTAAAAATAAGGCTTAGAAAGACCTTAGATGAGCTTGTTTTACGTTGGGGTGAGCTGCACGAGCTTGTGAGCAACCCTGAATACCCCTATTTTGAGCGGAAAAATGATGGTCTCAGGGGAGTAGAACGCTTGTTTGGACACAAAGTAATGATCGTACAGCTTCGACCTGATCTTAGCGAAGCTGGATATGGATGATGTTTTGCTGTTCGCAAGAGATGGGAACTGTGCAATTAGTGGTTCAAAAGTTATGATTAAAACTGTTAACAAGCTCAAAATGAGGTCCAAAACTGGCAAAGTGGCTTCAGTTGGATTTTAAGATAACAAAAATTGCTCATAGAGCTTTCGGGACACACCCATTTGCTTTCTCGTAAAAATAAGTCTAAGAAAGACCTTAGATGAGCTTGTTTTACCTCGGGGTGAGCTGCACGAGCTTGTGAGCAACCCTGAATACCCATATTTTGAGCGGAAAAATGATGGTCTCAGGGGAGCAGAACGCTTGTTTGGACACAAAGTAATGATCGTACAGCTTCGACCTGATCTTAGCGAAGTTAGATATGGATGATGTTTAGCTGTTCGCAAGAGATGGGAACTGTGCAATTAGTGGTTCAAAAGTTATGATTCAAATTGTAAACAAGCTCAAAATGAGGTCGAAAACTGGCTAAGTGGCTTCAGTTGGATTTTAAGATAACAAAAGTTGCTCATAGAGCTTTCGGGACACACCCATTTGCTTTCTCGTAAAAATAAGTCTAAGAAAGATCTTAGATAAGCTTGTTTTTACCTTGGGGTGAGCTGCACGAGTTTGTGAGCAACTCCGAAAACCCCTATTTTGAGCTCAAAAATGAACATCTCAGTGGGGTAGAACGCTTGCTTGGGATTGAAGGAGTGATCTCAGGGCTTCAACCCAATATTATCGAAGTTAGATATGGATGATGATTAGCTGCTCGCAAACAATGGGGGCTGTGCAATCAGTGGTTCGAAAGTTATGACCCATATTGTAAACAAGCTCAAAATGAGTTCCAAATCTGGCGAAATTGATTCAGTTGGCTTTTAAAGTAACAAATCTTGCTTTTATAGCTTCCAAGATAAGCCCATTTGCTTTCTCGTGACAAATAGGTCTGAAGAATTACCTTAGATGAGCTTGTTTGACCCTTGGGTGAGCTGCACGAGCTTTTGAGCAACCCTGAATACCCCTTTTTGAGCGGAAAAATGATGGTCTCAGGGGAGTAGAACGCTTGTTTGGACACAAAGGAATGATCGTACAGCTTCGACCTGATCTTAGCGAAGTTGGATATGGATGATGTTTAGCTGTTCGCAAAAGATGAGAACTGTGCAATTAGTGGTTCAAAGGTTACGACACAAATTGTGAACAAGCAAGCTCAAAATGAAGTCCAAAACTGGCAAAGTGGCTTCAGTTGGACTTTAAGATAACAAAAGTTGCTCATAGAGCTTTCGGGACACACCCATTTGCTTTCTCGTAAAAATAAGTCTAAGAAAGACCTTAGATGAGCTTGTTTTACCTTGGGGTGAGCAGCACGAGATTGGGAGCAACTCCGAAAACCCCTATTTTGAGCTCGAAAATGAACGTCTCAGTGGGGTAGAACGCTTGCTTGGGAATGAAGGAGTGATCTCAGGGCTTCAATCCAATATTATCGAAGTTAGATATGGATGATGATAAGCTGCCCGCAAATAATGGGGGCTGTGCAATCAGTGGTTCAAAAGTTATGGCCCAAACCGTAAACAAGCTCAAATTGAGGTGGCAAAGTTGCTTCAGTTGGCTTTTAAGATAACAAAAATAGCTCATAGAGCTTTCAGGACACACCCATTTGCTTTCTCGTAAAAATAAATCTAAGAAAGACCTTAGATGAGCTTGTTTTACCTTGGGGTGAGCTGCACGAGCTTGTGAGCAACCCTGAATACCCCTATTTTGAGCGGAAAAATGATGGTCTCAGGGGAGTAGAACGCTTGTTTGGACACAAAGGAATGATCGTACAGCTTCGACCTGATCTTAGCGAAGTTGGATATGGATGATGTTTAGCTGATCACAAGAGATGGGAACTGTGCAATTAGTGGTTCAAAAGTTATTATTCAAATTGTAAACAAGCTCAAAATGAAGTCCAAATCTGGCAAAATGGCTTCAGTTGGATTTTAAGATAACAAAAGTTGCTCATAGAGCTTTCGGGACACACCCATTTGCTTTTTCGTAAAAATAAGGCTAAGAAAGACCTTAGATGAGCTTGTTTTACGTTGGGGTGAGCTGCACGAGCTTGTGAGCAACCCTGAATACCCCTATTTTGAGCGGAAAAATGATGGTCTCAGGGGAGTAGAACGCTTGTTTGGACACAAAGTAATGATCGTACAGCTTCGACCTGATCTTAGCGAAGCTGGATATGGATGATGTTTTGCTGTTCGCAAGAGATGGGAACTGTGCAATTAGTGGTTCAAAAGTTATGATTAAAACTGTTAACAAGCTCAAAATGAGGTCCAAACTGGCAAAGTGGCTTCAGTTGGATTTTAAGATAACAAAAGTTGCTCATAGAGCTTTCGGGACACACCCATTTGCTTTCTCGTAAAAATAAGTTTAAGAAAGACCTTAGATGAGCTTGTTTTTACCTTGGGGTGAGCTGCACAAGCTTGTGAGCAACTCCGAAAACCCCTATTTTGAGCTCGAAAATGAACGTCTCAGTGGGGTAGAACGCTTGCTTGGGAATGAAGGAGTGATCTCAGGGCTTCAACCCAATATTATCGAAGTTAGAAATGGATGATGATTAATTGCTCGCAAACAATGGGGGTTGTGCAATCAGTGGTTCAAAAGTTATGACCCATATTGAAAACAAGCTCAAAATGAGTTCCAAATCTGGCAAAATTGATTCAGTTGGCTTTTAAAATAACAAATCTTGCTTGTATAGCATCCAAGATAAGCTCATTTGCTTTCTCGTGACAAATATGTCTAAAGAACTGCCTTAGATTAGCTTGTTTGACCCTAGGGTGAGCTGCACGAGCTTTTGAGCAACCCTGAATACCCCTATTTTGAGCGGAAAAATGATGGTCTCAGGGGAGTAGAACGCTTGTTTGGACACAAAGGAATGATCGTACAGCTTCGACTTGATCTTAGCGAAGTTGGATTTGGATGATGTTTAGCTGTTCGCAAGAGATGGGAACTGTGCAACGAGTGGTTCAAAAGTTATGATTCAAATTGTAAACAAGCTCAAAATGAAGTCCAAAACTGGCAAAGTGGCTTCATTTGGATTTTAAGATAACAAAAGTTGCTCATAGAGCTTTCGGGACACATCCATTTGCTTTCTTGTAAAAATAAGTCTAAGAAAGACCTTAGATGAGCTTGTTTTAGCTTGGGGTGAGCTGCACGAGCTTGTGAGCAACTCCGAAAACCCCTATTTTGAGCTCAAAAAAGAACGTCTCAGTGGGGTAGAACGCTTGCTTGGCAATGAAGGAGTGATCTCAGGGCTTCAACCTAATATTATCGAAGTTAGATATGAATGATGATAAGCTGCTCGCAAAAAATGGGGGCTGTGCAAACAGTGGTTCAAAAGTTATGACCCAAATTGTAAACAAGCTCAAAACGAGTTCCAACACAGGCAAGGTTGCTTCAGTTGGCTTTTAATATAAAAAAGCTTGCTCGTAGAGCATCCGGGGAAGGCCATTCCTTGTTCTGTAAAAATAGGTCTAAGAACCATCTTATATGAGCTTATTTGACCCTTGGGTGAGCTGCACCAGCTTGTGAGAAAACCTGAAGACCTCTATTTTGAGCTGAAAATTGAAGGTATCAGTGACGAGAACGCTTGTTTGGGCATGGAGGAGGGATCGCACAGCTTCGACCTAATCTTAGCGAAGTTAGATATGGATACTGATTAGCTGCTCGCGATTGATGGGAGCTGTGTAATAAATGGTTCAAAAGTTATGAACCAAACCGTAAACAAGCTCAAATTGAGGTGGCAAAGTTGCTTCAGTTGGCTTTTAAGATAACAAAAATAGCTCATAGAGCTTTCGGGACAAACACATTCGCTTTCTCGTGGAAAATAGATCTAAGAACGACCTCAGATGAGCTTGTTTTACCTTAGGGTGAGCTGCACGAGCTTGTGAGCAACCCTGAATATCCCTATTATTAGCTGAAAACGGGAGGTCTCAGGGGTGTAGAACGCTTGTTTGGGCATGAAGGAGGGATCGCACAGCTTTGACCTAAGCTTAACGAAGTTAGATATAGCTGACGGTTCGCTGTTCGCAAGAGATGGGAACTGTGCAATTAGTGGTTCAAAAGTTATGAACCAAATTGTAAACAAGCTCAAAATGAGGTCCAACACAGGCAAGGATGCTTCAGTTGGCTTTTAATATAAAAAAGCTTGCTCGTAGAGCATCCGGGGTAGCCATTCTTTGTTCTGTTAAAATAGGTCTAAGAACCATCTTGTATGAGCTTATTTTACCCTTTGGGTGAGCCGCACCAGCTTGTGAGAAACCCTGAAGACCTCTATTTTGAGCTGAAAAATGAAGGTATCAGTGACGAGAACGCTTGTTTGGGCATGGAGGAGGGATCGCACAGCTTCGACCTAATGTTAGCGAAGTTAGATATGGATAATAATGATTAGCTGCTCGCGATTGATACGAGCTGTATAATCAGTGGTTCAAAAGTTATGACCCAAACCGTAAACAAGCTCAAATTGAGGTGGCAAAATTGCTTCAGTTGGCTTTTAAGATAACAAAAATAGCTCATAGAGCTTTCGGGACAAACCCATTGGCTTTCTCGTGGTAAATAGGTCTAAGAACGACCTTAGATGAGCTTGTTTTACCTTAGGGTGAGCTGCACGAGCTTGTGAGCAACCCTGAATATCCCTATTATTAGCTGAAAACGGGAGGTCTCAGGGGTGTAGAATGCTTGTTTGGGCATGAAGGAGGGATCGCACAGCTTTGACCTAAGCTTAACGAAGTTAGATATAGCTGACGGTTCGCTGTTTGCAAGAGATGGGAACTGTGCAATTAGTGGTTCAAAAGTTATGAACCAAATTGTAAACAAGCTCAAAATGAGGTCCAATACAGGCAAGGATGCTTCAGTTGGCTTTTAATATAAAAAAGCTTGCTCGTAGAGCATCCGGGGTAGCCATTCTTTGTTCTGTTAAAATAGGTCTAAGAACCATCTTGTATGAGCTTATTTTACCCTTTGGGTGAGCCGCACCAGCTTGTGAGAAACCCTGAAGACCTCTATTTTGAGCTGAAAAATGAAGGTATCAGTGACGAGAACGCTTGTTTGGGCATGGAGGAGGGATCGCACAGCTTCGACCTAATGTTAGCGAAGTTAGATATGGATAATAATGATTAGCTGCTCGCGATTGATACGAGCTGTATAATCAGTGGTTCAAAAGTTATGACCCAAACCGTAAACAAGCTCAAATTGAGGTGGCAAAATTGCTTCAGTTGGCTTTTAAGATAACAAAAATAGCTCATAGAGCTTTCGGGACAAACCCATTGGCTTTCTCGTGGTAAATAGGTCTAAGAACGACCTTAGATGAGCTTGATTTAACTTAGGGTGAGCTGCACAAGCTTATGAGCAACCCTGAAGACCTCTACTTTGAGCTGAAAAACGGAGGTCTCCTGGGTTTAGTACGCTTGTTTGCGTATGAAGGAGGGGTTGCACAGCTTCGATCTGAGCATAGCGAACTTAGATATGAATGATGGTTAGCTGTTTGCAAGAGATGGGAACTGTGCAATTAGTGGTTCAAAAGTTATGAACCAAATTGTAAACAAGCTCAAAATGAGTTCCAACACAGGCAAGGTTGCTTCAGTTGGCTTTTAATATAAAAAAGCTTGCTCGTAGAGCATCCGGGGTAGCCCTTTCTTTGTTCTGCGAAAATTTGTCTAATAACCATCTTATCTGAGCTTATTTGACCCTTGGGTGAGCTGCACCAGCTTGTGAGAAACCCTGAAGACCTCTATTTTGAGCTGAAAAGTGAAGGTATCAGTGACGAGAACGCTTGTTTGGGCATGGAGGAGGGATCGCACAGCTTCGACCTAATTTTAGCGAAGCTAGATATGGATACTGATTAGCTGCTCGCGATTGATAAGAGCTGTGTAATCAGTGGTTCAAAAGTTATGACCCAAACCGTAAACAAGCTCAAATTGAGGGGGCAAAGTTGCTTCAGTTGGCTTTTAAGATAACAAAGTTAGCTTATAGAGCTTTCGGGACAAATCCATTCGCTTTCTCGTGGAAAATAGGTCTAAGAACGATCTTAGATGAGCTTGTTTTACCTTAGGGTGAGCTGCACAAACTTATGAGCAACCCTGAAGACCTCTACTTTGAGCTGAAAAACGTGGGTCTCAGGGGCGTAGAACGCTTGTTTGGGCATGAAGGAGGGGTTGCACAGCTTCAATCTGAGCTTAGCGAAGTTAGATATGAATGATGGTTAGCTGTTTGCAAGAGATGGGAACTGTGCAGTTTGTGGTTCAAAAGTTATGACCCAAATTGTAAACAAGCTCAAAATGAGGTCCAACACAGGCAAGGTTGCTTCAGTTGGCTTTTAATATAAAAAAGCTTGCTCGTAGAGCATCCGGGGTAGCACTTTCTTTGTTCTGTGAAAATTGGTCTAAGAACCATCTTATATGAGCTTATTTGACCCTTGGGTGAGCTGCACCAGCTTGTGAGAAACCCTGACGACCTCTATTTTGAGCTGAAAAGTGAAGGTATCAGTGACGAGAACGCATGTTTGGGCATGGAGGAGGGATCGCACAGCTTCGACCTAATTTTAGCGAAGCTAGATATGGATAATAATGATTAGCTGCTCGCGATTGATACGAGCTGTATAATCAGTGGTTCAAAAGTTATGAACCAAACCGTAAACAAGCTCAAAGTGAGGGGGCAAAGTTGCTTCAGTTGGCTTTTAAGATAACAAAGTTAGCTTATAGAGCTTTCGGGACAAACCCATTCGCTTTCTCGTGGAAAATAGGTCTAAGAACGATCTTAGATGAGCTTGTTTTACCTTAGGGTGAGCTGCACAAACTTATGAGCAACCCTGAAGACCTCTACTTTGAGCTGAAAAACGGAGGTCTCAGGGGTGTAGAACGCTTGTTTGGGCATGAAGGTGGGGTTGCACAGCTTCGATCTAAGCTTAGCGAAGTTAGATATGGATAATGGTTAGCTGTTAACAAGAGATGGGAACTGTGCAGTTTGTGGTTCAAAAGTTATGACCCAAATTGTAAACAAGCTCAAAATGAGGTCCAACACAGGCAAGGTTGCTTCAGTTGGCTTTTAATATAAAAAAGCTTGCTCGTAGAGCATCCGGGGTAGCCCTTTCTTTGTTCTGTGAAAATTGGTCTAAGAACCACCTTATATGAGCTTATTTGATCCTTGGGTGAGCTGCACCAGCTTGTGAGAAAACCTGAAGACCTCTATTTTGAGCTGAAAATTGAAGGTATCAGTGACGAGAACGCTTGTTTGGGCATGGAGGAGGGATCGCACAGCTTCGACCTAATCTTAGCGAAGTTAGATATGGATACTGATTAGCTGCTCGCGATTGATGGGAGCTGTGTAATAAATGGTTCAAAAGTTATGAACCAAACCGTAAACAAGCTCAAATTGAGGGGGCAAAGTTGCTTCAGTTGGCTTTTAAGATAACAAAGTTAGCTTATAGAGCTTTCGGGACAAACCCATTCGCTTTCTCGTGGAAAATAGGTCTAAGAACGATCTTAGATGAGCTTGTTTTACCTTAGGGTGAGCTGCACAAACTTATGAGCAACCCTGAAGACCTCTACTTTGAGCTGAAAAACGGAGGTCTCAGGGGTGTAGAACGCTTGTTTGGGCATGAAGGAGGGATCGCACAGCTTCGACCTAAGCATAGCGATGTTAGATATGGATGATGGTTAGCTGTTCGCAAGAGATGGGAGCTGTGTATTCAGTGATTCAAAACCTATGACCCGAACCGTAAACAAGCTCAAATTGAGGTCCAAAACTGGCAAAATTGATTTAGTTGGATTTTAAGACAACAAAAGTTGCTCATAGAGCTTTCGGGACACACCCATTTGCTTTCTCGTAAAAATAAGTCTAAGAAAGACCTTAGATGAGCTTGTTTTTACCTTGGGGTGAGCTGCACAAACTTATGAGCAACCCTGAAGACCTCTACTTTGAGCTGAAAAACGTGGGTCTCAGGGGCGTAGAACGCTTGTTTGGGCATGAAGGAGGGGTTGCACAGCTTCGATCTGAGCTTAGCGAAGTTAGATATGAATGATGGTTAGCTGTTTGCAAGAGATGGGAACTGTGCAGTTTGTGGTTCAAAAGTTATGACCCAAATTGTAAACAAGCTCAAAATGAGGTCCAACACAGGCAAGGTTGCTTCAGTTGGCTTTTAATATAAAAAAGTTTGCTCGTAGAGCATCCGGGGTAGCACTTTCTTTGTTCTGTGAAAATTGGTCTAAGAACCATCTTATATGAGCTTATTTGACCCTTGGGTGAGCTGCACCAGCTTGTGAGAAACCCTGAAGACCTCTATTTTGAGCTGAAAAGTGAAGGTATCAGTGACGAGAACGCTTGTTTGGGCATGGAGGAGGGATCGCACAGCTTCGACCTAATTTTAGCGAAGCTAGATATGGATAATAATGATTAGCTGCTCGCGATTGATACGAGCTGTATAATCAGTGGTTCAAAAGTTATGAACCAAACCGTAAACAAGCTCAAAGTGAGGGGGCAAAGTTGCTTCAGTTGGCTTTTAAGATAACAAAGTTAGCTTATAGAGCTTTCGGGACAAACCCATTCGCTTTCTCGTGGAAAATAGGTCTAAGAACGATCTTAGATGAGCTTGTTTTACCTTAGGGTGAGCTGCACAAACTTATGAGCAACCCTGAAGACCTCTACTTTGAGCTGAAAAACGGAGGTCTCAGGGGTGTAGAACGCTTGTTTGGGCATGAAGGTGGGGTTGCACAGCTTCGATCTAAGCTTAGCGAAGTTAGATATGGATAATGGTTAGCTGTTAACAAGAGATGGGAACTGTGCAGTTTGTGGTTCAAAAGTTATGACCCAAATTGTAAACAAGCTCAAAATGAGGTCCAACACAGGCAAGGTTGCTTCAGTTGGCTTTTAATATAAAAAAGCTTGCTCGTAGAGCATCCGGGGTAGCCCTTTCTTTGTTCTGTGAAAATTGGTCTAAGAACCACCTTATATGAGCTTATTTGACCCTTGGGTGAGCTGCACCAGCTTGTGAGAAACCCTGAAGACTTCTATTTTGAGCTGAAAAGTGAAGGTATCAGTGACGAGAACGCTTGTTTGGGCATGGAGGAGGGATCGCACAGCTTCAACCTTATCTTAGCGAAGCTAGATATGGACACTGATTAGCTGCTCGCGATTGATGGGAGCTGTGTAATCAGTGGTTCAAAAGTTATGACCCAAACCGTAAACAAGCTCAAATTGAGGGGGCAAAGTTGCTTCAGTTGGCTTTTAAGATAACAAAGTTAGCTTATAGAGCTTTCGGGACAAACCCATTCGCTTTCTCGTGGAAAATAGGTCTAAGAACGATCTTAGATGAGCTTGTTTTACCTTAGGGTGAGCTGCACAAACTTATGAGCAACCCTGAAGACCTCTACTTTGAGCTGAAAAACGGAGGTCTCAGGGGTGTAGAACGCTTGTTTGGGCATGAAGGAGGGATCGCACAGCTTCGACCTAAGCATAGCGATGTTAGATATGGATGATGGTTAGCTGTTCGCAAGAGATGGGAGCTGTGTATTCAGTGATTCAAAACCTATGACCCGAACCGTAAACAAGCTCAAATTGAGGTCCAAAACTGGCAAAATTGATTTAGTTGGATTTTAAGACAACAAAAGTTGCTCATAGAGCTTTCGGGACACACCCATTTGCTTTCTCGTAAAAATAAGTCTAAGATGATGGTTAGCTGTTCGCAAGAGATGGGAGCTGTGTATTCAGTGATTCAAAACCTATGACCCGAACCGTAAACAAGCTCAAATTGAGGTCCAAAACTGGCAAAATTGATTTAGTTGGATTTTAAGACAACAAAAGTTGCTCATAGAGCTTTCGGGACACACCCATTTGCTTTCTCGTAAAAATAAGTCTAAGAAAGACCTTAGATGAGCTTGTTTTTACCTTGGGGTGAGCTGCACGAGCTTGTGAGCAACTCCGAAAACCCCTATTTTGAGCTCGAAAATGAACGTCTCAGTGGGGTAGAACGCTTGCTTGGGAATGAAGTAGTGATCTCAGGGCTTCAACCCAACATTATCGAAGTTAGATATGGATGATGGTTAGCTGGTCGCAAGAGATGGGAACTGTGCAATTTGTGGTTCAAAAGTTATGACCCAAATTGTAAACAAGCTCAAAATGAGGTCCAACACAGGCAAGGTTGCTTCAGTTGGCTTTTAATATAAAAAAGCTTGCTCGTAGAGCATCCGGGGTAGCCCTTTCTTTGTTCTGCAAAAATTTGTCTAAGAACCTTCTAATCTGAGCTTATTTGACCCTTGGGTGAGCTGCACCAGCTCGTGAGAAACCCTGAAGACCTCTATTTTGAGCTGAGAAGTGAAGGTATCAGTGACGAGAACGCTTGTTTGGGCATGGAGGAGGGATCGCACAGCTTCGACCTAATCTTAGCGAAGCTAGATATGGATACTGATTAGCTGCTCGCGATTGATGGGTGCTGTGTAATCAGCGGTTCAAAAGTTATGACCCAAACCGTAAACAAGCTCAAATTGAGGTGGCAAAGTTGCTTCAGTTGGCTTTTAAGATAACATAATTGGCTTATAGAGCTTTCGGGACAAACCCATTCGCTTTCTCGTGGAAAATAGGTCTAAGAATGACCTTAGATGAGCTTGTTTTACCTTAGGGTGAGCTGCACGAGCTTGTGATCAACCCTGAATATTCCTATTATGAGCTGAAAAAAGAAGTTCTCAGTTGGGTAGAACGCTTGTTTTGATTTGAAGGAGTGGTCGCACAGCTTCAACCCAAAATTAGCGAAGTTAGATATAGAAAATGGTTAGCTGCTTACAAAAGATGAGAACTGTGCCATTAGTGGTTCAAAAGTTATGACTCCAATTATAGACAAGCTCAAAATGATGTCGAAAACTGGCAAAGTTGCCTCAGTTGGCTTTTAAGTTAACAAAGCTTGCTTGTAGAGCTTCCGGAATAAGCCCATTTGCTTTCTCGTAAAACATTGGTCTAAAAACTAACCTATTTGAGCTTTTTCGACTCTAGGGTGAGCTGTTCGAGCTTTATAGTAGAATTTCAGGAAGGAAAAAGAACCACTTCGGGAAAAAGTTTCTGGCTCGGAATGTTGTGGGAAAAATATGTAGCCGGGCAACTTTTGGAGTTTCATAATGTTCCATAACTTTGTGGAGTTTCAATGAGCTTACTTCAAAAAGGATCTTCTTTTTTCAGAGGGCATTACCTAAAATATTCATTTCCTGCTGCTTTTCCCTGAAAAAATGCATAATGCTACTCGGAAAACTGATAATTTTTTTAGATTTAATTAGAATTACAGAAAGCAGTTGTTTGAGCCAATGCCATTTAATATATAAAAAAAGAAACATGGGTTGTCTTAAAATGAGAAAAAAATGATTTTTTTTCTTAAAATTTCAGATCTTTTGGTTGGAGTTTTTGTGAGTCCTCGTAGGATGTTTAAAAATGTCGGTACGACAATCATATTTTTTCAAAGTACCTTTTAGTTAGATCAAACCACAGGTAAAAATGAATGATTAAATATCTATAGTCTTTGAGTTATGGAGCCTCAAATATTTGAGTTTCTGAGTTTTTGCTGAAGAAAGGCATTTTTTTTGACAATATTCCCCTTAGGTCAATGGAAAGGAATTAAGAGCCCTGTATCGGTTAGAGCACACCTAATTCAAGCCTTGGAATCAAAATGACGCGTTTTGGTATCATAAGTTGAAATTCGGTAAGAAAAATTACAGTTCGCGAAAGAGTTTTTGGCTAGGAACGATGTGTGGAAATCATGTAGCTCGGCAACCACTTAAATTTTTTCTAACTTTCTTTAGGTCGTTGGAAAATATGTTTAAAAAATTAACTTTAAAAAGAAACTTCATGTTTGAATAGGCATAACGAAAAAAAAATGTCCTGCTGTTTTTTCGTTTTTTATTCAGTTTACTGATGCAATCACATCACACCATTTGAAAAACTGATAATTTTTATTTTGTGTTTAATTTGAAGTACAGAAGCCAATCGGATGAGACAACGTCATTTAATATCAAAAAAAGAACCATGGGTGACCTTTAAATGAGAACAAAAACTTATCTTTTTTTCGAAAAATCAAAATTTTTGGTTGGAGTTTTTTTGACCCATCGTAAAATGTTCAAAAATGTCGGTACGATATCCAACTACTTTTTCAAAATACCCTGATTATTTAAACCAAAGGCAAAAAATGAATGGTAAAATAAATGTAGTCTTTGAGTTATGGAGCCTCAAAGTCATTTTTTCGTCATTTTTTTGACAATTTTTTCGCATACGTCAATAGAAAGGGCTCAAGAGCCCTGTTTTAGTTGGAGCACACGTAATGCAACCCTTGCAATCAAAATGACGCGTTTTGGTAGTATAAGTTGAAATTCGGGAAGTAAAATGCCAGTTCGGGAATCTTTTTTCCGAAAATTCAAAATTTTTGGTTGGAGTTTTTTTTGACCCATCGTAAAATGTTCAAAAATGTCGGTACGATATCCAACTACTTTTCAAAGTACCCTGATTATTTAAACAAAAGGCAAAAAATGAATGGTAAAATAAATGTAGTCTTTGAGTTATGGAGCCTCAAAGTCATTTTTTGGTCATTTTTTTTGACAATTTTTTCGCATACGTCAATAGAAAGGGCTCAAGAGCCCTGTTTCAGTTGGAACACACGTAATGCAACCCTTGCAATCAAAATGACGCGTTTTGGCAGTATAAGTTGAAATTCGGGAAGTAAAATGCCAGTTCGGGAAAGAGTTTTTGGCTTGGAACGATTTGGGGAAATCATGTAGCTCGGCAAGCACTTGGATTTTTTTTAAATTTCTATAGCTCGTTGGAAAGACTGCCCAACGGGCTAACGTTTCTGCCTCAAAACAATTTTCAATTCAAATTTCCCGAGCAGGCCCAAAAAATGACTTGGAATGTGACTTGAAAAACTGAAGGTCTCAGGGGTGTAGAACGCTAGTTTGGAAATAGAGGAGTGGTCGCACAGCTTCATTCCAGTTTTAACCCCAAATTGTAAACCCAAATTTTTAGCCCCAAACTATGACCCAAAATGTAAACGAGCTCAAAATGAGGTCCAAAATTGGCAAAGTTGCTTCAGTTGGCTTTTAATAAAATAAAGCTTGCTTGTAGAGCTTCCGGGATCAGACCATTCGCCTTCCCCTGAAAAATGTCTAAGAGCTACCTTAGATGAGCTTGTTCGACCCTAGGGTGAGCTGCACGAGCTTTTGAGCAACCCTGAATACCCCTATTTTGAGCGGAAAAATGAAGGTCTCAGGTGAGTAGAACTCTTGCTTTGACACGAAGGAGTGGTCGCACAGCTTCGACCGATTCTCAGCGAAGTTAGATATAGATAATCCTTAGCTGCATGCAAGAAATGGGAGCTGTGTAATCAGTGGTTCAAAACCTATTACCCGAACCGTAAACAAGCTTAAACTGAGGACCAAAACTCGCAAGGTTGCTTCAGTTGGCTTTTAAATTAACAAAGATTGCTTGTAGAGCTTCCGGGATAGGCCCATTCGCTTTCTCGTGAAAAGTAAATCTAAAAAATTAACCTAGATGAGCTTGTTCAACCCTAGGGTGAGCTGTACGAGCTTTTGAGCAAACCTGAAAAAACCTAATTTAAGCTCGAAACTGAAGGTCTCAGGGCGTAGAATGCTTGTTTGTAAATAAAGGAGTGATCGCACAGCTTCGACCCAATAATAGCGAAGCTAGATATGGATGATGGTTAGTTGCTCGAAAAAAAAAGAGCTGCGCAATCAGTGGTTCAAAAGTTATGTCCCAAATCGTAAACAAGCTCAAACTGGAGTCCAAAACTGGCAAGGTTGCTTCAGGTGGCTTTTAAGTTAACAAAGCTTGTGCTCGTAGAGCTTCCGGAACGGCTCATATGCTACCTCGTAAAAAAGCCTAAGAGCTACCTTAGATGAGCTTGTTTAAACCTAGGGTGACTGGACGAGCTTCTGAGCAACCCCGAAGACCCCTATTTTGAGCTCGAAAATGAAGGTCTCAGTGGCGTAGAAATCTTGCTTGGGAATAAAGGAAAGCTCGCAGGGCTTCAATCTAATCTTAGCAAATTAGATATGGTTGACGGTTACCTGCTCGCAAAAAAATGGGTTTGCGCAATCAGTGGTTCATAAGTAATGCCTCAAATTGTAAAAAAAGCTCAAAGTGAGGTCCAAAACTGGCAAAGTTGATTGAGTTGGCTTTTAAAGTAACAAATCGTGCTTGTAGAGCTTCCGGAACAGCTCATATGCTACCTCGTAAAAAAGCCTAAGAGCTACCTTAGATGAGCTTTTTTAAACCTAGGGTGACTGGACGAGCTTCTGAGCAACCCCGAAGACCCCTATTTTGAGCTCGAAAATGAAGGTCTCAGTGGCGTAGAAATCTTGCTTGGGAAAAAAGGAGTGTTCGCAGGGCTTCAATCCAATCTTAGCAAATTAGATATGGTTAACGGTTAGCTGCTCGCAAATAATGGGGGCTACGCAATCAGTGGTTCAAAATTTATGCCTCAAACTGTAAAAAAGCTCAAAATGAGGTCCAAAACTGGCAAAGTTGATTGAGTTGGCTTTTAAAGTAACAAATCGTGCTTGTAGAGCTTCCGGAACAGCTCATATGCTACCTCGTAAAAAATTCTAAGAGCTACCTAAGATGAGCTTGTTCAAACCTATGGGTGACTGGACGAGCTTGTTAGCAACCCTGAAGACCTCTAATTTGAGCTGAGAAATGAAGGTCTCAGGGGTGTAGAACGCTTGTTTGGGCATGAAGGAGTGATCGCACAGCTTCGACCTAATCTTGGCGAAGTTAGATATGGATATTGCTTAGATTCTCCCGAATGATGGGAGATGTGCAATCAGTCGTTCAAAAGTTATGACCCAAATAGTAAATATGCTCAAACTGAAGTCCAAAACTGGCAAAAATGCTTCAGTTGGCTTTTAAGATAACAAAAGTTGCTCATAGAGCTTTCGGGACACACCCATTTGCTTTCTCATTAAAAATAAGTCTAAGAGCGACCTTGTGTGAACCTGTTTTACCTTAGGTTGAGCTGCACGAGCTTCTGAGCAACTCTGAAGACCTCTAATTTGAGCAGAAAAATGAAGGTCTCAGGGGTGTAGATCGCTTGTTTGGGCATGAAGCAGTGATCGCACAGCTTCGACCTAATCTTAGCGAAGTTAGATATGGATATTGCTTAGATGCTCCCGAATGATGGGAGATGTGTAATCAGTCGTTCAAAAGTTATGACCCAAATAGTAAATATGCTCAAACTGAGGTCCAAAACTGGCAAAGTTGCTTCAGTTGGATTTTAAGATAACAAAAGTTACTCATAGAGCTTTCGGGACACACCCATTTGCTTTCTCGTTAAAAATAAGTCTAAGAGAGACCTTAGATGAACCTGTTCTACCTTAGGTTGAGCTGCACGAGCTTCTGAGCAACCCTGGAGACCTCTAATTTGAGCTGAAAAATGAAGGTCTCCATGGTGTAGAACGCTTGTTTGGGCATGAAGCAGTGATCGCACAGATTCGACCTAATCTTAGCGAAGTTAGATATGGATATTGCTTAGATGCTCCCGAATGATGGGAGATGTGCAATTAGTCGTTCAAAAGTTATGACCCAAATTGTATACAAGCTCAAACTGAGATCCAAAACTGGCAAAGTTGCTTCAGTTGGCTTTTACGATAACAGAAGTTGCTCATAGAGCTTTCGGGACAGACCCATTCGCTTTCTCGTGAAAAAATAGGTTTTAAAATGACCTTAGATGAGCTTGTTTCAACTTAGGGTGAGCTGCACGAGCTTGTGAGCAACCCTGAATACCCCTAATTTGAGCTGAAAAATTAAGGTCTCAGGTGGGTTGAATGCTTGTTTGGACACGAAGGAGTGGTCGCACAGCTTCGACCGATTCTCAGCAAAACTATATATAAAAATGCTTAGCTGCATGCAAGAGACGGGAGATGTGCAATCAGTCCTTCAAAAATATGACCCCAATTGTAAACAAGCTCAAACTGAGATCCAAAACTGGCAAAGTTGCTTCAGTTGGATTTTAAGATAACAAAAGTTGCTCATAGAGCTTTCGGGACAGACCCATTCGCTTTCTCGTGAAAAAATAGGTTTTAAAATGACCTTAGATGAGCTTGTTTCAACTTAGGGTGAGCTGCACGAGCTTGTGAGCAACCCTGAATACCCCTAATTTGAGCTGAAAAATTAAGGTCTCAGGTGGGTTGAATGCTTGTTTGGACACGAAGGAGTGGTCGCACAGCTTCGACCGATTCTCAGCAAAACTATATATAAAAAATGCTTAGTTGCATGCAAGAGACGGGAGATGTGCAATCAGTCCTTCAAAAATATGACCCCAATTGTAAACAAGCTCAAACTGAGATCCAAAACTGGCAAAGTTGCTTCAGTTGGATTTTAAGATAACAAAAGTTGCTCATAGTGCTTTCGGGACACACCCATTTGCTTTCTCGTTAAAAATAAGTCTAAGAGCGACCTTAGATGAATCTGTTTTACCTTAGGTTGAGCTGTACGAGCTTCTGAGCAACCCTGAAGACCTCTAATTTGAGCTGAAAAATGAAGGTCTCAGGGGTGTAGAACGCTTGTTTGGGCATGAAGCAGTGATCGCACAGCTTCGACCTAATCTCAGCGAAGTTAGATATGGATATTGCTTAGATGCTCCCGAATGATGGGAGATGTGCAATTAGTCGTTCAAAAGTTATGACCCAAATTGCAAACAAGCTCAAACTGAGATCCAAAACTGGCAAAGTTGCTTCAGTTGGATTTTAAGATAACAAAAGTTGCTCATAGAGCTTTCGGGACACACCCATTTGCTTTCTCGTTAAAAATAAGTCTAAGAGAGACCTTAGATGAACCTATTTTACCTTAGGTTGAGCTGCACGAGCTTCTGAGCAACTCTGAAGACCTCTAATTTGAGCTGAAAAATGAAGCTCTCCATGGTGTAGAACGCTTGTTTGGGCATGAAGCAGTGATCGCACAGATTCGACCTAATCTTAGCGAAGTTAGATATGGATATTGCTTAGATGCTCCCGAATGATGGGAGATGTGCAATTAGTCGTTCAAAAGTTATGACCCAAATTGTATACAAGCTCAAACTGAGATCCAAAACTGGCAAAGTTGCTTCAGTTGGCTTTTACGATAACAGAAGTTGCTCATAGAGCTTTCGGGACAGACCCATTCGCTTTCTCGTGAAAAAATAGGTTTTAAAATGACCTTAGATGAGCTTGTTTCAACTTAGGGTGAGCTGCACGAGCTTGTGAGCAACCCTGAATACCCCTAATTTGAGCTGAAAAATTAAGGTCTCAGGTGGGTTGAATGCTTGTTTGGACAGGAAGGAGTGGTCGCACAGCTTCGACCGATTCTCAGCAAAACTATATATAAAAAATGCTTAGCTGCATGCAAGAGACGGGAGATGTGCAATCAGTCCTTCAAAAATATGACCCCAATTGTAAACAAGCTCAAACTGAGATCCAAAACTGGCAAAGTTGCTTCAGTTGGATTTTAAGATAACAAAAGTTGCTCATAGAGCTTTCGGGACAGACCCATTCGCTTTCTCGTGAAAAAATAGGTTTTAAAATGACCTTAGATGAGCTTGTTTTAACTTAGGGTGAGCTGCACGAGCTTGTGAGCAACCCTGAATACCCCTAATTTGAGCTGAAAAATTAAGGTCTCAGGTGGGTTGAATGCTTGTTTGGACACGAAGGAGTGGTCGCACAGCTTCGACCGATTCTCAGCAAAATTATATATAAAAAATGCTTAGCTGCATGCAAGAGACGGGAGATGTGCAATCAGTCCTTCAAAAATATGACCCCAATTGTAAACAAGCTCAAACTGAGATCCAAAACTGGCAAAGTTGCTTCAGTTGGATTTTAAGATAACAAAAGTTGCTCATAGAGCTTTCGGGACACACCCATTTGCTTTCTTGTAAAAATAAGTCTAAGAAAGACCTTAGATGAGCTTGTTTTAGCTTGGGGTGAGCTGCACGAGCTTGTGAGCAACTCCGAAAACCCCTATTTTGAGCTCAAAAAAGAACGTCTCAGTGGGGTAGAACGCTTGCTTGGCAATGAAGGAGTGATCTCAGGGCTTCAACCTAATATTATCGAAGTTAGATATGAATGATGATAAGCTGCTCGCAAATAATGGGGGCTGTGCAACCAGTGGTTCAAAAGTTATGACCCAAATTATAAACAAGCTCAAAATGAGGTCCAACACAGGCAAGGTTGCTCCAGTTGGCTTTTAATTAAAAAAAGCTTGCTCGTAGAGCATCCGGGGTAGGCCATTCTTGGTTCTGTAAAAATAGTCTAAAAACCATCTTATATGAGCTTATTTGACCCTTGGGTGAGCTGCACCAGTTTGTGAGAAAACCTGAAGACCTCTATTTTGAGCTGAAAAGTGGAGGTATCAGTGACGAGAACGCTTGTTTGGGCATGGAGGAGGGATCGCACAGCTTCGACCTAATCTTAGCGAAGTTAGATATGGATACTGATTAGCTGCTCGCGATTGATGGGAGCTGTGTAATTAGTGGTTCAAAAGTTATGGCCCAAACCGTAAACAAGCTCAAATTGAGGTGGCAAAGTTGCTTCAGTTGGCATTTAAGATAACAAAAATAGCTCATAGAGCTTTCGGGACACACCCATTTGCTTTTTTGTAAAAATAAGTCTAAGAAAGACCTTAGATGAGCTTGTTTTACCTTGGGGTGAGCTGCACGAGCTTGTGAGCAACCCTGAATATCCCTATTTTGAGCGGAAAAATGATGGTCTCAGGGGAGTAGAACGCTTGTTTGGACACAAAGTAATGATCGTACAGCTTCGACCTGATCTTAGCGAAGTTGGATATGGATGATGTTTGACTGTTCGCAAGAGATGGGAACTGTGCAATCAGTGGTTCAAAAGTTATGATTCAAATTGTTAACAAACTCAAAATGAGGTCCAAAACTGGCAAAGTGGCTTCAGTTGGATTTTAAGATAACAAAAGTTGCTCATAGAGCTTTCGGGACACACCCATTTGCTTTCTCGTAAAAATAAGTCTAAGAAAGACCTTAGATGAGCTTGTTTTTACCTTGGGGTGAGCTGCACGAGCTTGTGAGCAACTCCGAAAACCCCTATTTTGAGCTCGAAAATGAACGTCTCAGTGGGGTAGAACGCTTGCTTGGGAATGAAGGAGTGATCTCAGGGCTTCAACCCGATATTATCGAAGTTAGATATGGACGATGATTAGCTGCTCGCAAACAATGGGGGCTGTGCAATCAGTGGTTCAAAAGTTATGACCCATATTGTAAACAAGCTCAAAATGAGTTCCAAATCTGGCAAAATTGATTCAGTTGGCTTTTAAAATAACAAAATTTTGCCTGTATAGCTTCCAAGACAAGCCCATTTGCTTTCTCGTGACAAATATGTCTAAAGAATTACCTTAGATGAGCTTGTTTGACCCTAGGGTGAGCTGCATGAGCTTTTGAGCAACCCTGAATACCCCTATTTTGAGCGGAAAAATGATGGTCTCAGGGGAGTAGAACGCTTGTTTGGACACAAAGGAATGATCGTACTGCTTCGACCTGATCTTAGCGATGTTGGATATGGATGATGTTTAGCTTTTCGCAAGAGATGGGAACTGTGCAATTAGTGGTTCAAAAGTTATGATTCAAATTGTAAACAAGCTCAAAATGAAGTCCAAACTGGCAAAGTGGCTTCAGTTGGATTTTAAGATAACAAAAGTTGCTCATAGAGCTTTCGGGACATACCCATTTGCTTTCTCGTAAAAATTCGTCTAAGAAAGACTTTAGATGAGCTTATTTTACCTTGGGGTGAGCTGCAGGAGCTTGTGAGTAACTCCGAAAACCCCTATTTTGAGCTCGAAAATTAACGTCTCAGTGGGTTAGAACGCTTGCTTGGGAATGAAGGAGTGATCTCAGGGCTTCAACCCAATATTATCGAAGTTAGATATGGATGATGATAAGCTGCTCGCAAATAATGGGGGCTGTGCAATCAGTGGTTCAAAAGTTATGACCCAAATTGTAAACAAGCTCAAAATGAGGTCCATTACAGGCAAGGTTGCTTCAGTTGGCTTTTAATAAATAAAAAGCTTGCTCGTAGAGCATCCGGGGTAGGCCATTCTTTGTTCTGTGAAAATAGGTCTAAGAACCATCTTATATGAGCTTAATTGACCCTTGGTTGAGCTGCACCAGCTTGTGAGAAAACCTGAAGACCTCTATTTTGAGCTGAAAAGTGAAGGTATCAGTGACGAGAACGCTTGTTTGGGCATGGAGGAGGGATCGCACAGCTTCGACCTAATCTTAGCGAAGTTAGATATGGATACTGATTAGCTGCTCGCGATTGATGGGAGCTGTGTAATAAGTGGTTCAAAAGTTATGACCCAAACCGTAAACAAGCTCAAACTGAGGTGGCAAGTAGCTTCAGTTGGCTTTTAAGATAACAAAAATAGCTCATAGAGCTTTCGGGACACACCCATTTGCTTTCTCATAAAAATAAGTCTAAGAAAGACCTTAGATGAGCTTGTTTTTACCTTGGGGTGAGCTGCACGAGCTTGTGAGCAACTCCGAAAACCCCTATTTTGAGCTCGAAAATGAACGTCTCAGTGGGTAGAACGCTTGCTTGGGAATAAAGGAGTGATCTAAGGGCTTCAACCCAATATTATCGAAGTTAGATATGGATGATGGTTAGCTGTTCGCAAGAGATGGGAGCTGTGTAATCAGTGATTCAAAACCTATGACCCGAACCGTAAACAAGCTCAAATTGAGGTCTAAAACTGGCAAAATTGATTTAGTTGGATTTTAAGATAACAAAAGTTGCTCATAGAGCTTTCAGGACACACCCATTTGCTTTCTCGTAAAAATAAATCTAAGAAAGACCTTAGATGAGCTTGTTTTACCTTGGGGTGAGCTGCACGAGCTTGTGAGCAACCCTGAATACCCCTATTTTGAGCGGAAAAATGATGGTCTCAGGGGAGCAGAACGCTTGTTTGGACACAAAGTAATGATCGTACAGCTTCGACCTGATTTTAGCGAAGTTGGATATGGATGATGTTTAGCTGTTCACAAGAGATGGGAA
Source organism: Symsagittifera roscoffensis (assembly GCF_963678635.1). NCBI lineage: Eukaryota > Metazoa > Xenacoelomorpha > Acoela > Convolutidae > Symsagittifera > Symsagittifera roscoffensis. The sequence continues at coordinate 17,376,645 of NC_087064.1, forward strand.
CTGTGCAATTAGTGGTTCAAAAGTTATGATTCAAATTGTAAGCAAGCTCAAAATGAAGTCCAAAACTGGCAAAGTGGCTTCAGTTGGATTTTAAGATAACAAAAATTGCTCATAGAGCTTTCGGGACACACCCATTTGCTTTCTCGTAAAAATAAGTCTAAGAAAGACCTTAGATGAGCTTGTTTTACCTCGGGGTGAGCTGCACGAGCTTGTGAGCAACCCTGAATACCCATATTTTGAGCGGAAAAATGATGGTCTCAGGGGAGCAGAACGCTTGTTTGGACACAAAGTAATGATCGTACAGCTTCGACCTGATTTTAGCGAAGTTGGATATGGATGATGTTTAGCTGTTCGCAAGAGATGGGAACTGTGCAATTAGTGGTTCAAAAGTTATGATTCAAATTGTAAACAAGCTCAAAATGAGGTCGAAAACTGGCTAAGTGGCTTCAGTTGGATTTTAAGATAACAAAAGTTGCTCATAGAGCTTTCGGGACACACCCATTTGCTTTCTCGTAAAAATAAGTCTAAGAAAGATCTTAGATAAGCTTGTTTTTACCTTGGGGTGAGCTGCACGAGTTTGTGAGCAACTCCGAAAACCCCTATTTTGAGCTCAAAAATGAACATCTCAGTGGGGTAGAACGCTTGCTTGGGATTGAAGGAGTGATCTCAGGGCTTCAACCCAATATTATCGAAGTTAGATATGGATGATGATTAGCTGCTCGCAAACAATGGGGGCTGTGCAATCAGTGGTTCGAAAGTTATGACCCATATTGTAAACAAGCTCAAAATGAGTTCCAAATCTGGCAAAATTGATTCAGTTGGCTTTTAAAGTAACAAATCTTGCTTTTATAGCTTCCAAGATAAGCCCATTTGCTTTCTCGTGACAAATAGGTCTGAAGAATTACCTTAGATGAGCTTGTTTGACCCTTGGGTGAGCTGCACGAGCTTTTGAGCAACCCTGAATACCCCTTTTTGAGCGGAAAAATGATGGTCTCAGGGGAGTAGAACGCTTGTTTGGACACAAAGGAATGATCGTACAGCTTCGACCTGATCTTAGCGAAGTTGGATATGGATGATGTTTAGCTGTTCGCAAAAGATGAGAACTGTGCAATTAGTGGTTCAAAGGTTACGACACAAATTGTGAACAAGCAAGCTCAAAATGAAGTCCAAAACTGGCAAAGTGGCTTCAGTTGGACTTTAAGATAACAAAAGTTGCTCATAGAGCTTTCGGGACACACCCATTTGCTTTCTCGTAAAAATAAGTCTAAGAAAGACCTTAGATGAGCTTGTTTTACCTTGGGGTGAGCTGCACGAGATTGTGAGCAACTCCGAAAACCCCTATTTTGAGCTCGAAAATGAACGTCTCAGTGGGGTAGAACGCTTGCTTGGGAATGAAGGAGTGATCTCAGGGCTTCAATCCAATATTATCGAAGTTAGATATGGATGATGATAAGCTGCCCGCAAATAATGGGGGCTGTGCAATCAGTGGTTCCAAAGTTATGGCCCAAACCGTAAACAAGCTCAAATTGAGGTGGCAAAGTTGCTTCAGTTGGCTTTTAAGATAACAAAAATAGCTCATAGAGCTTTCAGGACACACCCATTTGCTTTCTCGTAAAAATAAATCTAAGAAAGACCTTAGATGAGCTTGTTTTACCTTGGGGTGAGCTGCACGAGCTTGTGAGCAACCCTGAATACCCCTATTTTGAGCGGAAAAATGATGGTCTCAGGGGAGTAGAACGCTTGTTTGGACACAAAGGAATGATCGTACAGCTTCGACCTGATCTTAGCGAAGTTGGATATGGATGATGTTTAGCTGATCACAAGAGATGGGAACTGTGCAATTAGTGGTTCAAAAGTTATTATTCAAATTGTAAACAAGCTCAAAATGAAGTCCAAATCTGGCAAAGTGGCTTCAGTTGGATTTTAAGATAACAAAAGTTGCTCATAGAGCTTTCGGGACACACCCATTTGCTTTTTCGTAAAAATAAGGCTAAGAAAGACCTTAGATGAGCTTGTTTTACGTTGGGGTGAGCTGCACGAGCTTGTGAGCAACCCTGAATACCCCTATTTTGAGCGGAAAAATGATGGTCTCAGGGGAGTAGAACGCTTGTTTGGACACAAAGTAATGATCGTACAGCTTCGACCTGATCTTAGCGAAGCTGGATATGGATGATGTTTTGCTGTTCGCAAGAGATGGGAACTGTGCAATTAGTGGTTCAAAAGTTATGATTAAAACTGTTAACAAGCTCAAAATGAGGTCCAAAACTGGCAAAGTGGCTTCAGTTGGATTTTAAGATAACAAAAGTTGCTCATAGAGCTTTCGGGACACACCCATTTGCTTTCTCGTAAAAATAAGTTTAAGAAAGACCTTAGATGAGCTTGTTTTTACCTTGGGGTGAGCTGCACAAGCTTGTGAGCAACTCCGAAAACCCCTATTTTGAGCTCGAAAATGAACGTCTCAGTGGGGTAGAACGCTTGCTTGGGAATGAAGGAGTGATCTCAGGGCTTCAACCCAATATTATCGAAGTTAGAAATGGATGATGATTAATTGCTCGCAAACAATGGGGGTTGTGCAATCAGTGGTTCAAAAGTTATGACCCATATTGAAAACAAGCTCAAAATGAGTTCCAAATCTGGCAAAATTGATTCAGTTGGCTTTTAAAATAACAAATCTTGCTTGTATAGCATCCAAGATAAGCTCATTTGCTTTCTCGTGACAAATATGTCTAAAGAACTGCCTTAGATTAGCTTGTTTGACCCTAGGGTGAGCTGCACGAGCTTTTGAGCAACCCTGAATACCCCTATTTTGAGCGGAAAAATGATGGTCTCAGGGGAGTAGAACGCTTGTTTGGACACAAAGGAATGACCGTACAGCTTCGATTTGATCTTAGCGAAGTTGGATATGGATGATGTTTAGCTGATCACAAGAGATGGGAACTGTGCAATTAGTGGTTCAAAAGTTATTATTCAAATTGTAAACAAGCTCAAAATGAAGTCCAAATCTGGCAAAGTGGCTTCAGTTGGATTTTAAGATAACAAAAGTTGCTCATAGAGCTTTCGGGACACACCCATTTGCTTTTTCGTAAAAATAAGGCTAAGAAAGACCTTAGATGAGCTTGTTTTACCTTGGGGTGAGCTGCACGAGCTTGTGAGCAACCCTGAATACCCCTATTTTGAGCGGAAAAATGATGGTCTCAGGGGAGTAGAACGCTTGTTTGGACACAAAGGAAGGATCGTACAGCTTCGACATGATCTTAGCGAAGTTGGATATGGATGATGTTTAGCTGATCACAAGAGATGGGAACTGTGCAATTAGTGGTTCAAAAGTTATTATTCAAATTGTAAACAAGCTCAAAATGAAGTCCAAATCTGGCAAAGTGGCTTCAGTTGGATTTTAAGATAACAAAAGTTGCTCATAGAGCTTTCGGGACACACCCATTTGCTTTTTCGTAAAAATAAGGCTAAGAAAGACCTTAGATGAGCTTGTTTTACGTTGGGGTGAGCTGCACGAGCTTGTGAGCAACCCTGAATACCCCTATTTTGAGCCTAAAAATGATGGTCTCAGGGGAGTAGAACGCTTGTTTGGACACAAAGTAATGATCGTACAGCTTCGACCTGATCTTAGCGAAGCTGGATATGGATGATGTTTTGCTGTTCGCAAGAGATGGGAACTGTGCAACTAGTGGTTCAAAAGTTATGATTAAAACTGTTAACAAGCTCAAAATGAGGTCCAAAACTGGCAAAGTGGCTTCAGTTGGATTTTAAGATAACAAAAATTGCTCATAGAGCTTTCGGGACACACCCATTTGCTTTCTCGTAAAAATAAGTCTAAGAAAGACCTTAGATGAGCTTGTTTTACCTCGGGGTGAGCTGCACGAGCTTGTGAGCAACCCTGAATACCCATATTTTGAGCGGAAAAATGATGGTCTCAGGGGAGCAGAACGCTTGTTTGGACACAAAGTAATGATCGTACAGCTTCGACCTGATCTTAGCGAAGTTAGATATGGATGATGTTTAGCTGTTCGCAAGAGATGGGAACTGTGCAATTAGTGGTTCAAAAGTTATGATTCAAATTGTAAACAAGCTCAAAATGAGGTCGAAAACTGGCTAAGTGGCTTCAGTTGGATTTTAAGATAACAAAAGTTGCTCATAGAGCTTTCGGGACACACCCATTTGCTTTCTCGTAAAAATAAGTCTAAGAAAGATCTTAGATAAGCTTGTTTTTACCTTGGGGTGAGCTGCACGAGTTTGTGAGCAACTCCGAAAACCCCTATTTTGAGCTCAAAAATGAACATCTCAGTGGGGTAGAACGCTTGCTTGGGATTGAAGGAGTGATCTCAGGGCTTCAACCCAATATTATCGAAGTTAGATATGGATGATGATTAGCTGCTCGCAAACAATGGGGGCTGTGCAATCAGTGGTTCGAAAGTTATGACCCATATTGTAAACAAGCTCAAAATGAGTTCCAAATCTGGCAAAATTGATTCAGTTGGCTTTTAAAGTAACAAATCTTGCTTTTATAGCTTCCAAGATAAGCCCATTTGCTTTCTCGTGACAAATAGGTCTGAAGAATTACCTTAGATGAGCTTGTTTGACCCTTGGGTGAGCTGCACGAGCTTTTGAGCAACCCTGAGTACCCCTTTTTGAGCGGAAAAATGATGGTCTCAGGGGAGTAGAACGCTTGTTTGGACACAAAGGAATGATCGTACAGCTTCGACCTGATCTTAGCGAAGTTGGATATGGATCATGTTTAGCTGTTCGCAAAAGATGAGAACTGTGCAATTAGTGGTTCAAAGGTTACGACACAAATTGTGAACAAGCAAGCTCAAAATGAAGTCCAAAACTGGCAAAGTGGCTTCAGTTGGACTTTAAGATAACAAAAGTTGCTCATAGAGCTTTCGGGACACACCCATTTGCTTTCTCGTAAAAATAAGTCTAAGAAAGACCTTAGATGAGCTTGTTTTACCTTGGGGTGAGCTGCACGAGATTGTGAGCAACTCCGAAAACCCCTATTTTGAGCTCGAAAATGAACGTCTCAGTGGGGTAGAACGCTTGCTTGGGAATGAAGGAGTGATCTCAGGGCTTCAATCCAATATTATCGAAGTTAGATATGGATGATGATAAGCTGCCCGCAAATAATGGGGGCTGTGCAATCAGTGGTTCAAAAGTTATGGCCCAAACCGTAAACAAGCTCAAATTGAGGTGGCAAAGTTGCTTCAGTTGGCTTTTAAGATAACAAAAATAGCTCATAGAGCTTTCAGGACACACCCATTTGCTTTCTCGTAAAAATAAATCTAAGAAAGACCTTAGATGAGCTTGTTTTACCTTGGGGTGAGCTGCACGAGCTTGTGAGCAACCCTGAATACCCCTATTTTGAGCGGAAAAATGATGGTCTCAGGGGAGTAGAACGCTTGTTTGGACACAAAGGAATGATCGTACAGCTTCGACCTGATCTTAGCGAAGTTGGATATGGATGATGTTTAGCTGATCACAAGAGATGGGAACTGTGCAATTAGTGGTTCAAAAGTTATTATTCAAATTGTAAACAAGCTCAAAATGAAGTCCAAATCTGGCAAAGTGGCTTCAGTTGGATTTTAAGATAACAAAAGTTGCTCATAGAGCTTTCGGGACACACCCATTTGTTTTTTCGTAAAAATAAGGCTAAGAAAGACCTTAGATGAGCTTGTTTTACGTTGGGGTGAGCTGCACGAGCTTGTGAGCAACCCTGAATACCCCTATTTTGAGCGGAAAAATGATGGTCTCAGGGGAGTAGAACGCTTGTTTGGACACAAAGTAATGATCGTACAGCTTCGACCTGATCTTAGCGAAGCTGGATATGGATGATGTTTTGCTGTTCGCAAGAGATGGGAACTGTGCAATTAGTGGTTCAAAAGTTATGATTAAAACTGTTAACAAGCTCAAAATGAGGTCCAAAACTGGCAAAGTGGCTTCAGTTGGATTTTAAGATAACAAAAGTTGCTCATAGAGCTTTCGGGACACACCCATTTGCTTTCTCGTAAAAATAAGTTTAAGAAAGACCTTAGATGAGCTTGTTTTTACCTTGGGGTGAGCTGCACAAGCTTGTGAGCAACTCCGAAAACCCCTATTTTGAGCTCGAAAATGAACGTCTCAGTGGGGTAGAACGCTTGCTTGGGAATGAAGGAGTGATCTCAGGGCTTCAACCCAATATTATCGAAGTTAGAAATGGATGATGATTAATTGCTCGCAAACAATGGGGGTTGTGCAATCAGTGGTTCAAAAGTTATGACCCATATTGAAAACAAGCTCAAAATGAGTTCCAAATCTGGCAAAATTGATTCAGTTGGCTTTTAAAATAACAAATCTTGCTTGTATAGCATCCAAGATAAGCTCATTTGCTTTCTCGTGACAAATATGTCTAAAGAACTGCCTTAGATTAGCTTGTTTGACCCTAGGGTGAGCTGCACGAGCTTTTGAGCAACCCTGAATACCCCTATTTTGAGCGGAAAAATGATGGTCTCAGGGGAGTAGAACGCTTGTTTGGACACAAAGGAATGATCGTACAGCTTCGACTTGATCTTAGCGAAGTTGGATTTGGATGATGTTTAGCTGTTCGCAAGAGATGGGAACTGTGCAACGAGTGGTTCAAAAGTTATGATTCAAATTGTAAACAAGCTCAAAATGAAGTCCAAAACTGGCAAAGTGGCTTCATTTGGATTTTGAGATAACAAAAGTTGCTCATAGAGCTTTCGGGACACACCCATTTGCTTTCTTGTAAAAATAAGTCTAAGAAAGACCTTAGATGAGCTTGTTTTAGCTTGGGGTGAGCTGCACGAGCTTGTGAGCAACTCCGAAAACCCCTATTTTGAGCTCAAAAAAGAACGTCTCAGTGGGGTAGAACGCTTGCTTGGCAATGAAGGAGTGATCTCAGGGCTTCAACCTAATATTATCGAAGTTAGATATGAATGATGATAAGCTGCTCGCAAAAAATGGGGGCTGTGCAAACAGTGGTTCAAAAGTTATGACCCAAATTGTAAACAAGCTCAAAACGAGTTCCAACACAGGCAAGGTTGCTTCAGTTGGCTTTTAATATAAAAAAGCTTGCTCGTAGAGCATCCGGGGAAGGCCATTCTTTGTTCTGTAAAAATAGGTCTAAGAACCATCTTATATGAGCTTATTTGACCCTTGGGTGAGCTGCACCAGCTTGTGAGAAAACCTGAAGACCTCTATTTTGAGCTGAAAATTGAAGGTATCAGTGACGAGAACGCTTGTTTGGGCATGGAGGAGGGATCGCACAGCTTCGACCTAATCTTAGCGAAGTTAGATATGGATACTGATTAGCTGCTCGCGATTGATGGGAGCTGTGTAATAAATGGTTCAAAAGTTATGAACCAAACCGTAAACAAGCTCAAATTGAGGTGGCAAAGTTGCTTCAGTTGGCTTTTAAGATAACAAAAATAGCTCATAGAGCTTTCGGGACAAACACATTCGCTTTCTCGTGGAAAATAGATCTAAGAACGACCTCAGATGAGCTTGTTTTACCTTAGGGTGAGCTGCACGAGCTTGTGAGCAACCCTGAATATCCCTATTATTAGCTGAAAACGGGAGGTCTCAGGGGTGTAGAATGCTTGTTTGGGCATGAAGGAGGGATCGCACAGCTTTGACCTAAGCTTAACGAAGTTAGATATAGCTGACGGTTCGCTGTTTGCAAGAGATGGGAACTGTGCAATTAGTGGTTCAAAAGTTATGAACCAAATTGTAAACAAGCTCAAAATGAGGTCCAATACAGGCAAGGATGCTTCAGTTGGCTTTTAATATAAAAAAGCTTGCTCGTAGAGCATCCGGGGTAGCCATTCTTTGTTCTGTTAAAATAGGTCTAAGAACCATCTTGTATGAGCTTATTTTACCCTTTGGGTGAGCCGCACCAGCTTGTGAGAAACCCTGAAGACCTCTATTTTGAGCTGAAAAATGAAGGTATCAGTGACGAGAACGCTTGTTTGGGCATGGAGGAGGGATCGCACAGCTTCGACCTAATGTTAGCGAAGTTAGATATGGATAATAATGATTAGCTGCTCGCGATTGATACGAGCTGTATAATCAGTGGTTCAAAAGTTATGACCCAAACCGTAAACAAGCTCAAATTGAGGTGGCAAAATTGCTTCAGTTGGCTTTTAAGATAACAAAAATAGCTCATAGAGCTTTCGGGACAAACCCATTGGCTTTCTCGTGGTAAATAGGTCTAAGAACGACCTTAGATGAGCTTGATTTAACTTAGGGTGAGCTGCACAAGCTTATGAGCAACCCTGAAGACCTCTACTTTGAGCTGAAAAACGGAGGTCTCCTGGGTTTAGTACGCTTGTTTGCGTATGAAGGAGGGGTTGCACAGCTTCGATCTGAGCATAGCGAACTTAGATATGAATGATGGTTAGCTGTTTGCAAGAGATGGGAACTGTGCAATTAGTGGTTCAAAAGTTATGAACCAAATTGTAAACAAGCTCAAAATGAGTTCCAACACAGGCAAGGTTGCTTCAGTTGGCTTTTAATATAAAAAAGCTTGCTCGTAGAGCATCCGGGGTAGCCCTTTCTTTGTTCTGCGAAAATTTGTCTAATAACCATCTTATCTGAGCTTATTTGACCCTTGGGTGAGCTGCACCAGCTTGTGAGAAACCCTGAAGACCTCTATTTTGAGCTGAAAAGTGAAGGTATCAGTGACGAGAACGCTTGTTTGGGCATGGAGGAGGGATCGCACAGCTTCGACCTAATTTTAGCGAAGCTAGATATGGATAATAATGATTAGCTGCTCGCGATTGATACGAGCTGTATAATCAGTGGTTCAAAAGTTATGAACCAAACCGTAAACAAGCTCAAAGTGAGGGGGCAAAGTTGCTTCAGTTGGCTTTTAAGATAACAAAGTTAGCTTATAGAGCTTTCGGGACAAACCCATTCGCTTTCTCGTGGAAAATAGGTCTAAGAACGATCTTAGATGAGCTTGTTTTACCTTAGGGTGAGCTGCACAAACTTATGAGCAACCCTGAAGACCTCTACTTTGAGCTGAAAAACGGAGGTCTCAGGGGTGTAGAACGCTTGTTTGGGCATGAAGGTGGGGTTGCACAGCTTCGATCTAAGCTTAGCGAAATTAGATATGGATAATGGTTAGCTGTTAACAAGAGATGGGAACTGTGCAGTTTGTGGTTCAAAAGTTATGACCCAAATTGTAAACAAGCTCAAAATGAGGTCCAACACAGGCAAGGTTGCTTCAGTTGGCTTTTAATATAAAAAAGCTTGCTCGTAGAGCATCCGGGGTAGCCCTTTCTTTGTTCTGTGAAAATTGGTCTAAGAACCACCTTATATGAGCTTATTTGATCCTTGGGTGAGCTGCACCAGCTTGTGAGAAACCCTGAAGACTTCTATTTTGAGCTGAAAAGTGAAGGTATCAGTGACGAGAACGCTTGTTTGGGCATGGAGGAGGGATCGCACAGCTTCAACCTTATCTTAGCGAAGCTAGATATGGACACTGATTAGCTGCTCGCGATTGATGGGAGCTGTGTAATCAGTGGTTCAAAAGTTATGACCCAAACCGTAAACAAGCTCAAATTGAGGGGGCAAAGTTGCTTCAGTTGGCTTTTAAGATAACAAAGTTAGCTTATAGAGCTTTCGGGACAAACCCATTCGCTTTCTCGTGGAAAATAGGTCTAAGAACGATCTTAGATGAGCTTGTTTTACCTTAGGGTGAGCTGCACAAACTTATGAGCAACCCTGAAGACCTCTACTTTGAGCTGAAAAACGGAGGTCTCAGGGGTGTAGAACGCTTGTTTGGGCATGAAGGAGGGATCGCACAGCTTCGACCTAAGCATAGCGATGTTAGATATGGATGATGGTTAGCTGTTCGCAAGAGATGGGAGCTGTGTATTCAGTGATTCAAAACCTATGACCCGAACCGTAAACAAGCTCAAATTGAGGTCCAAAACTGGCAAAATTGATTTAGTTGGATTTTAAGACAACAAAAGTTGCTCATAGAGCTTTCGGGACACACCATTTGCTTTCTCGTAAAAATAAGTCTAAGAAAGACCTTAGATGAGCTTGTTTTTACCTTGGGGTGAGCTGCACAAACTTATGAGCAACCCTGAAGACCTCTACTTTGAGCTGAAAAACGTGGGTCTCAGGGGCGTAGAACGCTTCTTTGGGCATGAAGGAGGGGTTGCACAGCTTCGATCTGAGCTTAGCGAAGTTAGATATGAATGATGGTTAGCTGTTTGCAAGAGATGGGAACTGTGCAGTTTGTGGTTCAAAAGTTATGACCCAAATTGTAAACAAGCTCAAAATGAGGTCCAACACAGGCAAGGTTGCTTCAGTTGGCTTTTAATATAAAAAAGTTTGCTCGTAGAGCATCCGGGGTAGCACTTTCTTTGTTCTGTGAAAATTGGTCTAAGAACCATCTTATATGAGCTTATTTGACCCTTGGGTGAGCTGCACCAGCTTGTGAGAAACCCTGAAGACCTCTATTTTGAGCTGAAAAGTGAAGGTATCAGTGACGAGAACGCTTGTTTGGGCATGGAGGAGGGATCGCACAGCTTCGACCTAATTTTAGCGAAGCTAGATATGGATAATAATGATTAGCTGCTCGCGATTGATACGAGCTGTATAATCAGTGGTTCAAAAGTTATGAACCAAACCGTAAACAAGCTCAAAGTGAGGGGGCAAAGTTGCTTCAGTTGGCTTTTAAGATAACAAAGTTAGCTTATAGAGCTTTCGGGACAAACCCATTCGCTTTCTCGTGGAAAATAGGTCTAAGAACGATCTTAGATGAGCTTGTTTTACCTTAGGGTGAGCTGCACAAACTTATGAGCAACCCTGAAGACCTCTACTTTGAGCTGAAAAACGGAGGTCTCAGGGGTGTAGAACGCTTGTTTGGGCATGAAGGTGGGGTTGCACAGCTTCGATCTAAGCTTAGCGAAGTTAGATATGGATAATGGTTAGCTGTTAACAAGAGATGGGAACTGTGCAGTTTGTGGTTCAAAAGTTATGACCCAAATTGTAAACAAGCTCAAAATGAGGTCCAACACAGGCAAGGTTGCTTCAGTTGGCTTTTAATATAAAAAAGCTTGCTCGTAGAGCATCCGGGGTAGCCCTTTCTTTGTTCTGTGAAAATTGGCCTAAGAACCACCTTATATGAGCTTATTTGATCCTTGGGTGAGTTGCACCAGCTTGTGAGAAACCCTGAAGACTTCTATTTTGAGCTGAAAAGTGAAGGTATCAGTGACGAGAACGCTTGTTTGGGCATGGAGGAGGGATCGCACAGCTTCAACCTTATCTTAGCGAAGCTAGATATGGACACTGATTAGCTGCTCGCGATTGATGGGAGCTGTGTAATCAGTGGTTCAAAAGTTATGACCCAAACCGTAAACAAGCTCAAATTGAGGGGGCAAAGTTGCTTCAGTTGGCTTTTAAGATAACAAAGTTAGCTTATAGAGCTTTCGGGACAAACCCATTCGCTTTCTCGTGGAAAATAGGTCTAAGAACGATCTTAGATGAGCTTGTTTTACCTTAGGGTGAGCTGCACAAACTTATGAGCAACCCTGAAGACCTCTACTTTGAGCTGAAAAACGGAGGTCTCAGGGGTGTAGAACGCTTGTTTGGGCATGAAGGAGGGATCGCACAGCTTCGACCTAAGCATAGCGATGTTAGATATGGATGATGGTTAGCTGTTCGCAAGAGATGGGAGCTGTGTATTCAGTGATTCAAAACCTATGACCCGAACCGTAAACAAGCTCAAATTGAGGTCCAAAACTGGCAAAATTGATTTAGTTGGATTTTAAGACAACAAAAGTTGCTCATAGAGCTTTCGGGACACACCCATTTGCTTTCTCGTAAAAATAAGTCTAAGAAAGACCTTAGATGAGCTTGTTTTTACCTTGGGGTGAGCTGCACGAGCTTGTGAGCAACTCCGAAAACCCCTATTTTGAGCTCGAAAATGAACGTCTCAGTGGGGTAGAACGCTTGCTTGGGAATGAAGTAGTGATCTCAGGGCTTCAACCCAACATTATCGAAGTTAGATATGGATGATGGTTAGCTGGTCGCAAGAGATGGGAACTGTGCAATTTGTGGTTCAAAAGTTATGACCCAAATTGTAAACAAGCTCAAAATGAGGTCCAACACAGGCAAGGTTGCTTCAGTTGGCTTTTAATATAAAAAAGCTTGCTCGTAGAGCATCCGGGGTAGCCCTTTCTTTGTTCTGCAAAAATTTGTCTAAGAACCTTCTAATCTGAGCTTATTTGACCCTTGGGTGAGCTGCACCAGCTCGTGAGAAACCCTGAAGACCTCTATTTTGAGCTGAGAAGTGAAGGTATCAGTGACGAGAACGCTTGTTTGGGCATGGAGGAGGGATCGCACAGCTTCGACCTAATCTTAGCGAAGCTAGATATGGATACTGATTAGCTGCTCGCGATTGATGGGTGCTGTGTAATCAGCGGTTCAAAAGTTATGACCCAAACCGTAAACAAGCTCAAATTGAGGTGGCAAAGTTGCTTCAGTTGGCTTTTAAGATAACATAATTGGCTTATAGAGCTTTCGGGACAAACCCATTCGCTTTCTCGTGGAAAATAGGTCTAAGAATGACCTTAGATGAGCTTGTTTTACCTTAGGGTGAGCTGCACGAGCTTGTGATCAACCCTGAATATTCCTATTATGAGCTGAAAAAAGAAGTTCTCAGTTGGGTAGAACGCTTGTTTTGATTTGAAGGAGTGGTCGCACAGCTTCAACCCAAAATTAGCGAAGTTAGATATAGAAAATGGTTAGCTGCTTACAAAAGATGAGAACTGTGCCATTAGTGGTTCAAAAGTTATGACTCCAATTATAGACAAGCTCAAAATGATGTCGAAAACTGGCAAAGTTGCCTCAGTTGGCTTTTAAGTTAACAAAGCTTGCTTGTAGAGCTTCCGGAATAAGCCCATTTGCTTTCTCGTAAAACATTGGTCTAAAAACTAACCTATTTGAGCTTTTTCGACTCTAGGGTGAGCTGTTCGAGCTTTATAGTAGAATTTCAGGAAGGAAAAAGAACCACTTCGGGAAAAAGTTTCTGGCTCGGAATGTTGTGGGAAAAATATGTAGCCGGGCAACTTTTGGAGTTTCATAATGTTACATAACTTTGTGGAGTTTCAATGAGCTTACTTCAAAAAGGATCTTCTTTTTTCAGAGGGCATTACCTAAAATATTCATTTCCTGCTGCTTTTCCCTGAAAAAATGCATAATGCTACTCGGAAAACTGATAATTTTTTTAGATTTAATTAGAATTACAGAAAGCAGTTGTTTGAGCCAATGCCATTTAATATATAAAAAAAGAAACATGGGTTGTCTTAAAATGAGAAAAAAATGATTTTTTTTCTTAAAATTTCAGATCTTTTGGTTGGAGTTTTTGTGAGTCCTCGTAGGATGTTTAAAAATGTCGGTACGACAATCATATTTTTTCAAAGTACCTTTTAGTTAGATCAAACCACAGGTAAAAATGAATGATTAAATATCTATAGTCTTTGAGTTATGGAGCCTCAAATATTTGAGTTTCTGAGTTTTTGCTGAAGAAAGGCATTTTTTTTTTGACAATATTCCCCTTAGGTCAATGGAAAGGAATTAAGAGCCCTGTATCGGTTAGAGCACACCTAATTCAAGCCTTGGAATCAAAATGACGCGTTTTGGTATCATAAGTTGAAATTCGGTAAGAAAAATTACAGTTCGCGAAAGAGTTTTTGGCTAGGAACGATGTGTGGAAATCATGTAGCTCGGCAACCACTTAAATTTTTTCTAACTTTCTTTAGGTCGTTGGAAAATATGTTTAAAAAATTAACTTTAAAAAGAAACTTCATGTTTGAATAGGCATAACGAAAAAAAAATGTCCTGCTGTTTTTTCGTTTTTTATTCAGTTTACTGATGCAATCACATCACACCATTTGAAAAACTGATAATTTTTATTTTGTGTTTAATTTGAAGTACAGAAGCCAATCGGATGAGACAACGTCATTTAATATCAAAAAAAGAACCATGGGTGACCTTTAAATGAGAACAAAAACTTATCTTTTTTTCGAAAAATCAAAATTTTTGGTTGGAGTTTTTTTGACCCATTGTAAAATGTTCAAAAATGTCGGTACGATATCCAACTACTTTTTCAAAATACCCTGATTATTTAAACCAAAGGCAAAAAATGAATGGTAAAATAAATGTAGTCTTTGAGTTATGGAGCCTCAAAGTCATTTTTTCGTCATTTTTTTGACAATTTTTTCGCATACGTCAATAGAAAGGGCTCAAGAGCCCTGTTTCAGTTGGAGCACACGTAATGCAACCCTTGCAATCAAAATGACGCGTTTTGGTAGTATAAGTTGAAATTCGGGAAGTAAAATGCCAGTTCGGGAATCTTTTTTCCGAAAATTCAAAATTTTTGGTTGGAGTTTTTTTTGACCCATCGTAAAATGTTCAAAAATGTCGGTACGATATCCAACTACTTTTCAAAGTACCCTGATTATTTAAACAAAAGGCAAAAAATGAATGGTAAAATAAATGTAGTCTTTGAGTTATGGAGCCTCAAAGTCATTTTTTGGTCATTTTTTTTGACAATTTTTTCGCATACGTCAATAGAAAGGGCTCAAGAGCCCTGTTTCAGTTGGAACACACGTAATGCAACCCTTGCAATCAAAATGACGCGTTTTGGCAGTATAAGTTGAAATTCGGGAAGTAAAATGCCAGTTCGGGAAAGAGTTTTTGGCTTGGAACGATTTGGGGAAATCATGTAGCTCGGCAAGCACTTGGATTTTTTTTTAAATTTCTATAGCTCGTTGGAAAGACTGCCCAACGGGCTAACGTTTCTGCCTCAAAACAATTTTCAATTCAAATTTCCCGAGCAGGCCCAAAAAATGACTTGGAATGTGACTTGAAAAACTGAAGGTCTCAGGGGTGTAGAACGCTAGTTTGGAAATAGAGGAGTGGTCGCACAGCTTCATTCCAGTTTTAACCCCAAATTGTAAACCCAAATTTTTAGCCCCAAACTATGACCCAAAATGTAAACGAGCTCAAAATGAGGTCCAAAATTGGCAAAGTTGCTTCAGTTGGCTTTTAATAAAATAAAGCTTGCTTGTAGAGCTTCCGGGATCAGACCATTCGCCTTCCCCTGAAAAATGTCTAAGAGCTACCTTAGATGAGCTTGTTCGACCCTAGGGTGAGCTGCACGAGCTTTTGAGCAACCCTGAATACCCCTATTTTGAGCGGAAAAATGAAGGTCTCAGGTGAGTAGAACTCTTGCTTTGACACGAAGGAGTGGTCGCACAGCTTCGACCGATTCTCAGCGAAGTTAGATATAGATAATCCTTAGCTGCATGCAAGAAATGGGAGCTGTGTAATCAGTGGTTCAAAACCTATTACCCGAACCGTAAACAAGCTTAAACTGAGGACCAAAACTCGCAAGGTTGCTTCAGTTGGCTTTTAAATTAACAAAGATTGCTTGTAGAGCTTCCGGGATAGGCCCATTCGCTTTCTCGTGAAAAGTAAATCTAAAAAATTAACCTAGATGAGCTTGTTCAACCCTAGGGTGAGCTGTACGAGCTTTTGAGCAAACCTGAAAAAACCTAATTTAAGCTCGAAACTGAAGGTCTCAGGGCGTAGAATGCTTGTTTGTAAATAAAGGAGTGATCACACAGCTTCGACCCAATAATAGCGAAGCTAGATATGGATGATGGTTAGTTGCTCGAAAAAAAAAGAGCTGCGCAATCAGTGGTTCAAAAGTTATGTCCCAAATCGTAAACAAGCTCAAACTGGAGTCCAAAACTGGCAAGGTTGCTTCAGGTGGCTTTTAAGTTAACAAAGCTTGTGCTCGTAGAGCTTCCGGAACAGCTCATATGCTACCTCGTAAAAAAGCCTAAGAGCTACCTTAGATGAGCTTGTTTAAACCTAGGGTGACTGGACGAGCTTCTGAGCAACCCCGAAGACCCCTATTTTGAGCTCGAAAATGAAGGTCTCAGTGGCGTAGAAATCTTGCTTGGGAATAAAGGAAAGCTCGCAGGGCTTCAATCTAATCTTAGCAAATTAGATATGGTTGACGGTTACCTGCTCGCAAAAAAATGGGTTTGCGCAATCAGTGGTTCATAAGTAATGCCTCAAATTGTAAAAAAAGCTCAAAGTGAGGTCCAAAACTGGCAAAGTTGATTGAGTTGGCTTTCAAAGTAACAAATCGTGCTTGTAGAGCTTCCGGAACAGCTCATATGCTACCTCGTAAAAAAGCCTAAGAGCTACCTTAGATGAGCTTGTTTAAACCTAGGGTGACTGGACGAGCTTCTGAGCAACCCCGAAGACCCCTATTTTGAGCTCGAAAATGAAGGTCTCAGTGGCGTAGAAATCTTGCTTGGGAAAAAAGGAGTGTTCGCAGGGCTTCAATCCAATCTTAGCAAATTAGATATGGTTAACGGTTAGCTGCTCGCAAATAATGGGGGCTACGCAATCAGTGGTTCAAAATTTATGCCTCAAACTGTAAAAAAGCTCAAAGTGAGGTCCAAAACTGGCAAAGTTGATTGAGTTGGCTTTTAAAGTAACAAATCGTGCTTGTAGAGCTTCCGGAACAGCTCATATGCTACCTCGTAAAAAATTCTAAGAGCTACCTAAGATGAGCTTGTTCAAACCTATGGGTGACTGGACGAGCTTGTTAGCAACCCTGAAGACCTCTAATTTGAGCTGAGAATTGAAGGTCTCAGGGGTGTAGAACGCTTGTTTGGGCATGAAGGAGTGATCGCACAGCTTCGACCTAATCTTGGCGAAGTTAGATATGGATATTGCTTAGATTCTCCCGAATGATGGGAGATGTGCAATCAGTCGTTCAAAAGTTATGACCCAAATAGTAAATATGCTCAAACTGAGGTCCAAAACTGGCAAAAATGCTTCAGTTGGCTTTTAAGATAACAAAAGTTGCTCATAGAGCTTTCGGGACACACCCATTTGCTTTCTCATTAAAAATAAGTCTAAGAGCGACCTTGTGTGAACCTGTTTTACCTTAGGTTGAGCTGCACGAGCTTCTGAGCAACTCTGAAGACCTCTAATTTGAGCAGAAAAATGAAGGTCTCAGGGGTGTAGATCGCTTGTTTGGGCATGAAGCAGTGATCGCACAGCTTCGACCTAATCTTAGCGAAGTTAGATATGGATATTGCTTAGATGCTCCCGAATGATGGGAGATGTGTAATCAGTCGTTCAAAAGTTATGACCCAAATAGTAAATATGCTCAAACTGAGGTCCAAAACTGGCAAAGTTGCTTCAGTTGGATTTTAAGATAACAAAAGTTACTCATAGAGCTTTCGGGACACACCCATTTGCTTTCTCGTTAAAAATAAGTCTAAGAGAGACCTTAGATGAACCTGTTCTACCTTAGGTTGAGCTGCACGAGCTTCTGAGCAACCCTGAAGACCTCTAATTTGAGCTGAAAAATGAAGGTCTCCATGGTGTAGAACGCTTGTTTGGGCATGAAGCAGTGATCGCACAGATTCGACCTAATCTTAGCGAAGTTAGATATGGATATTGCTTAGATGCTCCCGAATGATGGGAGATGTGCAATTAGTCGTTCAAAAGTTATGACCCAAATTGTATACAAGCTCAAACTGAGATCCAAAACTGGCAAAGTTGCTTGAGTTGGCTTTTACGATAACAGAAGTTGCTCATAGAGCTTTCGGGACAGACCCATTCGCTTTCTCGTGAAAAAATAGGTTTTAAAATGACCTTAGATGAGCTTGTTTCAACTTAGGGTGAGCTGCACGAGCTTGTGAGCAACCCTGAATACCCCTAATTTGAGCTGAAAAATTAAGGTCTCAGGTGGGTTGAATGCTTGTTTGGACACGAAGGAGTGGTCGCACAGCTTCGACCGATTCTCAGCAAAACTATAAATAAAAATGCTTAGCTGCATGCAAGAGACGGGAGATGTGCAATCAGTCCTTCAAAAATATGACCCCAATTGTAAACAAGCTCAAACTGAGATCCAAAACTGGCAAAGTTGCTTCAGTTGGATTTTAAGATAACAAAAGTTGCTCATAGAGCTTTCGGGACAGACCCATTCGCTTTCTCGTGAAAAAATAGGTTTTAAAATGACCTTAGATGAGCTTGTTTCAACTTAGGGTGAGCTGCACGAGCTTGTGAGCAACCCTGAATACCCCTAATTTGAGCTGAAAAATTAAGGTCTCAGGTGGGTTGAATGCTTGTTTGGACACGAAGGAGTGGTCGCACAAATTCGACCGATTCTCAGCAAAACTATATATAAAAAATGCTTAGTTGCATGCAAGAGACGGGAGATGTGCAATCAGTCCTTCAAAAATATGACCCCAATTGTAAACAAGCTCAAACTGAGATCCAAAACTGGCAAAGTTGCTTCAGTTGGATTTTAAGATAACAAAAGTTGCTCATAGTGCTTTCGGGACACACCCATTTGCTTTCTCGTTAAAACTAAGTCTAAGAGCGACCTTAGATGAATCTGTTTTACCTTAGGTTGAGCTGTACGAGCTTCTGAGCAACCCTGAAGACCTCTAATTTGAGCTGAAAAATGAAGGTCTCAGGGGTGTAGAACGCTTGTTTGGGCATGAAGCAGTGATCGCACAGCTTCGACCTAATCTCAGCGAAGTTAGATATGGATATTGCTTAGATGCTCCCGAATGATGGGAGATGTGCAATTAGTCGTTCAAAAGTTATGACCCAAATTGCAAACAAGCTCAAACTGAGATCCAAAACTGGCAAAGTTGCTTCAGTTGGATTTTAAGATAACAAAAGTTGCTCATAGAGCTTTCGGGACACACCCATTTGCTTTCTCGTTAAAAATAAGTCTAAGAGAGACCTTAGATGAACCTATTTTACCTTAGGTTGAGCTGCACGAGCTTCTGAGCAACTCTGAAGACCTCTAATTTGAGCTGAAAAATGAAGGTCTCCATGGTGTAGAACGCTTGTTTGGGCATGAAGCAGTGATCGCACAGATTCGACCTAATCTTAGCGAAGTTAGATATGGATATTGCTTAGATGCTCCCGAATGATGGGAGATGTGCAATTAGTCGTTCAAAAGTTATGACCCAAATTGTATACAAGCTCAAACTGAGATCCAAAACTGGCAAAGTTGCTTCAGTTGGCTTTTACGATAACAGAAGTTGCTCATAGAGCTTTCGGGACAGACCCATTCGCTTTCTCGTGAAAAAATAGGTTTTAAAATGACCTTAGATGAGCTTGTTTCAACTTAGGGTGAGCTGCACGAGCTTGTGAGCAACCCTGAATACCCCTAATTTGAGCTGAAAAATTAAGGTCTCAGGTGGGTTGAATGCTTGTTTGGACAGGAAGGAGTGGTCGCACAGCTTCGACCGATTCTCAGCAAAACTATATATAAAAAATGCTTAGCTGCATGCAAGAGACGGGAGATGTGCAATCAGTCCTTCAAAAATATGACCCCAATTGTAAACAAGCTCAAACTGAGATCCAAAACTGGCAAAGTTGCTTCAGTTGGATTTTAAGATAACAAAAGTTGCTCATAGAGCTTTCGGGACAGACCCATTCGCTTTCTCGTGAAAAAATAGGTTTTAAAATGACCTTAGATGAGCTTGTTTCAACTTAGGGTGAGCTGCACGAGCTTGTGAGCAACCCTGAATACCCCTAATTTGAGCTGAAAAATTAAGGTCTCAGGTGGGTTGAATGCTTGTTTGGACACGAAGGAGTGGTCGCACAGCTTCGACCGATTCTCAGCAAAATTATATATAAAAAATGCTTAGCTGCATGCAAGAGACGGGAGATGTGCAATCAGTCCTTCAAAAATATGACCCCAATTGTAAACAAGCTCAAACTGAGATCCAAAACTGGCAAAGTTGCTTCAGTTGGATTTTAAGATAACAAAAGTTGCTCATAGAGCTTTCGGGACACACCCATTTGCTTTCTCGTTAAAAATAAGTCTAAGAGCGACCTTAGATGAATCTGTTTTACCTTAGGTTGAGCTGCACGAGCTTCTGAGCAACCCTGAAGACCTCTAATTTGAGCTGAAAAATGAAGGTCTCAGGGGTGTAGAACGCTTGTTTGGGCATGAAGCAGTGATCGCACAGCTTCGACCTAATCTTAGCGAAGTTAGATATGGATATTGCTTAGATGCTCCCGAATGATGGGAGATGTGCAATTAGTCGTTCAAAAGTTATGACCCAAATTGTAAACAAGCTCAAACTGAGATCCAAAACTGGCAAAGTTGCTTCAGTTGGATTTTAAGATAACAAAAGTTGCTCATAGAGCTTTCGGGACACACCCATTTGCTTTCTCGTTAAAAATATGTCTAGGAGTGGCCTTAGATGAACCTGTTTTACCTTAGGTTGAGCTGCACCAGCTTGTGAGAAACCCTGAAGACCTCTATTTTGAGCTGAGAAGTGAAGGTATCAGTGACGAGAACGCTTGTTTGGGCATGGAGGAGGGATCGCACAGCTTCGACCTAATCTTAGCGAAGCTAGATATGGATACTGATTAGATGCTCCCGAATGATGAAGATGTGCAATTAGTCGTTCAAAAGTTATGACTCAAATTGTAAACAAGCTCAAACCGAGATCCAAAACTGGCAAAGTTTCTTCAGTTGGCTTTTACGATAACAGAAGTTGCTCATAGAGCTTTCGGGACAGACCCATTCGCTTTCTCGTGAAAAGATAGGTGTAACAATGACCTACGATGAGCTTTTTTTAACTTAGGGTGAGCTGCACGAGCTTGTGAGCAACCCTGAATACCCCTAATTTGAGCTGAAAAATTAAGGTCTCAGGTGGGTTGAATGCTTGTTTGGACACGAAGGAGTGGTCGCACAGCTTCGACCAAACTTAGCGAAGTTAGATATGGATATTGCTTAGATGCTCCCGAATGATGGGAGATGTGCAATCAGTCGTTCAAAAGTTATGATCCAAATAGTAAATATGCTCAAACTGAGGTCCAAAACTGGCAAAAATGCTTCAGTTGGCTTTTAAGATAACAAAAGTTGCTCATAGAGCTTTCGGGACACACCCATTTGCTTTCTCGTGAAAAATAAATCTAAGCGCGACCTTAGATGAACCTGTTTTTACCTTAGGTTGAGCTGCACGAGCTTCTGAGCAACCCTGAAGACCTCTAATTTGAGCTAAAAAATGAAGGTCTCATGGGTGTAGAACGCTTGTTTGGGCATGAAGCAGTGATCGCACAGTTTCGACCTAATCTGAGCGAAGTTAGATATGGATAGTGCTTAGATGCTCCCGAATGATGGGAGATGTGCAATTAGTCGTTCAAAAGTTATGACCCAAATTGTAAACAAGCTCAAACTGAGATCCAAAACTGGCAAAAATGCTTCAGTTGGATTTTAAGATAACAAAAGTTGCTCATAGAGCTTTCGGGTTACACCCATTTGCTTTCTCGTTAAAAATAAATCTAAGAGTGACCTTAGATCAACCTGTTTTACCTTAGGTTGAGCTGCACGAGCTTCTGAGCAACCCTGAAAACCTCTAATTTGAGCTGAAAAATGAAGGTCTCAGGGGTGTAGAACGCTTGTTTGGGCATGCAGCAGTGATCGCACAGCTTCGACCAAAATTAGCGAAGTTAGATATGGATATTGCTTAGATGCTCCCGAATGATGGGAGATGTGCAATTAGTCGTTCAAAAGTTATGACCCAAATTGTAAACAAGCTCAAACTGAGATCCAAAACTGGCAAAGTTGCTTCAGTTGGCTTTTAGGATAACAGAAGTTGCCCATAGAGTTTTCGGGACAGACCCATTCGATTTCTCGTGAAAAAATGGGTTTAAAAATGACCTTAGATGAGCTTGTTTTAACTTAGGGTGAGCTGCACGAGCTTGTGAGCAACCCTGAATACCCCTAATTTAAGCTGAAAAATTAAGGTCTCAGGTGGGTTGAATGCTTGTTTGGACACGAAGGAGTGGTCGCACAGCTTCGACCGATTCTCAGCAAAACTATATATAAAAATGCTTAGCTGCATGCAAGAGACGGGAGATGTGCAATCAGTCCTTCAAAAATATGACCCCAATTGTAAACAAGCTCAAACTGAGATCCAAAACTGGCAAAGTTGCTTCAGTTGGATTTTAAGATAACAAAAGTTGCTCATAGAGCTTTCGGGACAGACCCATTCGCTTTCTCGTGAAAAAATAGGTTTTAAAATGACCTTAGATGAGTTTGTTTCAACTTAGGGTGAGCTGCACGAGCTTGTGAGCAACCCTGAATACCCCTAATTTAAGCTGAAAAATTAAGGTCTCAGGTGGGTTGAATGCTTGTTTGGACACGAAGGAGTGGTCGCACAGCTTCGACCGATTCTCAGCAAAACTATATATAAAAATGCTTAGCTGCATGCAAGAGACGGGAGATGTGCAATCAGTCCTTCAAAAATATGACCCCAATTGTAAACAAGCTCAAAATGCGGTCCAAAACTGAAAAGTTGCTTCAGTTGGCTTTTAAGATAACAAAATTTGCTCATAGAGCTTTCGCGACACACCCATTTGCTTTCTCGTTAAAAATAAGTCTAAGAGCGACCTTAGATGAACCTGTTTTACCTTAGGTTGAGCTGCACGAGCTTCTGAGCAACCCTGAAGACCTCTAATTTGAGCTGAAAAATGAAGGTCTCAGGGGTGTAGAACGCTTGTTTGGGCATGAAGCAGTGATCGCACAGCTTCGACCTAATCTTAGCGAAGTTAGATATAGATATTGCTTAGATGCTCCCGAATGATGGGAGATGTGCAATTAGTCGTTCAAAAATTATGACCCATATTGTAAACAAGCTCAAAATGAGTTCCAAATCTGGCAAAATTGATTCAGTTGGCTTTTAAAATAACAAAATTTTGCCTGTATAGCTTCCAAGACAAGCCCATTTGCTTTCTCGTGACAAATATGTCTAAAGAATTACCTTAGATGAGCTTGTTTGACCCTAGGGTGAGCTGCATGAGCTTTTGAGCAACCCTGAATACCCCTATTTTGAGCGGAAAAATGATGGTCTCAGGGGAGTAGAACGCTTGTTTGGACACAAAGGAATGATCGTACAGCTTCGACCTGATCTTAGCGATGTTGGATATGGATTATGTTTAGCTTTTCGCAAGAGATGGGAACTGTGCAATTAGTGGTTCAAAAGTTATGATTCAAATTGTAAACAAGCTCAAAATGAAGTCCAAACTGGCAAAGTGGCTTCAGTTGGATTTTAAGATAACAAAAGTTGCTCATAGAGCTTTCGGGACATAACCATTTGCTTTCTCGTAAAAATTCGTCTAAGAAAGACTTTAGATGAGCTTATTTTACCTTGGGGTGAGCTGCACGAGCTTGCGAGCAACCCGGAATACCCCTATTTTGAGCGGAAAATGAAGGTCTCAGGGGGGTAGAACGCTTTTTTGGACACAAAGGAGTGGTCGCACAGCTTCGACCGATTATCAAGGAAATTAGATGAAAATCATGTTGAGCTGCATGCAAGAGATGGGAACTGTGCGATCAGTCGTTCAAAATTTATGGCCCTAATTGTAAACAAGCTCAAAATGAGGTCCAAAACTGGCAAAGTTGCTTCATTTGGCTTTTAAGTTAACAAAGCTTGCTCGTAGAGTTTCCGAGATAAACCCATTCATTTCCTCGTGAAAAATAAAATCTCACAGTACCCCATGCAAAAGTAACTTTTGCTCAGGAGTTAGGTCAAACCCCATGCAAAACATGATTGGTTAAATAATTTTAGTCTTTGAGTTAAGGAGCCTCAGATATTTGAGTTTCTGAGTTTTTGCTGAAAAAAGGCATTTTTGTCTTTTTTTGACAATATTCCCTTTAGGTCAATGGAAAGGGATCAAGAGCCCTGTATCGGTTAGAGCACACCTATTGCAAGCCTTGGAATCAAAATGACGCGTTTTGGTATCATAAGTTGAAATTCTGGAAGAAAAAATACAGTTCGCGAAAGAGTTTTCGGCTAAGAACGATGTGTGGAAATCATGTAGCTCGGCAACCACTTGGATTTTTTCTAACTTTCTTTAGCTCGTTGGAAACACCGTTCATTGGGCTAACGTTTCTGCATCAAAACAATTTTCGAAAACTTTTTTAAAAATTCGATAAATTTCGGGAAATCCGAAATTTTCCCAAAAACGGGACCAAGAAGTTCACGGGCAGGATCAAAAAATGACTTTTTTGAATATAAGTTTATGTGTATTGTAGAGCAACCCAAGACAAGTATACATGCCAAGTCTCATCCTCCTACGATGTGTTTAAACTTTGGTTCTTCGGGAATCTGAGATGACCCTGTTGAAGACAATATGTTAGCAAGCTGGCGAACAATATAATTTTGCTGTTCAATTGTGATTTTTTTCCGCAAGAAAACAAACGAGATTGAAGCAAGTAGCTTGAACAATTCACAAAAGCATCATTGAAAATCAAGAAAATGGCGTGTTTCTTTAAAGAAATGTGTGTTCATGAAATATCAATAGTCCAAATCTCAGATGTTATATTGTGGAAAATCAGATTCATACGTCAATTCAGTTAGAAATTACAGGCTTTTGAAAGGTGTCTTGGTTTTGGATTACCTTGAAATAATGCATAATTCTTAATTTCTGCAAAAAAAAAACAGATTGAAAACCAAATCCAGTTGGTAAAATTCTTCTGGTTTCTTCGCATTCGTGCTACTTTGCTACTTACTCTATATCTTGAAATTATTTAATTTTTTGTGTTAAGTTCTTGTGACTATTGCGAGAGCAAGAGAGTGACTTGTAAGGAAACAAGTTTTATTCAAGCAAAGAACTTTTCTAACAAAAATTGAACTTGTTTTATCAATGAAACTAAACAATTTTCAGATTATTTCCCACTTGACCTGGAGTTAACGTGGTCGCTTTTGAAACGTGAGTTCTGGTGTCCGATCGAGCAGGATCTTGTTTTTTCATTCTATTTAAAATTGTAATAAAAACGGTAAAAATTGAACTGTCGAATATTTGTTCGTATGTTTAAGAATTGTCAGATAAAGTGACAAATCGCGGGCTTCTCTGCAGCTGCAAGCAAGTATCATGGTAGATACAAGTGTTTTTCAATATAGTTCTGGTGTAACTTGAAACTTTTCAAGTTTTTTTATTAAATCATTTGTTTTTTGGCTTAACTGGTGCTTGTTCAAAAACTATCAGACGGCTTTGTTTCCATTATTACTTTTAAATATTAATTTCAAAATTTCATAATTAATTTTGAAAGCAAAAAAAAAGTGTGGGATTGGATTTTCTATTTCATTGGTTATAATTTGAGACCGTTCAAAAACTTTTTTTTTGCAAAAAAAAAAAAAAACATTTTTTTTTTCTCGAAAACTACTCAACTTATTTTTGCATCACTATATATTTCTGCATCACTATATACAGCCTTCTCAAAGTCTCTCAGAAAGTATTTGACCCCTATTTTGGGTTTTGTTTGACCCCTACTTTGTCTGAGATTGTAGATTTGATAAAAATAATGAGTAATAAAGACCCAAGTGTTTTTACCCAAAAAGATATTGCCCTCAGAAAAGTCAAAATTTGATTGTTTTTACCAATTTGAATACTTTTTGAATCCTCAAAAACTACCCTATTGAATCTAAGACTTTGCTTTCAAATAAAATAACAAGTTGCGTGAATTTCATCTGCATCAGCGAGTACGCTTGTTTTTTTTTTTCAAAGTACATTTTTTTTTCGGAGGAATCGAACTTTTGATTTGTTTTCAGTTCCTTATGCTTTCTGATGTTTCTCGAACACTACTCTCCCAAATCTTTGATAATTTTTCTGCATCAGCGGTTACGCTCGAAATTTTTAATTATAATTCAAAAAGTGAAATTTTTTACTGCTATAACGCTTTTTCAAACTATTTAAATTTTCTCAAAAATTATTCTTCCAAACGAAAAATTTCTTGGTTTAATCCAAAGAACATGGAGGCTCATTTGAATAAACGAGTACACTCAAATGATTTTTTCACACAAAATTTTATGTGTCTTTTACTCAAAAATGTATGTGTTGTGACTTCGGAGGCGTCAAAATTTTAATTTTTTTTTCCGTTTCATGAAAACTTTTAAATTTTATTGGTAATGATTAGGCCAAATCTGACATCATGGACTAATCAAAACAAGAGGCCTAAATTTATAATTAGTTACGGCCAATTAGAAAAATATTGTGGACTTCAAAAAAGTCAAAATTTTGAACTTTCGATTGTTTTTTAGAAACTTGTTGACTTTTCCTAAAAATTAGCCCATCAAAACTGAGGTCAAAAACTCAGACAAAATAACTAGTTGCGATTAAATATTCTGCTGAAGAAGAGGAAGTTTTTTGTGAATGTGTTTTTCTTATGTTTGTGTTGCTCCGCTTCGTCTCTGGGTTCGATTCGAATCCACGTGTGCAGAACAGTTGATCAAATATTGAATAGTAAATGTTTTTTTAATAAGTTATCATAAACTGAAGGTGTGATGATCTTAATTCAATCCAAAAAATATTTCCAAAACATTACTTGGAAATTTTTTGTAATTGGAAGGGTTCTCAAAACTCAAAAAAAAACTGTCAAAATTGTAGAAAACAGTAATTTTCAGATTTGCCGTTTCCAGTTTTTTGTTTGTTTTGAGTTTAAACATCAAAGTAAGTCTTTTATTGGTTGGTTCGACAATTATGGTAGTGAATGACAGTTTTCAAGGCAACTGTAGTAATTTTCAGATTTGCCGTTTCCCTGCTGACGAAGGCGTCAGTTCAAACATCAAAGTTAGTCAAGGCAACTGTAGCAGTGAAAGGCCACAAAACCGGTTTTGGACGGTTTGTATATAGTGCAAAAGAGTGTTTTTTCTCTATACAGAATAGGGTATATAGTTTTTTTACAGGCAAACTGGTTTTTTTAAAAGTTTTTAGGTAGACTAAATTAATTTTCAAAGGTTTTTCAACAAACCCAAAAACGCCTTGTTATGCAAAACTGCGAAGCAGCACATGAAACTTTTAATTGACAATTTTTTGCCAAAACATTGCTTTTTTTTGCGCGTGTACTCACTTCCATATTAGTGTGGCAGATCAGCCGAAATTTATTATGGTAAGTTTCTAGCAACCGGGTGAAGAGATGGTCGAAAAAAAAAATTTTGGGTGGAGAGATGGTCGATCCAAAAAAAGAAGGAGGGAACGCGTCAGACTTCTTTGACAACATGTGTAAAGATGACAGACTAATATGAAAAGAATCCGAAGACTTCTTTGTCAAAGAGTTGTGCAGCCGGTAGTTGTGATGTTTTTAAACAATTCACAAAACAAAACAACTCAAATAACTCAAGTGAGCTAATTTCAGACATTTGTTTCCTGGGTAGTTTGAAAACAACAGAAATATCTGCTGCACAATACCCTCTAACAAAGAAGCCCTTGAATTCTATTCAGTTAACCTATAATGCTAGTCATGATTGACATATGTTTACAGAACAACAGCGGGTTAGATTCAACTACTAGCAGGCTATAAATTAAACGAATTAGCCACAAATTCATCATTAATTAAATCTGAGCGCGCAATTTAGTTAGCTAACTAACTGAGCAAATTCAAATTTATCCATCGAAAAACAGACATAAGAGCACAGCTCTAGAATTACTCAATTCAAAAAAATGTTTGTCGCTATTTTGATTTCTTCCATTTTGCTGGCAAACTTGTTTGCTTCTGAGGCTTCTATACTGAGCGGTATATCTTCAGCTAGTTGCACGGCATGCAAGGGAGTCTTGACTGCCCTTGATGATCTTTTCGATCCATCTTCGATTGATTTGACAAAGCATTGTGAGGAACTGGCATGCACTGAAGCCAAAAAAGTGTGTCTTGAGTTCGCAGGAAACTTCGAAGATTCCTTCCTGTTGATTTTTGCAGCCCTGCTGGACCCAGCTTCTTTCTGCATGGATATGGGAATATGTAGATAATTGATTAATTGAAAAATAAAACCATGATTTAACACCAAATATACTAACAATCTTGAATTGAAATCTTGAACTGCATTGTTTCACTGTCGTACTCGGTTATCATTGTCATGTTAAAAATACAAAAAGAAACATAGAAAGCTGACATGCGCGCCGGTGTACAAGCAGCAAAATTATTGATCATAGCATTCGATTGTAAAAAAATGTTCACTTTATCGGTTTTTTGAGCCGAGATTTGAAACAACATTAAGTGTCAACACCTATTTTGTTTGTTTAGTAAGTTTTCAAATCGAGGTTGATTAAAAATTGAACAGCGCAGTAATTGGAAATACTTAAGTTTAATTTGATACACTGGCTTGCAGTAGTAAGCTCCTCGAATAAAACAAACTTGAACGAACCTAGTAAGTTGAAATATTGCAAAGCTGGAAAACTTGCAAGATTTCCGGAACAATCTACCACCCCATGAGGCAGAAAATTTGAGACAAACTCTAGGAAAATTTTAAATAGCTTGGAAAAATGGCAATCATTTACAAAAGAAAAATAATCTCAAGAAATTTTCTTAAGCAATGAGATTTTGAAAAAGTTCAAACTGTTGTGAACACCACAAATGATATGTGTAATAGTGAAGATTTCTGAGGAAAGCTATGAAGCAGCTCTTCAAGATTTGCAAATAGTGAAAAAACTATTCGAGTGATTAAAAGTTTCAACACGTCAAATTGATTTGATTGAACAGATTTTGCAATAATTCTAAATTACGCAAGCAATTTGAAGACGGAGTAAATTTCTCGACCGAGATGGAGACGGCGCCGCAAATTTCCAAACCCATGTGCGCGAGGCGCGCCGGAACCCACTTTAGACAGAAATGGCATAGTTGCGCCAAGAATTTGAGTCTGAAAAGTCTCACGAGTCACGCCGTGAGTGGCGATAGTTTGGACATACGAAAATTTGGTCGCGAAGTCCGAACATACCAAAAATTGGTCGCGAAAGTCTGGACACAAAGTCGCGAAAGTCAGGACATAAAGTCGTGAAAATCTGAACACACGTTTTTCAGACTTTTGCAACTAAATTTTGATATGTCCAGACTGTTGCGACTCAGGGCACGACTCATGTCCAGACTTTCCAGACTCAAACTCTCTGTGCGACTCTCTGCAGTTTGGATCTAAAATCGGATGCAGCGCAACCCAGAAAGTCTGGATATGTGCTTCGGACATCGACCCGAGTGCTAGATTACGCCGGTACAAATTCAACAACAAAATCCAGCTGACTCTAGTTTGGAGCAACGACAATCAACTACATCGTTTGAATGATAAATTGGCCCTCGGTAAAAATTTGAACGGAAGTGAAAACGACGTTAGCAAACCAATGCCCTTATAAAACTTAGCAACATAATTTTCCTGTAACGATTTTGGCAAGGTACCCAGATTTGAAAATAAGGACCAATCTCGAATAATTTCAGCCTGCACTGTTTTTCATGGTCGGAAACCACTTGTGTCGAAAATCTGTAATAATCAACTGTTTTCACCATAATTACTTGCATATGTAAGCAAATAAACCCAAAAAAAATCTGAAAACAAAAACCAAATTGTCAAAAATTTCTGATCATTTTTGGAGAGTCAAGAGAAAGGTGTAAAATTTATTGCTTAAAGAGAGGAAAAGGGTGTAAAAATTACTAATTTTCCTTGTTTTGTAAATAAAAAGTTTATTATATTTGCTTTTTAGCCAATTGTTCTCCAAAAAAACCAAACAACGACTTTTACTACAAAAAGGAACACCAAAATCGAGAAACCGTTCATATACAAAAATTTATAACTATATAAAAAGTCATAGGTTTTGGATCACCCTATATAATTTATTTACATATAAATCTATATACATATATGTGTCTTATAATATACTTATAATTTACTTTAATTATAAGTATATTATAAGACAATCCCAATCGCGTCAAATCGCGTTCCCAATCGCGTCAAAATCTGTTAGAGTCAACTTTCTTTTTTTCCTCATCACTATGGCCTTTTTTCAGTACGTACGCTTGACAGCAATAGCAGACGATCTATTTGTATGTTGGCTAAGAATAGTTTTGCGCTGTTTATCTGTGACTTGAATTTTTGCAAGAAAACACGCGTGATTGAAAAAATTACTTGAAAATCTCACAAAAGCATAATGAAAATGCCGTTTTTCTTTAAGAAAGTTATTTGCTCAAAAAACATCAATATTCCACATATCTCAGCTGCATCTTGTGAAAAATCTGACTCCTACGTCAATTCGCTCAGAAATGACAGCCTTTCAAAAATGCCATAGGTTTTGGATACCCCTGTATATATGCGTAATCTTTGTTTTCTTCAGAAATTGTAAGAAAACCAAATCCAGCATGTATAACTTTTCTGCTTTCTGAGTTTGCTTCCTTATTACCCTATATATTGAATAACTTTGATATTTTATGTTTTTTTTTAGAAATGCATGAGCAAGTAACTTGTATGGGAACAAAATTAGTTTTTTATACAAAAATTTGAAATTGTTTCAAGTTATTTTCCGCTTTATTTGAAGCCTTCGGAAAGTATCTCGAAAACGTATTTGACCCAAATTTTAGGGTTTTTTCTGTTTTTGAAATACTAAACTCTCAATTTTGAGATTGTGGGTTCAATGGAGATAATGAGTGATACAAAGCTTCCCTACATTATTGGCCAGAACCAAATGGCCTCGCACATATTGTAGCTATTCTTCTTTCATATTTTCAAAATAATCCGATTCAATGTTTAATTAATCGTACAATTGTGAATAAGCTGCTAGTAACTATCTTTACATATTGGTGTGTGAAATTTTTACAAAGTAAAAGTCAGAGTCGAGCCAAAAATACGTTCATCAGAGAGATTTAAAATACTCTCATAAGTAGTTAATCTAGCCATGACTATTAACTGTTGAATCGGTTGAAATTTGTTGAGTTTTCTCTTTTGCAATCTTCGCTCATGCACTAGGGAACGACATCGTCCACTGGTCGTCACAAAACTCCTGTAGCTGTCTTGACGTCGAAATGACAAGATAAACCGTCACTTCCCGGGATCGAAGCCACGATACTTCCCAAGGGTCATATTTCCCGTTGTGATTGACCATAAAACTTCTCCTCCTTTTAGCTGAACCACGTCTTGTCTCCAATTGGATCTATTGCTAAGGTCTGGTACGTATTCCTTGAGAAGTCTCTTCCAAAAGTGATGCAGTATAGTTTGAGTTGTAGGGTACCTTTTGATGCCGATACCTAAAGACTTTCTGGTCGCATGTTTGCGTACGCTCTTAACAAAAAAGATTAGGGGTTAATGGTTCATTGTTTTTGATATCCTCTGTGAGTTCAGTGATCGGTGTTGATTTCAGTAGTCGTTCGATTTCACTACTATTAATGTAAATGTCGATTCGGTTGGTCGTTTACTGCCTAAAATGATTATCAGTGTTCTTTTTGCTGACTGAACCAGTCGCTCCCAGACCCCGCCGTAGTGCGGTGTTGATGGTGGATTCAATATCCATCTCACATTCAGTTCTGTGAGATGTTGATCCATGTAGTCGCTGTCCGTATGCTCCAACTCTTTCAATGCCTTCTTTGCTCCTACAAAGTTGCGGCCCTTGTCAGAGACTATGATGTCGGGGTATCCTCGTCGTCATTCAAATCTTCTTATAGCAATAAGGAGATCATCGATACAGGTGAATAAGCTAACGCACTTCAGAGTAGTGTTTTCGTTTTTTCATCTATTATGAAGAATGTGCCGAAGAACTCGATGCCCACGATCGCAAACAGATGTTGCTTTTGTGTGGTAGCAAAACGGAATCCGGGCAAGGGTGCCATTTAAGGTGGCCCGAGTAATGCTCGCCATCTTCGGCAATTGAAGCAATTGTTGCTGGCTTGTCGTTATACAGTTTTTATTTCACAATCAAGAAGTTAGCAGGAAGGTAGGCTCTACAGTTTTCTGCTCCAATTTGTTGACAATAGTCGCGTGCTTGTTTGATCAGTAGTCTTGTAGTCCAGTGGTGTCCATCCAGTAGGATTGGGTACTTAATGCTGTAGTGGGCGCTCTCTAGCGTCCTTAAGCTCCTAATTTTTTTTCTTTGTCGAGAAAGGGTAAATTCCAGAAGCTTGTCCTTGTTTTCGAGTTATTGTCCAAGTCGTAATTTTTGTTTCCCTCTGCAAAAGAAACTTCCTGTGTTTGTTGCATTATAGATTGCTTTGGCTTATCAATGCTGTCAATGCCAGAAGAATTTTGGTCTATGAAGTTGATCTACTACTGTGAAAACTGCTGCTGTTGCATATAGTAGATTTTTCCGAGTAGAAAAACGACTGATGTCATTAACTGTTTTTTTGATGATTTCGTCAGGTTTTGTGTTTCTGCTCGCTAATAAGTAGCTTCCATTAATTGTCTGGTCGTTGAAGGAAATTTGATGCCGTCAACCATTCATCTGGCTCGAGTCATCTGGTTCCATGGTCTGCTTGGTTCATGTTTCCGGGAATATGGTTTCATTACTCCGGTGAAGTCCTTTCCTTGATTTTTGCTTTTCTGTTGGCAATGTAATTTTTCTGTCTGCTTTTTGTTGGTAGCCATCCGAGCGCTGCTGTACTGTCACTCCAGAACGATATTTTGAGAAATTGAAGTGACAACTCACTCCTGCGGAACATTGATAGCTCAGCTCCTAATACTGCCGCCTCCAATTCTAGTTTGGGGATGCTGATTGGCTTGATTGGTGCAACTCTTGATTTATCGATAATATAACGCGTAGTTCTGCTTCCGTCTGTGTCCATTCTTAGGTAGATCACGGCTGAAATTGCTATCAGAGGTGCGTCTGTGAAAGTGTGTAACTCTCGCTGTCATGTGTTTGTGACATTATTGCAACTTTCAGTCGATTTTGTATCCATGTTCTTGAAGTCGGCTATCCATCGTTGTAGCTCAGATTGAAGAATTTATCTTACGAATTCGCCCCGTTTTTGTCCACTCTTGACAACGTCCTGAACAATTATCAGTATTCAACTTGCAAAAGGTGAGATGAGTTTTATCGGTTTGAATAAGGAAGCGTTTGTTAAAAGTATTTGCTTTTGTGTCCTTTTTTCTATTTTAGTCGAATAGTGGCTCGTCAAAAAGAATTTTGTCCGTTGAAGGGTCCCATGGTTGTCCAAAAATGCGTTTTGTAGTCGATGCTCCAAGATTGTATATGGTATCTTCTGTAGTGCACTGCTGTCGTTGCTGAAGATTTTTGTCAAATTGAATCCTCCTCGCAGTAGTATACTCCGTACATCCGCGATGGGTTGACATGCTGATATCGCGTTTTCGAAGGATTTAATGTAGTCGTCCATATTGTTCAAAATTGGTTTCAAAATCTCTGGAAACTTTTTCTTGTTAACGGGTCCACATTTTTGTTATACAAAGGTCGCTCCTGCTGCTGAGCATGCTGGCTCAAAGATAAGCCTCGTGTATTTGTGGATGATTTCATTGCGATCTGGGTCTTACAAAAGAAAACTATAATTTTCTTACCAAAGAAATGTACATTCTTTGAATATATAGCTATTCGCATAAACATTATTTCGATGTCCGCTGTATCGGCGATTCGTTGTTGTCGAAATCATAAAAGGAGTCCAATAACCTCTGAAAGAAAAAACAGCGAAGGTTCTCATCAGTATCATTCCTCAAACCACTCTTGATATGTGTCAACAATGTCAAGCCGTATGTCCAGGTCTGTCCATCTTTACTGGGTCTTTTCCGTCAGTAGTTTGGTAGTATTGGTCCTGTAACTGTCCATCTAAGTAGTGTTGATACCCCATAATGAGTATTTTCCGGTCCCGTTGTGAAGTTTCTATGAACTTTTTGCAGGATTGCATCTGCTCCAATTAGGATTCCGACCTGGTTGCTTGCTAGATGAGGGAATTTGATTTGTTGAAGGTGACTATAGTCTTTGCAAACGTCATTTAGTAGGTTAACCTCAACAGCGGGTATTTTGAAAATGCCGTCAGATATTGCGTACTCTGATATTATTGATAGGTGTAGTTGATCCATGAGTTCCAACTCCAATGCTGATGTCTGTCGCTGTAACAGAGTGATCGTTGTAGAGCGAATAAAATACCAGACATTGCGTCTTTTTGGGTTGTGTGTTCAGAAAATCGGAAACTGATATCGTGGTTTGGGTTTTCTCGCTGGCGTTGTCTAATAGATCATATGTGCTAACTTTTTTTTCGATAAAATAAAATTACTGGTATGGCTCGAAGTTGTATCTGCGGTCGAATCCAAGACGCGTCAACTGGATTGCAGCTTATGTGAGCGTGGTGTCTGTTGTTTTCCGGTCGATCATATCCAGAGAATTTCCGGATGTTCCTTGTAATTGTCTGCGTTCGTTGTGATTTTGATTCCTGGTTTGTTGGTCCTTGTCTGTCTGAGTTTTGAAAAATCGTGTTACCAGTGGTTTGCTGAAAAACCGTGTTACCAGTGTTTTGTATTCCAATTTTCTATCTTGTTGGTTCTCGCCTCGATTGGAATATCTGTTGTTATTGAACTATGCCTGTCGTTTGTTGATGTTTGTATTCCTATGTAGTGTCGAATGGTGGGAAACTTTGCAATTTTCCACTCTGCATCTGAATCGGCTCTCACGATCACGTGAATTATGATGTTTTAAGCAATTTGGGCAGAGGTTGAACTGTAGTACCGTTTGTTGTCTCTCATACACGTTTTCGCTTAAGTACTGGTTACCACGTCCAAGATTGTGATCTCGTTTAAAAAGCGGGTAAGGAAGAGTGTCAATTTTTTTTTTGAATTGAGTACCTTTGATGTGCTTGCCGCTGTTCATATCCATTACCGGTTCCCTGTTTTGTTCTTCGTTTTGCTGGAACATGTTGGCAAGCTTCTGCGTAAATTTCCAATTAGTCCTTGAAGTTGACGAGTGCCGGTTGATCGAATTTTTTCTTCAATAAGTTCCTGTTCCTTTTTAATAACATTCCAGGCGAGAGATTATCACGGGCCAGTCGTAAGACCGCTGACGGTCCTGGGTCTGAATGTAAACCATGATGCTGGAATGTCTGTACCAGTTGTCGAAAAAATTTGTTGAACCAACAAAAATTATCTGGTTGGTCCATGCGTCGGCAAGCCCAATCATCCAGTCGTTTCAGATAAGCTGTTACAATGCTTTGTGGCAATCCAAAAAGTCGTTTTAGTTCGTTGATGACATCAATGTAGAAAAATGCATTGTAAGAGTAGCCTGCAATACAGTCCTTTGCCTTGCGATGAGAGAGTTTCGCAAGCATGCATTTCTTTGAGCAACTGATGATGCCGGATTATCATGAATGGTTGCTTCAAAGAAACTGAGCCACTCATGTCCTTGCAGAGGGTCTCCACTGAAAATGATCAATTTGATTTTTGGTAAAATGACTGCTTGATGTAAATTACTTTGTCGCGTTGGATGATGTTCCCAGTCATGTTGCTGCATTGAAGCTGTTGTAGGTTGTCTAAATTATTGTGATGATGTATTGTTTTGTCGGCTGATGATGTACCAATATTGATGGGCCATTTCCCTGAATCTCTGTAAACCGGTCAACTGTTTCCATGTCAATGCCTCCTGTACCTCTACCTACCATACTTGTACCTGCAGTACCTGTTCCTTTATCTGAAGATCAATAATTCTAGTCTGACTGCTGTTGGTTGCTTTTGAATAACCACTTCCAAATGTTCTA
Organism: Symsagittifera roscoffensis; assembly: GCF_963678635.1. NCBI lineage: Eukaryota > Metazoa > Xenacoelomorpha > Acoela > Convolutidae > Symsagittifera > Symsagittifera roscoffensis. The sequence continues at coordinate 17,412,175 of NC_087064.1, forward strand.
CTTTGTCTGGTAGCTTCGAGATGTCCCGTTATCCCCGTTCCAACCATATCTACCTGATAACCCTTATTAGTATCTTCTGTGTCGTATCTTGTAAATGATGGCTTTTGATGCATTCCATTTGCAAATCCGTTACCATTGGACTCAAAAATTACGTCGCGATCATTGTCCAAACTTCCGCTGCCTATCAGATCTATTTGTTGTACCTTGCCATATCCCAGTTGTGATGCCGAAGGTCCAAATAATTTTTTTCTGCTTTTGCTGTTGACTGTGTCGAGTTGCTCTGTAGAATGAGGTTATTGTGGATGCTGATGTTGCCGTTAAGTGAGTGTTGAAAAAATTCTTTTGGCAATTCCTGTAATATGACAGCTTCCGTTGTTGTGGAAACCGTATTTTCACCTATCACATCTACTTGAAGCATGTCGATATCCCTAGCTGCTCTTGCTTGTATTCCACGTAACCCTTATTAGTATCAAGTTTAGGTTTTCGATGTTGTCTAATGAAGCCTGTAATTGTCACTTCCTGAATACTTACCTAATGGTTGCCATTTCTTGTATATCTAGGATTTTTACTTGTCGAATCCTAACCCAGAGTCCTGTTTTCCTGTATATCATCAGTATTAATACCTGAGCCAGCGCCCAATTGCTGTTGTGTGATCCTAGCACTCATCTGACTCCGTGGAAGTAGGCGATCTTGATATTGGTGAATGCGTGTAAACGCGGATATACCTGTACCAAATGTACCCTACCCAAACTTAATATCTTCCTGAGAACATCGCGTAGGCCAATTCTTCCCGTTTTGTTTACTGTTGTGTTTGCTTCAAAAGCATGTCCAATTGCTGTTTCCCTTGCATTTGTATCTAAGTAATCGTTTCCTGCCATGTTAGTCGTAGAAAACCTTCTTTTTTATTCTGATGATGTGTTCTAGATAATGATGTTTGTGTTTAAGGATTGATTTTCCGAATATTGCTGTTGCAAAATGCTCAAGTGCTGATAATGTGGCTAAGTTCCCTGTTGATCTTGAGGTAACTGAGCGTTGAATTCCTCGATGTTGTTTCTGTGGCAGGTTTCTGGATTATTGCCGTTGAAAGTCTAATTGTATTGATCGCCGTGCAGCTGATAATTGCCCCGAGAAGCGATAGTGATGACTGCGGCAGATTTTTGTATGTTGTGTCCTTCATCTATAGGCGGTCGTGAGTGTCGTGAACCCTGGCGATGGCGCGTATGCGTCGTAATTGTTCTCAGATTGCTGTCGCTTCGTTGGTTGACGGCAGATTGAATCGAATGTACGGATGGTGCTCGTGATATATTTCCAAAAAAATCAGATTCAGTTTAATTAAGAATATAACTACGGACAAGCTGCAATTCACTATGCTTACAATTTGATATGTCAAAGTCAGAGTCCCAAATCAAAAATAAGTTCTTCAGAGATTAATCAAAATCAAAATTAATGAGAAGTCATTAACAGCACAAAAAAATTTCCCTCAGAAAAATCTGTTTTTTTTAAAAAACTTCTAACCAATTTAAAATCTTTTGATTTACCGAAATCTAACCTTTGGAATTTGAGACCTCAAATTCATGTAAAACAATAAGTTACATGAAATTCATCTGCGTCTGCGAGTACGCTCAGTTCTTTCTTTCTGAATAAGTTTTTCGAAGAAGCCATGGTTTTGATTTTACGTCCGTTTTTAAAACTGTTTGATTTTCCATAAAATGACCCTCACAATTGTTCGATGTTTTTTCTGCATCAGCGGTTACCATCAAATTGTTTTCACAAACAACTATTTTTTTCAAAAAAGTCAAATTTTCGAAATTTATACCGGTTTTGAAAACTATTCAACTTTTCTGAATAACAAACCTTCCAAATCTGAAAAATTGTGTTCAACCAAAAAAACTGTGGTAAGAGGATCATTTGCGTTTTAACTTTTTCTAAATACTAGTCTATCAAATTTGACCTGAAGTCTATTTCTCTTCTATTTCTCTTCTCCTTTTAAGAGTCCTCTCACTTATTTGTTTTAATGGAAACAAAATTAAGGTTTAAGGTAAGTAAAAATTTCAAAATTACCATCACCTGCATCAGTAGAAGAAATACAAAAAACCTCCAGCAGGTACATTCAGATATTGCTGGACACTATATAATTTTTAGCAGGGCATACAAACAATTTGGTTCAACAATTTTGCATGCAAAAACAACTGATGATTTACCATATAACAAATATCAAAAACTAAGAAATTGCTCCCTTTGCTTTTTGTTGCAACCACTGAATTTCAGGAGCAGATTTGATTTCGGTAGCATTACGAGGCCAACTGTGCATTTTGTGAATTGTAAACGGATTCCGCAACAGGCCAAAGTCAGATTTGTCGCATAAAAATTTACTCTTTGAAATCAGCTTATATTTTGGAACTTGTTTAAAGACTTGTATCTGGAATCCAGAAACATACAGACATAAAACTATGCGCCTATTCGGTGCACAATCTGGTCTCGTAATGAGTTTTTCCTTTTTTTGAACATATCACCCCGTATCAAAACTGCGATGACCTTAGTTTGTTCCAGAACATTAAATTTTTGTAACTTGTCTTAGCAAAAATGTTTGGAAAAAAAATGATTTTTAAACTGACAGTTACCATTTTTTTTGCTTCAATTTTTCAAAAAATCACTTTCAAAACTAATGATTTAATTAATTAGTGCAGCAGATATGGTAGAGAAGGACTTTGGTCGGTTTGTATATAGGGTAAAAAGAGTCTTATAATCTATACAGGAAATGGTCTCTAGTTTTTTAAAGACAAGCGAAAAATTACCAGTTCTTAGGCAGACCAAATTGATTTTCAAAGGTCTTTCAACAACCCAAAAACACCATATTGTGCAAAAATTTTAGGCTGCAAGAAAGCATCCAATTTTAAGCTGCATCCATTCAAACACTCGCAGGCTATAAATTAAACAAATTATCAAAAAATTCATCATAATGTAATTCTGAGCGCGCAATTTTCTTGATCAAATAACTGCGCAAAATCATGTTTATCTAAAGAGAAACAGATATAAGAGCATAATGCAAACTGTTCAACTCAAAAAATAAATTTATTGCTGATATTTTTTTACATCCATTTTTCATGCGAATTTGTTTGCTTCTTAGGTTTCTTCAGTTGGTTGCAAGCATGTCATGACTAACTTTGATTCTCTTCTCCATACATCAAGGATTGACGAGGCAATTTATTGTGAGAAACTGACATGCAATTTTTACTTGAAATTTTTGTTCTCGCGTTGGAGCTAGTCTTTTTCTGTAATGATATGCAATTATTCAAAAAAAATTATTAAGAAATCATTATCATAATTCAACACAAAATACATTAATTAACAATTTTCAATTTAATTCTTGAATTGCATTCTTTTATTGTCTTGTTAAACTCGGCTCGCATTGTTACGTTGAAAAAAAAACAAGAAGAAAAATAGAAAGCAGACATGAGGGCTGGTGTTCAAGCTGCAAAAATTTTAGGTCAAAATTTTTCAAATTTTTTGTACGTTTTTAGTGCGTTTTAAGTTACATTTTTGGACCGAGAAAATAAAATAAAATTCATACGTTTTACGTTTTTAGTACGTTTTACGTTATATTTTGTACCGAGAAAAAATATAAAATTCTGTGTCAACTAGAAGTTTTATTAGTTTATTAAGTTTTCATAAGTAAATTGATTAGAAAATGAACAGCGCAGTCATTGGAACTGGAACTACTTCAATTAACTTTATGCACTGGTTTCAGACAGTTTGCAATCATTTACAAAAAAAGTATATTGAAGAAAAGTTCTTAAGCAAGGAAATTTTGAAAAAAAAAATAGATTTGTTGTGAACAGCACAAGTGATATGCATACAAATGAAGGTTTCTGACTGAAGCTGAGAAGTAGCTTTCCAAGGTTTGTAAGAAGTTAAGAATTTGTGAACTGGCCCATTCAAACGATGAAACGTTGAAACGCGTCAATTTGTTTTCATTGGCTGGGTTGTTTTGCAAAAAAAAATTTATTTATTTTGGTAACACATAATAAAACAATGAAAAAAAAAAAACGCAATATAGGATACAGTTAAATGTTGAAGCAATGAAAAAGCGATGGCACATTTTTTATACGCAAGTGAAATTTTGAAATTTGTAAATTAAACCGTTGAAGCAATTAAAATTGTTGATTCGTTTTTTGGCTCAAAATGATTCCCTAAAAATTAAGACGAGCTTCGAGTTTATGCCATTACCTTAAAACATTTTGTTTCAATGATTAAACCTGGTGTGCAATTGCTGAAATGTTACCTTAAAACATTTTGTTTCAATGATTCAACTTGGTGTGCAACTGTTGAAAAGTTTGAAGCAATATACTCAAGCAATGTAATTATGCAATTTCAATAAAGTCGATGGCTGAAATTGACTTGCAATAACTTTAGGTTCGTCAAAGTAACCTAATAAATCGATGAGATTTTGGTACTTTTCTTGCTTGCTTGATTTACAAAAATCATTTTTAGCGCAGTTTTTTTCATGAAAACAGGAAACAATTGATGTTAATTTGCATCTTGATGCGATTAAAAAATATGGATATAAAAATAGAGAGTTCGTAACTTGAAGTTCAGCAAGTCTTAAAGGGCAAATATGAGCCTTTTTGCTCCAACTTTCAAAGAAAGTGAGGAATATATACGCACTGATTGGCTTTTATTTATTCAGCCCGATATTAAAAGATTATGTTCCCTCGGATGCTTGATGTTTTGATCTGCATGAGATCAACCGTGTGTGTATACCACTATAGTAAACTAGCCACTAGTCTGTCAAACCGGTCGTTTCCACGTTTCGCTGCTCGTTCGATGTTTCTTTTTTCATACAATTGTTTAGTCAATAGATTTTTATGAAACTGTGTGACAAGTAATTTTTCATAATATGAAAATGTATGATAGGCATTTTTGTCAACTCGGAATGTTGTTGGATAGCCACTGGAGATATAAATGGAATAACTGCAACATCTTTAAATTCTCTCACATTTTCTTCATCTCTCCTAGAATTACAAAATCAAATGCGACTTTCGGACGTTCAATTCACTGGTTTTCCACAGTGACAGATTTGCCTAGTTCTCCGTTTGCTAAAAGCAGCTTTTTGATCACGTTGTTCAATTGTCTTGATAATTGGCATGTGGGTTAAATAGTTAATCACAAACACGTCTAGGCTCTCAAAGAGCCGCGTAAAACAATAATTGCACCGCAAAATCTTTGTTTTTCGATCGTTTAACAGTCAGATTTGGCTCAAATTGTGACAATCTGGACTCCATTTGTGTGGCGAAGATCGAAAAAGCAGGCAATGAAGACCTTTAGAGTCATTTTTTGACTTTTTTTTGTGTAGAGAAATGAAATTTTATTAAGTGGCAACAATGATTATAAACATACATAACAGTTTTGAAAAGTTTTTTAGAGGTTTGCTATTTTTTTGTATTTGTATTTTAAAGTTCAGCCAGTTTTAAGTATAAATGTTCAAAACAATGTTAAATATGTTTTTATTGTGATTAACATCAAAAAGGTTGTTTTTCTTTGAGCCTGAGTGAAATTTGACCTCTTGACTGTTTATAAGAAGCATTTTTGACTTTTCCTAAAAACTATCTCATCAAAAAACTGAAATGAAAAACTCAGAAAAAATAATAAGTTGCGATACACTTTGCTGTTGAAGAAGAGGATTTTTTTGTAAAAAAACTTTGCCCTGCATAATATCAAAAACTTGGTTCATCTATTGGTTTCACCTTATTAAATTTTTTTGACATCCTATGTTTTTTATGTTTATTTTGTTTGTGTTTTCCTTATGTTTGTGTGGCTCCGCTTCGTCCCAGGGTTAGATCAGATTCCAAATGTGCAGAACAGTTGATGAAATATTAAATAACAAACATCAAATACTATGAAATTGCTCCTTTTGTTTGTTGTTTTTGTTTGTTTTCTGTTTGTATGTTACAACCACTGAATATCGGGGGATTTGTTTTTGTGAGTATTTGAACTGAAACTGTGATGATCTGAATTTAACCCAAACTTTAGGTTTTCGAAACATCGCTTTGCATTTTTTTTGCAATTAATAAAATTTCCAAAAAACTCCAAAAGTCTGTCAAAATTGTAGGAAAAAAGTAAACTTCAGATTTGCTGTTTCCTTTTTCCTTTTTTCGTCTGTTTCGAGTTTTCATTAAAAAAACATAAGTTTTCAAAACTTGTCGTTTATTGGTTGGTGCGGCAATTATGGTAGTGAATGACAATTTTCAAGGCAACTGTAGTAATGAAAGGCCACAAGACCGGTTCTGGGCGGTTTTTAAATAGTTTCTCGAAACCCCAAATCTTCAGTTTTTTTCGGCATCAGCGGTGACGCTCAAAAATTGTCACAAAAAAAATCTATCGTTTTTCGAAAATTCAAATTTTTGACCTCCAAACTCTTTTTAAAACTTCTCGAATTTTCCCAAAAACTACTCTTTGAAGCAGGAAAGTTCTGGTTTTAATCCAAAGAACGTCGTGGAAAGCTTATTTTATTGAACGACTACACCTAAATGATCTTTTACTTAGAAAACTATGGCACTCGGAGGCGTCATAGTTTTGAGTTTTTTAATAGTTGAAAGTTTTTGAAATTTATCTGTAACGATTCTGCCAAATTTGATATCATGGTCTTAATCAAAACAACAGGCCTAAAATTATAGTTAGCAAAGCCCAACTTTTTTGAAAAATGTTATGGTCTTCAGAAAAGTCAAAGGTTTGAACTTTCGATTGTTTATTGGAAACTTGTTGACTTTTGCTAAAAACTATCCCAATGAAACTGAGATCGAAAACTCAGACAAAATAACTAGTTGCAATAAACTATTCTGCTGAGGCAAACGAAAACATTTAGTTCATATATTTGTTTCAAATGTTTTCATTTTTTGACGTTTAATGTTTTTTTTATATTGAAGTTTTTTGTGTTTGTGTTTCTTGTTTGTCACAACCACTGAGTTTTGGGAGAAGATTTGTTTTTTGGTGTTTTTTCCTTTTTTTGAAAAAAGTGATCATAAACTGAAGCTGTGATGATCCTAATTTAACCCAAAAAAAGTTATGAAACTTCGCTTAACAATTTTTTGTAATTGAAAGAGTTTCAAAAAACTCGAAACACCTGTCAAATTGTAGGAAAAAAGTAATTTTCAGATTTGCTGTTTCCATTTTTTAGTTTGCTCCTAGTTCTCAAAAAAATGGTTTTCAAAGTTAGTCGTTTATTGGTTGTTGCGGTAATTATAGTGAATGACAATTTTCAAGGCAACTGTAGTTGTGAAAGGCCACAAGACCGGTTCTGAACGGTTTTATATTATAAACAAGAATGTCTTTTATCTATACAGAAGAAGATATATAGTTTTCTACAATCGGTTTTATACTATAAAAACGGTTTGATTTTATAAGAAGATATATAGTGGTTTTTAAAAATGAATACCAATTTTTTAGGTGGACCAAATTGATTTTCAAAGGTCTTTAAACAACCCATAAACATCTCAGTGTGCAAAAATGCTAAGCTGCACAGGAAACTTTTCATTGAAAGTTTTTGATCGAAAACTTTTGATCGCGCGTGTACCCACTTCAAAATTAGTATGGGCATCGTAAAATTTCAGCAACTGGGAGCAATTTTTTGGTAAAGAGATGGTCGAACCGAAAAGGAAGAAGGAACGGCTTCAACCTCCCCCCCTCCCTAACTCAAATTGACTTGTTTAGCAACAAGTGTAAAAATGACAGACTAACCTGAAAAGAATCGAATGACTTCGTTGTTAAAAATTGATGCAGCAGATAGTTCTGATGTTTTTAAACCATTCACGAAAAAAATACCTCACATAACTCATGTGAGCTTATATCAGACCTTTGTTTCCAAGGTGGTTTCAAAACAACAAAAATATCTGCTGCTCAACACTCTCTAACAAAGAAGCTCTTGAATTTAATTCAGTTAACCTATGATGCTAGTCATGATTGACATATGTTTACAGAACAACAGCGGGTTAGATTCAAAAGCTAGCAGGCTATAAATTAAACAAATTAGCAAAAAATAATCATAATTCAAATCTGAGCGCACAATTTATTGATCAAAAAACAGATATAAGAGCATAATTCTAGAAATACTCAATTAAAAAAATGAATGTCGCTATTATATTTTCATCCATTTTGCTGGCAAACTTGTTTGCTTCTGAGGCTTCTATACTGAGCGGTATATCTTCAGCTAGTTGCACGGCATGCAAGGGAGTCTTGACTGCCCTTGATGATCTTTTCGATCCAGCCTCGATTGATTTGAAAAAATGTTGCGAGAAACTGACATGCACTGAAGCCAAAAAAGTGTGTCTTGAATTCGCAGAAAACTTCGAAGATTCCTTCCTGGAGATTTTTGCAGCCCTGTTGGACCCAGCTTCTTTCTGCGGTGATATGGGAATATGTTCATAATTGATTATTGAAAAATTCATCTCATGATTTAACACCAAATATACTAAATCTTGAATTCAAATCTTGAACTGCATTGTTTCACTGTCGTACTCGGCTCGCATTGACATGATAAAAAACAAAAAGAAAGATAGAAAGTGAAGATGAGTGCCGGTTTTCAAGCAGCAAAATAGTGTTGATCAGATCGTTTGATTTTTTTGAAAAAACCGTTTACTTTAGTGGTTTTTTGTAACGAGATATGAAACAAATTTTAGTGTGAACAAGCTATTTTGTTTGCTTCTGAAGTTTTCAAATCGAAGTTGATAAAAAATTCAAAAGTGCAGTGGTTGGAACTACTTAAGTTTAATTTGATACACGCGTTTGCAGTAGTAAGCTATTCGAGTGAAACAAATTTGAACAATCCTAGTGTTTTGTAAAATTGCAAAATTTGAAAACATGTAAGCTTTTCAAAGAAACCTATTGCCCCATTAAGCAATTAAACCGAACTCTTGCAAAACTTCAATTCGCGTGGAAAACTTCAGTTCGCGTGCAAGTAAACCGAACTCTTGCAAAACTTCAATTCGCGTGAAAAAATTGCGTTCATTAACAAAAAAAGTTAATTTGAAGAAAACTATTAGAGCAATGAAATTTTGAAAAATTGAACACCACAATTGATTCGCATAAAATTGAAGATACTGAAGGATGCTACGAAGTAGTTTGTCAAAAATTGCAAGATTTTAAAGACTTGTGAAGTAGGCTATTTGAGCAATTAAACACTTCAATTAACTTTTTTGATTGACCGGATCGCTTTCCAAAAAATCTAAATTAAAATTGTAGGAAAAGAAATAAATTTCAGATTTGCTGTTTCCATTTTTTTTCCGAGTTTTCACAAAGATCTGTTTTCAAAGTTGGTCGTTTATTGGTTGATGCGGCAGCTATGGTATTTAATGACAGTTTCAAGTCAACTGTAGTAGTGAAAGGCCAAAAGTCCGGTTTTGGACGGTTTGTATATAGTAAAAATGAGTGTTTTTTACCTATACAGAAGAAAATATACAGTTTTCTACATCAGGCGGGTTTTAAAAAAAGTAAACTAAAGCAAAAGAAAAAGGATAGCTTTTATGGACTAGCAAAACAAGGAAATTTGTGGAGCAAACTATTCAAGCTATTAAAATTGTGATCGGTTCAACTTTTGTCTAAAATTGATTAGCTTAAAATTAAAGGTGAGCTCACGCCATTACAATGATAAATTTGTTTTAATGGTTCAAAATTTGGTGCGCAATTGTTGAAATATTTTTGATCAAAATGCTGAAGTAATGTAAACTTGCTATTTCAAATAAGTTGATGGTGCTAATTGATTTGTAATAGTTTTAAATTTGTCGAAATAACCTAATCAATTGGTGAGATTTTGACAGATTTGAAGTGTTCAAAAAATAGTTTTTGCTTCAGTTTTTTCAAGAATGTTTCAGTTAAACATGAAACAATTCACGTTATTTTGTATCTTGAACCGAATAAATAATTTTAATGGAGCTCTTAATTCTGCTGTTCAAGCGTTAAAACTTTTTTTTGTTGTTGTTGCTAGCTTTCATTGGTTCATAAAATGATGAAGTTTTTAACGCAAGTTGTAAAACGCGAGAAATTTGAAATCTTCAGTTTGTTTTGATGATTTGAGTTGAATCGCTTGAAACATTTGACTTTGTGAAGGTTTGCGAAGTGAGCTATTAAGCTCTGGAACCGAAACATAATAAACTAATAAAATAAATTGGTCCGCAATTTTTAAATTTCTGTAGCACGATACTCAATCGACGAAACTTTTATACTTTTTAAGTTGGTTGGTTTCGTTTTTTAAGAGACTCCTACAAAAAAACCTCTGCCGTAAAGCTTTGAAGAAAAGTAAAAGACAGTTTCATTAACTTTTATATCTCAAAAAAAGATTATGCAATTTTTCTAAATAGAGATTTCTCGCGAAAAGTTATTTTTATTATATAAATCGGTTTAGATCTTCCATTTTGATTTGGAAAATGATAAATTACAATGATAAATTTGTTTTAATAATAAAAGCTGGATGAAAAAAATCATGCTTTCTCTTTTGTTGACCATAGCGTGAGTTGGTTCGACAAAAGATGGTTCGGCGTTTCCAAAGAAAAATCTAAAGCGTTTTTAACAAAGAAAAACATCTTGAGTTATTTGCAGTTGATTTGATGGCTCGAAAAACAAAATTTCATGGCATTTTAGGATTTACTTAGAAATTTAGAAGTTTTAAAAGTTACAACTGGTAACTTTCATAGCAAATAATGTTTTAGCAGCCGTTTGAAATTTGGTGCAAGCCATTTTAATCTCAAAAATGGTATGATTTGTTTCTACGTTCTCAGACAAACTGCTCAGATTATTGGGCATGACCTTAAAACTATCTCGAGTGGAAATTAATGATTAAAAAAAACTGCCAAAAATCATCTCTAATATTCATGCTTAGTTATAATCTCTAACAGTTTTTTTTCAGCAATTGCCTCCATAAAATTGGGACTGCGTTTTTAAAAAAGATAATGAGATTTTCATATCCAAAATACAATAAAATTTCTCAGATAATAATATGCTTGAAAAACTAACTGTTTTAAATAGCGAAGGTGTCTAGTTACTTACATCCTCTTGAATTGGCAAGAAAAATTCAAAAATTTCTCATAGGCAAAATTCATCTAAAATTAAAATAAAAAGTTTTTTATGCCAAGACGTGTTGTTTTTTGCAACTTAGATTAAAATTTTAAGTTTTTTCTTACAAGCAACGCATAATGGAAAGTCAAAATTTAACTTTTTGAACCATTTTTGAGCCGGGTTAAATCATTATTTATAGCTCCAGTTTTTGCTTGCTGATTGTCTCATAAGGGCAAAAATAGCAGTAACCCAACCCCCGTAACTTAACGAAGAGTAAATGCGGAGAGTGTTCGAAATATTGCAGATCTCTGAATACGGCGATTATTTTTTCAATTATATCGAATAACTGTGCTTCCTAATTTGAACAAAATGACTGACTTTTCTTCTAATTGGATTTCTTTTAGACCTGATTCAAGATCGTTTTCAAAATAGTAACGCGCGACATTGTTTCTATTCAACGCGGCTAACAAGTCGTCCCAAGTTGATTTTAGGCCAAGATTTTATTCTTATGAAAACGCTAATATACTTGATGGGCTATGCATAAGTTGCAGATGTTTTATATCAATTTCATCATCTTTTCAGGGAAAAATACAGGCAATCGGAACAACCGCATCCGAGCCAGTTTGGTTTTACTGATAAGCAATTCAAATAGAGTCAAATTTAAACAAATTGGTTTTAATTAGGGCTAAATAGGCTCAAATAGGCTCAAAATCTTGCCTAAGATGGTGTGGGTTTTTTCCAATTCTCTTCAGAATACAAGCTGTTTTATCTCGTATTTGCTTTTTTCAAGTATTTTGTTCTTATAGTGAAAATAGCACAAAAAGTTGCTTGAAAATTTTATATTATAGTTGCATGAAAGAAAAGTTATAGAAATTCGTGCACTCCTTCACGCTGACATGTTATATAATACAAAAAAAAATGAAAAAGTGTTAAAAGTTTGTTATTTTGGCTGACATAATTAGGGTTGTTTTTCTTCGAGTCTGAGAAAGAATTACTCTGATTCTGCAATTTACTGTCTCGGATGCTGACAATAAGTAGTTTAAAATTAGTTCTTTTTGTCAATTGTACGTACATCATCAAACTTTCAAACAAAAAGTGTCGTTTAAATCATTTTTGTCGGAAACAGTGGAAAACAAGAACGCTCGCATACCGGCAAAATCATAATTCATCCGAACAACTTGTGAGGTCTAAAATAATGTTCCTTGAATCTTGCTAAATAATTAAAGTCTGGTTTTTTACTTTTTTTCAAAAACCTTTCCAAATAACTATGTAAAATACAAAATAGTGTAATTAGCTCCTAGCAAATTTTCATAAATATCAAATAGCATGTGTTTCATCTCTTTGGGACAGTATTTGAGCCGAGTTAAACCGAAACATAGGCGTAGCAGCAGGACAAGCATTGCATTCCAATAATCATAAAATGGCTAATGTTGCTCCTTTCAAATCCACATAGCTCTTCCTCTTTGGTTTCAAAAAAAAAAAAATTAGTTGAAAAACTACAAATTTTGAATTTGGGAATGGTTCTTTTCAAAATTTTTGTGATGTTAGCTATTTCTGAAAGCAAAAAGGGAATACTTTTGCTTTCAAAAATAGCTAACATCACAAAAGTTTTGGTAAAAAGGATACGATTGAAAACTCAATTAAGTATTCAATGCGATGAAAAAGCGATAAAAACCGATACTTTTTATTGGACATAAAGCATTAAACATGAAACAATTGACGTTTATTCGTATCTTGAACCGAACAATTAATTTTAATGGAGCTGTTAATTCTGCTGTTCAAGCGTTAAAACTTCTTTTTGTTGTTGTTGCTAGCTTTCCTTGGTTCTTAAAATGATGAAGTTTTTAAAGCAAGTTGTAAAACGCGAGAACTTTGAAACCTTCAGTTTGTTTTGATGGTTTGAGTTGAATCGCCTGAAAAATTTGACTGAAAGGTTTGTGAAGTGAGCTATCAAGCACTGGGAACAAAACATAATAGATTAAAGAATTAACTTGGTCCGCAATTATTAAATTTCTGTAGCACGATACTTAATCGACGAAACTTTTATAGTTTTTAAGTTGGTTCGTTTTTTTAATTCGTCTTGAGTTATTTGCAGTTAAATTTGATGGCTTGAAAAACAAAATTTCATGGCATTTAAGATTTACTTAGAAATTTAGAAGTTTTAAAAGCTATAACTGGTAATTTTCATAACAAATAATGTATTAGCAGCCGTTTGAAATTTGGTGCAAGCAATTTTAGTCTCAAAATTGGTATGATTTTTTTCCACGTTCTCAGGCAATCTGCTCAGATTTCTGGGCATGACTTTAAAACAATCTCAAGTTGAAATTAATGATAAAAAAAACTGCCAAAACTCTTCTCTATTATTCATGCTTAGACATAATCTCTAACAGTTTTTTTCAGCAATTGCCTCCATAAAATTGGGACTGCGTTTTTAAAAAAGATAATGAGATTTTCATATCCAAAATACAATAAAATTTCTCAGATAATAATATGCTTGAAAAACTAACTGTTTTAAATAGCGAAGGTGTCTAGTTACTTACATCCTCTTGAATTGGCAAGAAAAATTCAAAAATTTCTCTTAGGCAAATTTCATCTAAAATTAAAATAAAAAGTTTTTTATGCCAAGACGTGTTGTTTTTTGCAACTTAGATTAAAATTTTAAGTTTTTTCTTACAAGCAACGCATAATGGAAAGTCAAAATTTAACTTTTTGAACCATTTTTGAGCCGGGTTAAATCATTATTTATAGCTCCAGTTTTTGCTTGCTGATTGTCTCATAAGGGCAAAAATAGCAGTAACCCAACCCCCGTAACTTAACGAAGAGTAAATGCGGAGAGTGTTCGAATTATTGCAGATCTCTGAATACGGCGATTGTTTTTTCAATTATATCGAATAACTGTGCTTCCTAATTTGAACAAAATGACTGACTTTTCTTCTAATTGGATTTCTTTTAGACCTGATTCAAGATCGTTTTCAAAATAGTAACGCGCGACATTGTTTCTATTCAACGCGGCTAACAAGTCGTCCCAAGTTGATTTTAGGCCAAGATTTTATTCTTATGAAAACGCTAATATACTTGATGGGCTATGCATAAGTTGCAGATGTTTTATATCAATTTCATCATCTTTTCAGGGAAAAATACAGGCAATCGGAACAACCGCATCCGAGCCAGTTTGGTTTTACTGATAAGCAATTCAAATAGAGTCAAATTTAAACAAATTGGTTTTAATTAGGGCTAAATAGACTCAAATAGGCTCAAAATCTTGCCTAAGATGGTGTGGGTTTTTTCCAATTCTCTTCAGAATACAAGCTGTTTTATCTCGTATTTGCTTTTTTCAAGTATTTTGTTTTTATAGTGAAAATAGCACAAAAAGTTGCTTGAAAATTTTATATTATAGTTGCATGAAAGAAAAGTTATAGAAATTCGTGCACTCCTTCACGCTGAAATGTTATATAATACAAAAAAAAATGAAAAAGTGTTAAATGTTTGTTATTTTGGCTGACATAATTATGGTTGTTTTTCTTCGAGTCTGAGAAAAAGTTACTCTGATTCTGCAATTTGCTGTCTCGGATGCTGACAATAATTAGTTTAAAAATAGTTCTTCTTGTCAATTGTACGTACATCATCAAACTTTCAAACAAAAATTGTCGTTCAAATCATTTTTGTCGGAAACGGTAGAAAACAAGAATGCTCGCATACCGGCAAAATCATAATTCATCCGAACAACTTGTGAGGTCTAAAAAAAATGTTCATTGAATCTTCCTAAATAATTAAAGTCTGATTTTTTACTTTTTATTTTTCAAAAACATTTCCAAATAACTATGTAAAATTATAGGCTCAAATAGGCTCAAAATCTTGCCTAAGATGGTGTGGGTTTTTTCCAATTCTCTTCAGAATACAAGCTGTTTTATCTCGTATTTGCTTTTTTCAAGTATTTTGTTCTTATATTAGATGTAACTAGCGTAACTAGCTCCTAGCAAATTTTCAGAAATATCAAATAGCATGTGTTTCATCTCTTTGGGACAGTATTTGAGCCGAGTTAAACCGAAACTTAGGCGTAGCAGCAGCACAAGCATTGCATTCCAATAATCATAAAATGGCTGATGTTGCTCCTTTCAAATCCACATAGCTCTTCCTCTTTGGTTTCAAACAAAAATTTTTTAATTGAAAAACTACAAATTTTGAATTTAGGAATGTCAAAAATGTGTATTATTTACACAGAACAAAAGGCCCTTTTAACAAACTTTAATTAGAAAGTCGATAATTATCTGCAGAAAACGCCTTATGAAGCACAATTGATCCTGATTTTTGAGCAAAACTGTTCTTTTCAAATTTTTTGTGATGTAAGCTTTTTCTGAAAACAAAAGTGGAAAACGCCATTACAACACGCAATTGCAATGATAAATATGTTTTAATGGTTCAAAATTTGGTGCGCAATTGTTGAAATACTTTTGATCAAAATGCTGAAGTAATGTAAGCTTGCTATTTCAAATAAGTTGATGGCGCTTTTTGATTTGTAATAGTTTTAAATTTGTCAAAATAACCTAACCAATTGATGAGATTTTGACAGATTTGATGTGTTCAAAAATTAGTTTTTGCTTCAAATTTTTCAAGAATGTTTCAGTTAAACACAAAACAATTGACGTTATTTTGTATCTTGAACCGAATAAAATATTTTAATGGAGCTCTTAATTCTGCTGTTCAGGCGTTCAAATTTTTTTTTGTTGTTGTTGCTAGCTTTCCTTGGTTCCTAAAATGATGAAATTTTTAATGCAAGTTGTAAAACGCGAGAAATTTGATACCTTCAGTTTGTTTTGATGGTTTGAGTTGAATCGCTTGAAACATTTGACTTTGTGAAGGTTTCTGAAGTGAGCTATTAAGCGCTGGAAGCGAAACATAATAAATTAATGAAATAATTGGTCCGCAATTATTGAATTTCTGTAGCACGATACTCAATCGACGAAACTTTTATAATTTTCAAGTTAGTTCGTTTTTTTAATAGACTCCTGCAAACAAAATTTCTGCCGTAAAGTTTTGAAGAGAAGTAAACGCCAGTTTCATTAACTTCGGTATCTCAAAAAAAAATTTGTGCAATTTTTCTAAATCAAGGTTTCTCGCGAAAAAATTTTTTTTGTATATAAATTGGTTTAGATCTCCAATTTTGATTTGGAAAAGATTTAAATTAATTGTTACGAGCTGAATGAAAAAAGTGATGCTTTTCCTTTTGTTGGATATGACGTGAGTTGGTTCGACAAAAGATGGTTCGGCGCTTCCAAAGAAAAATCTAAAGCGTTTTAAACAAAGAAAAACATCTTGAATTATTTGCAGTTAATTTGATGGCTTGAAAAACAAAATTTCATGGCATTTAAGATTTGCTTAGAAATTAAGAAGATTTAAAAGTTATAACTGGTAACTTTCATAACAAATAATGTATTAGCAGCCATTTGAAAATTGGTGCAAGCCATTTTAGTCTCAAAATTGGTATGATTTTTTTCTACGTTCTCAGACAATCTGCTCAGATTATTGGGCATGACCTTAAAACTATCTCAAGTTGAAATTAATGATTAAAAAAACTGCTAAAAATCTTCTCTATTATTCATGCTTAGACATAATCTCTAACGGTTTTTTTCAGCAATTGCCTGCATAAAATTGGGACTGCGTTTTTTAAAAAAAAAATAATGAGATTTTCATATCCAAATTACAATAAAATTTCTCAGATAATAATCTTACAAAAATAACTGTTTTAAATAGCGAAGGGATCTGGTTACTTACATTCTCTTGAATTGGCAAGAAAAATTCAAAAACTACTCATAAGCAAAATTCATCTAAAATTAAAACAAAAAGTTTTCTACGCTGAGACGTGTTTTTTTGCAACTTAGATTAAAGTTTTAAGTTTTTTCTTACAAGCAACGCAATTGTACGTACATCATCAAACTTTCAAACAAAAATTGTCGTTCAAATCATTTTTGTCGGAAACAGTAGAAAACAAGAATGCTCGCATACCGGCAAAATCATAATTTATCCGAACAACTTGTGAGGTCTAGAGAAAATGTTCATTGAATCTTCCTAAATATTTAAAGTCTGGTTTTTTACTTTTTGTTTTTCAAAAACTTTTCCAAATAACTATGAAAAAAACAAAATAGTGTTGTAATAAGCTCCTAGCAATTTTTCAGAAATATCAAATAGCATGTGTTTCATCTCTTTGGGACAGTATTTGAGCCGAGTTAAACCGAAACTTAGGCGTAGCAGCAGGACAAGCATTGCATTCCAGTAATCATAAAGTGGCTACTGTTGCTCCTTTCAAATTCACATAACTCTTCCTCTTTGGTTTCAAACAAAATTTTTTTATTAAAAAACTACAAACTTTGAATTGGGAATGTCAAAAGTTTGTATTATTTACACAGAAAAAAAATAGTTTGATTCTGTAATTCACTGTCTCGGATGCTAATGAGAAATTTGAAAATTGTCCAAAAGCTAATTTGTACGTTTATCTGCAAATATTTATACGGCAATGCATTTTTGCTTTTTTAGGACAAAAAATTCACACTAAATTGATCTTAGGAAACATTGGAAACACACTAAATTGGTTTCAGGAGAACAAAAATGCTCGCACGAAAAAGCCTGATTTCCTTGAATTCGTTTTTTGTAAAGTCTCAAGAAAACTATTTACAGATACTTTTATTTGTTAAAGTCAGTTACTTTTACTTTTTGTTTGTCGAAAAAGTCTCCCATAAGCTATGTAAAATTTAAAGCGATGTGATTAGCTGCTATAATTTTTCTATAATTACCAAATAACATGCAGTTTATTTCTTTGGAACGGTTTTTGAGCCGGGTTAAACCGAAGCCTAGGCGTAACAGCAGGGCAAAAATCGCATTCCAATTATCATAAAATGGCTAATGTTGCCGTTCTCAAAAACCACAAAAAAATTCTATGACTTGATTTATTAGCGTACCTCAATTCAATTGCGAATAAATTCCGATATGGACATTTTTGTCAATTGTGCTAACTCTTTAAAGCAAAACTGGAAACTTTTCAGACAAAAACATTTACAAAAACATCACAACACCAAAAACTTCACAGAAAACCAATACAGATTAAATAATTAATTCAATTTCAGCCTGAGACGTCTTTTCCACTTGATTTAGAAGCAAAAGAAGAAACAGGTGAAAACTGACAGGCTAAAACATTAACATTGGTATGAGAAAAAAGGACACCAAAAGATACACTCCCCGTAAGTTCGATGTTTTAAATGATCTTTTGTCACATGGAACACTCTAGCCAGGTTATGTTGGTAATGAATAGTTCAGCTCTTGAAACTTTATACTTGCGAAGTATCAATTGTGCATTATAATCTCTGAAAAATATTCATCTGAAAATTTTAATGATTGTTTCTTAGAACACTTTTTGTCTCACTAATTTTTTGATTTATTTCTAACAGCCGTTTTCCTGAAACAATTGTTGATTTCAGCTGAAAAATCAAGTTTTTCAGCAAAAATGTTTTGCTGCTCTATACTTGATAATTTCTGAACTAGCGTCTTCTCCAAAAAATGGGTTCTGTTTTATCAACAATGGGTACAAATTGTTTTCATCCAAATATTTCTTTATTATTCTTGAGTTTCTAGAAACAATGTTTTTCTGTCCCTTATTGAATTTCCTGTAAAAAAGATTTCTGTATCATCGGCAATATTCAGTAAGTTAACGTTTTGGTGATTTTGTTTTCAAAACCATTTACATGATTAATGAAAACAGTGCCATGGTACCAAAACAGTGCCTTGTGGTGGACCATGACTCTTTATTTTTCCGTCAGAATCATAATTTTTTGTATTTTTTTGGTCTGCTTTTGGTCTCTAAAAAGTCTTTCTTGAGATTTGATGATGCCTCATCGCAAAAATCAAACTTTTCGTTTTTTCTAAAAAAAATTGCATAAGAATAGTTGAAGCTGAAAGACTAAGCAAGATCTAGAAAATATGCTCTTGTTTTTCTTGATTGATTCATGTCTTTTCAGACAATTTCAGTATAAATAATAACTGCAAAAATTGCATATATTTTTTCTGAAACTCGAGTTGTTAGATGTTTAGTAACAAAATTTCTTTGAGATATTCTGAAATTTTTTTCACAGAGCAAGCGTTTGAAAAATTTCATGGCGTGTTTGTCAACCAAAATGGCACATAAAACGGCATTTTGTTACACAAATAGCGCGTGAAAATAGCCGTGAAAATTTAATCCGTGAAAACTGATTGGGTTCTACCGAAATGTATTTAGTAAAAGCTTGACCATTTAGAAAAAAAAGGCTATTTAGGAAAAAACGTCGTGCTTTAACTTTGATAAGTAGATTCGCAAATTCAATGCATTACGATAGGCACAGCTATTGTGAACGCGGCGAATCTGGAGTTGCTCGGCGAATTCGGGGTTTGTACTTTATGTCTATTGCTGCAAAAAAATCAATATGCCCCTAATCAAAATTTTGCGTAAATTACCTATTTCCGGTCTTAAGGGATCTTTTTTCAAGTGCTAATAACTCCCAATCTAACCGAATCTGGAGTTGCTAACCAAAGATCACAAGCAAGGATAATGCGCAAGGTTAGGGCGAGGAAAAGGGATATTAGAGGTCGTTTTTGCATGTTTTGCAATATACGTTTGTGAAAAAAATATCTATTCATTCTTTGGAACTGCCTTGCGCTCAAACTACTACTCAAGTGTTGTGGCTAACCTTAATTTTTTTATAAAAAAATGCAGGTGTAAATGTTGTAGATTCATCTCGGGGAGTCGTCTCTTTAAGCACGTTTCACTCTTGATTTATGCTACTTTCGGCTTTACTCTTGGGTTTCTAGCTAGTTCAGCAAATCGTCGCTACTCATTCACATAATTAATCAACCCGGTACTAAACTTGGGTTCCAGCGCACCTCTCTCTTAGAAGTAATTCAACCCGCTACTGCTGGGGTTCAAATCAGCTAACCTATTTAGCTAACAACTGTGAGACACAACTATCCCCGTTTCAAGCAAAAGTTTCCTCCACGGACCAACTATTCTTCTCGGCTTGCTCAATCATTATCTCTCTAACTAAGAACTAACTTTTCTGACTCTCTAAGGCTTTCCGGTACCCTCCAGTTCCTTATCTTTATGTACACTTAGTTTTAGTTGAGTCTCGCAATTCGCTCTCAGTCCTGGCATCCGCTTAAAGTTTTCGCTTGCACTTCTTCTATCTCCCTGTGTACACTCTTCTATCAATCTTTCCACACTTATTAGATACCCGATTTGCAGTAGTTGTCACAATTTGAACACACGACTCTAATGTCAATCTTTGACCACAGCAAACAAATGTCACATGACTCTAATCAGCCAATTCTTGACCTCAGTGAACTTCAGCCCTCAATTAACTCAACCTGAAAATCATGCTATGTTCACTAAGTGAACCTTCCAAGGTCTTTATTTAATTATTTTGTTAACGTTCCGACCTCTCGAGGGTAGGAGAAGACACTTTTCACGGGCAGCTAAATCATTCCGAGCATCTAAAATTTCTATCTGTACTTCCTTCCAATCCCGACTTTCTAGCTATCAGCAGAACGTAGTTTGTCTATTAGGGGTCGAATTTAACCGAAAGATCACCTCCGGGTAGCCGAATAAATTCCCGTCCGTTCATAAAATTTAGGAGACTTAATTATCATGTCGCGGTCCTATTTCCTTCAATTTCTCTGGGACTATTTTTCTTTAATCTAGTTGAATTGCTATTAACAGACCATTCGGCAAGCTAATCTGAACCCAACGTTTACCATCTTCATTTTGAATTAACTCTACTCCTCCAAGGTTTCAATGAATAAGCTGTGACTCTATCAGCTTCTGCTTCAGTTTCCAATATACAAGTATTCTCCCAATTATTAGTAAAGTGAACATTTCTGATTTCCAAAGCGCTCGGACAGGTGAATACGCAATTTTCCGGTGTTAATATTGGGAGTTTCCAAAAACTTTGGGGTCATAACGTTCAAAGGTCAACTTAAGGTCACCCAGGCGTTACCCGGTGTCAAATTTTCATATTTGGGTGCCGAATCCCATGGGGGTTCTAACTATCAAGTTCCACACATATCCCCTTAAAAAGTTATCAATCTTTTCACGCTGATTAGTTACCCGGTATGCGGTAAGTGTCACAATTTGACCAAGCAAACAAATTTCACACGATTCTAATCAACCAATTCTTGACCTCAGTGAACTTCAGCCCTCAAGTTCAACTCAACCTGAAAACCATGCTATGTTCACTAAGTGAACCTTCCAAGGTCTTTATTTAATTATCCTGTTAACGTTTCGACCTCTCGAGGGTAGGAGAAGACACTTTTCACGGGCAGCTAATTCATTCCGAGCATCTAAAATTTCTATCTGTACTTCCTTCCAATCCCGACTTTCTAGTTATCAGCAGAACGTAGTTTGTCTATTAGGGCTCGAATTTAACTGAAAGATCACCTCCGGGTAGCCGAATCAATTCCCGTCCGTTCATAATATTTAGGAGACTTAATTATCATGTCGCGGTTCTATTTCTTTCAATTTCTCTGGGACTATTTTTCTTTAATCTAGTTGAATTGCTATTAACAGACCATTCGCCAAGCGAATCTGAACCCAACGTTTACCATCTTCATTTTGAATTAACTCTACTCCTCCAAAGTTTCAATGAATAAGCTAAGACTCTATCAGCTTCTGCTTCAGTTTCCACTATACAAGTATTCTGACAATTATTAGTAAAGTGAACATTTCTGATTTCCAAAGCGCTCGGACAGGTGAATACGCAATTTTCCGGTGTTAATATTGGGAGTTTCCAAAAACTTTGGGGTCATAACGTTCAAAGGTCAACTTAAGGTCACCCAGGCGTTACCCGGTGTCAAATTTTCATATTTGGGTGCCGAATCCCATGGGGGTTCTAACTATCAAGTTCCACACATATCCCCTTAAAAAGTTATCAATCTTTTCACGCTGATTAGTTACCCGGTATGCGGTAAGTGTCACAATTTGACCAAGCAAACAAATTTCACACGATTCTAATCAACCAATTCTTGACCTCAGTGAACTTCAGCAATCAAGTTCAACTCAACCTGAAAACCATGCTTTGTTCACTCAGTGAACCTTCCAAGGTCTTTATTTAATTATCCTGTTACCGTTCCGACCTCCCAAGGGTGGGGGGAGACACTTTTCAAGGGAAACTGATTCATTCCAAGCATCTAACATTTCTTTCTGTACTTTTTTCCAATGCCGACTTTCTTGCAATCAGGAGAACGTATTTTGTCTATTAGCGGTCAAATTCAACTTAAAAAGTCACCTCCGGGTAGTCGAATAAATTCCCCCGTCCGTTCATACTTAAAAACTGCAGGTGTGAATGTTGTAGATTTATCTCGGGGATTGTCTCCTTTAAGCACAGTTCCCCCTTGATTTATGCTCTTTTCAGCTCTTCTCTGGGGTTTTTAGCTAGTTCAGCATCTCATGGGCACATTAAATAAATTCTATGTCGCAAAGGAAATATAAGCAGTTTACAATGCCCTTAATGAGCTAGCTACTATTTAACAACTTTTGTAACGAAGCCCAGATTTCGTTTTGTTTAATCGCTTCTTTTACTCTATTGTCAATCCTCGCTTGTTGCAAGGCCAAACTCGCCTACTCCAGCAGCGCAACTCTCTCGCACAATTAAATCAGCCCGGTACTAAACTCGGGTTCCAGCGTACCTCGCTTAAACAACTAACTCAACCCGGTACTAACCTCGGGTTCAAATCAGCTAACCTAATTAGCTTACAACTGTGAGACACAACTATGCTCGTTTCAAGCATTAGCGTCCTCCACGGACCAACTAATCTTCTCGGCTTGCTCAATCGTGCTCTCACTAATTAAAAACTAACCATTCGCTCTCTTAGCGCAAGAGTTTTCACTCTCTAAGTCTTTTCGATACCCTCCAGTTCCTTATCTTTATGTACACTTAGTTTTAGTTAAGTCTCTCCATTCGTTCACAGTCCTGGCATCCGCTTAAAGCTTCCGTTTGCACATTTTAAATGACTACGTCCATCCCCCTGTGTACACTCTTTTATCAATATTTTCACGCTTATTAGAAATCCTATATGCAGTAGGTGTCACAATTTGACCAAGCAAACAAATGTCACATGACTCTAATCAACCAATTCCTGACCTCGGCTAACTTCAGCTCTGAATTAACTCAACCTGAAAACCATGCTATGTTTACTTAGTGAACCTCCCAAGGTCTTTATGTTTTTATCCTGTTAACGTTCCGACCTCCCGGGGGTCGGAGGAGACCCTTTTTAAGGGCAGCTAATTCGTTCCAAGCATCTAAAATTTTTATCTGTACTCCATTCCAATCCCGACTTTTTTGCAATCAGGAGAACATAGTTCGTCTATTAGGGGTAGAATTCAACTAAAAATCACCTTCGGGGAGCCAAATAAATTCCCTGTCCGTTCATATTTTTTAGAAAACATAATTATCATTTCGTGGTCCTATTACTTTCAATTTCCTCTGGGACTTTTTTTAGGCTAGTTGAATTGCTATTAACAGACCATTCGCGAAGCTAAGCTGAACCCAACGTTTACCATGTTCACTTTGAATTAACTCTAGTCCTTCAAGGTTTCAATGTATAAGCTATGACTCTATTAGTTTCAACTTCAGTTCCCATATATAAGTAATTTCCTAATTGTTGGTAAGGTGAAAAATTCTCATTTCCAAACGGCTGGGGCCAGTGAATACGTCGTTTTCGAGCCTTACCCTTGGGGTTTCCCATGAAGATTTGGGGTCATAACGCTAAAAGTTCAATTAGGGTCACCCAGGCGTCACCTGGTGTCAATTTTCTGTTTTTGGGTTCAAAATCCCATGGGAGTCCTATTTATCAAGTTCCACACATTTCCAGTTAAAGTTTTCCAAGTTATCCCATTTTTAAGGTCCATTGTCATTTTTCCTCGGAATTGAATATTAACACCGGAAGAAGCTGCCGGATGCATTTTACTCACAAGGGATCTTTTTTTGAGGTTTCTGTTTTTGTCTACTGCCCTTGCTCAATAATCATAACACAAGATGTATCTTGCTATTTCCTGTGATTTCTCCAAGTTTCAGCTTCCAGCGTTCATTGGCGGCCGAGAAACGATTTCTGGAAGTTTGGGATGTTTTTATTTATATAGAGTTTAAAACCAGAAGAGGGGGTCCTGGGGTTCTGGGGTTCTGGGGTTCTTAAGGGTACTTAAGCATCCCTCAAAAGGCCTACAATATACTGAGCCCAATACTGCCGCTAGTTGCCGAGTTCCGATAGAACCATCTACACTTCCGGAGACCGTTATCACTTGCACCCATGGGTCTGGTAGTCATGATTTTCGATGCTCGGGGCAAATCATCTCTAGTACCGCTCCTCTGAGTTTCATAGCACTAGCTTCCTCAGTTCCCATTTGGGGGGGGGAGGTTCGCCAATTTGATGTCTTTTTTCTGATATAGGAGTGACGAACTGTTCCAAGCTTGAATTATTTTGAGCTCGACATTTTGTTTGCTGTTCTACTTAACTTAATGACCTATCAATCTTACGATCAGGTTAATATTGCATGTAAAACAGTATACTCGCAAATTCTAAAATTGAGATACGGTTTTTGGGGATGTCGGTTCATCGGAAATTTAGCAACAAGTCGCCGGAAATCGATTTATTTGCTATTTCTATTAAAATTTTCCATCAAAACCCACCTTCAAACTTGAAACAATTGACCCGTAATTTTCTATATCCTTTAATAAAGGAGTGAATAAATCGAAAAATGCCCAAAAAAGATATGACAGCTCTGCCGAAAAATGATCTCAGGTTGTCAAACGGAAATTTTTTTGAAAATTATTATGAACCATTCAATGAAACCCTGAATTCAGATCTAACAAAAAAATTCAACTAGTAAATTGTCACATAAAAATTTTCAAATCCTTGAAAAAAAAGGTCACAAAAAGACAATAACTTGCGCCGTTTTCTTGAAAGAGTTTCAAAAACGTAATAATTGTGCGACTCGAAAGGTTAAAATCTTTATATTTTGCTTCATAACCCAATTCTGTTTTTTAAGCAAAAACGTTAATGTTTTTGATGATACCGCAACATTCTATAGCAGAGGTGAGTTTTCAACTTAAAAACGTTCTTTTACATAAATTGTTATATCGTTTTAATGAATTATCACAAAAACAAAAATAAAACTATACCAATGCACGTTCTAACATCAAAAATACTCATTTCAAACAGACTTGCATGTTTTATGCATAGTTTTGGTTTATTGCTGTGATTGAATGTTTAATTCATTACTAAGCTGGACCGTGCACAGCAAAAATCATGGCAGCTGAATACAACAGAACTGCATCACAGGTAAAAAAAATGATCTTATAAACAAAATTTTATAGTTTTTTTTTTTTTCAAATTTTGTACAAGATTTTTTATCGTTGCAAGTTTAAATTTTATTTGGGTCCCAAAATCAACTTGAAGTCTTACTATATAGTGTGGTGAAAGACAATAGCTTATACAGATCTATAGAAGTCTAATTTAACTAAGGTTAGTGAAGCCTTCTTGAAACCAGCTGATTGCAATTTTTCATAGAGCTATAATAAAAATATTTAAAAACCTGTGTTTCAAAATTAGTGCAAATGCTTTTTTGCAGCCGTTCAGTTTTTAATGAAGCAAAAGTTGAACAGATTTGACTTTAGCCCCCCAATGAGGACGATCTACCTCCCGAAGAGTCCATGAACAATGCACTAGGGGGAGAGGGTAATGGGGAGGGTTTTGTGTACCGGGTGCCCAAGGGTGACAACCCCGCTGCCGCTCCTCCCCGAGGACCCATTGGGGACATTTTTAATGACTACGACTACGACGGGGGATCGAACCACTTCCAAAATGCAGACAGATATCAGAGGTAATTTTTTTCAAAGTTTTGTTGTTCCTTCCATTGAAAATGGGGAGGAACTTTGTATTCGGTTGTTGGAGTTTTTTTCCACGCAAAATCAGGTACAAAATCAGGTACCACAAATAATGCTTGGAATGGTTCGAGTAATATATGATATTAAAACACTTTCAGTAGTTTTCTCATTGTCAAGAAAAACCATTTGAAGTTTGTGATTCTGGTCTAATTTTGAGCGAACAAGGTGAGCGAGCAGGCTTTTTAAGTTTTTTTAACCAAAAGCATTTACCACAAATAATATTGCTAAAGGGTGGACTAATGTATCATATTAAATCCTTTTCAGTCCTGATTTGAACGACTCTACAACGTTTTCAAAAAGTTGCCCCAGTGTCGAGAAAAACCGGTTTGATTTTTTTTTAAGTTTTAGTCTAATCAAATCACGAGTGAGTAAAGTAATGGAGCAAACTTATCGTTCCGACCATTTGAAAAATGGGTAAGACCTTTGTATTTGGGTGTTTTAGTTTTTTTTATTTCCTTGCAAAATCAGGTACTCCCAAACAATCATCGGACTGGGTTGAGTGATATATCATATTAAAACCCTTTCAGTCGTGATTCGAAATACAATTTAAAATTTACAAAAAGTCAGTGTCTGGAAAAACCGAATTGAACTTTTGATTTTTCGTCTAATTTCAAGAAAGAAAAGCGAGCGAGCAGTCTTATCCATGCAGTGAAAGTTACTAAAGATTATTTATGCTTAGTTTAGGCCGTAAAAAATTTATTAATTTTTTTATTTTTTTGATTTTCTCGATAAGGATTTTTTGCTTTATTTTTATGATCATTTTTCTGCATAAACTGTTGTCCAATTTGCTTACTTTACTATGATTGTCGAGTATGCCTAAGCTCTCGTTTTTTGTTCCCATGCTTTTATCACACAACGCGTAAAAAACGACACTTACTTTCGATTAAAATTTTTTTGTATGTTTTAGAACTATGGTCTGAATATTCTGTGCTACTCGCACACCGGCTATCCATTTTTTAGAATGATAAGCCATAAAAATTTAGTTTTTTACAGTTAAAACTTTTTAAAAGTTTTATGAAGCAATTTTTGGAATAATTCAAAAATTCAAAACAATTTATGCAACAAAAAAGATTTTTTGACAAAAAACTGTTGTCCAATTTGCTTACTTTACTATGATTGTCGAGTATGCATAAGCTCCCGTTTTTTGATCCCATGCTTTTATCACACAACGCGTAAAAAACGACACTTACTTTCGATTAAAATTTTTTTGTATGTTTTAGAACTATGGTCTGAATATTCTGTGCTACTCGCACACCGGCTATCCATTTTTTAGAATGATAAGCCATAAAAATTTAGTTTTTTACAGTTAAAACTTTTTTAAAGTTTTATGAAGCAATTTTTGGAATAATTCAAAAATTCAAAACAATTTATGCAACAAAAAAGATTTTTGACAAAACCCCAGACTGATTTGCCAATTTTACTGTGACCGTCAATTATGTTTAAGTTTCATGCTTTTGTCAAATCTTTTTATCACGCCGCGCACAAAAAACACCACTATCTTAAAAAGCTTGAAAAACGTTTTATGCATTTTTTAAAAATATGGTCGGAGCAGTCTGAGATACATGCAACATCTGCCGTCTGTCGAATCATAAAAAATGTTAAATGATCCAAAAGCTTGAACTAATTATATTTAAGAATTTTTCATTATGACTAATATAGAGATAATGACTTTACCATGACCAAAATAATCATGCCTTTTTTCATTTTTCGAACCAACTGAACGAATTAACAAAACCTTTGCCTTGCATTCTGAACGAAATTTTGGGTAATTTACTATACGAGGGTTATCACTACTATTACGAAGGATAAGTCTCTAGTAGAGTCTGTTTTTTTCTTGATTTGACAGATTACGCACAGCCACACTCTTTAGAAAATGATTAGATATTATTTCCAAAGCAGCCAAAAGGATAGATCGCCTCCAAAATCTCCTGCTCTACAAACCTTATTTGGCAAAAATATGTCAAAAGGCACACCATCAGCAACCAGTAAAAATAGTGCCAGAAGAAATGAAGAGTACGACTCGCCCATTTTGAACTCCCCTTCCTCTTTGTATCGTCACATGTCAACCATCAGCGAGTCAG
>NC_087064.1:17440455-17460596 GCF_963678635.1 Symsagittifera roscoffensis
GGTACTAGCAGTACTAGTCATTAGCAGGCATTAGCAGTACTAATCAATTTGAGGGAAAAAAAAACTGATATTTACTAACTAACATGCCTCAATTTATAGAGCGGACGAATTTTAACTAGTATACGAAAAAGTTCATTGAAAACATCCGACCCTGCGCAGGTTCGAACCCCCTCATTTTTTGCTGGTCTCCTCCCTACTTCTACGCGACAGATCCATGATACCTTGAAGCTAAAGTGCTATTTGTAATATAATAGTCTGTGTTAATATCCTTAGCATTGGCTGTACTTGATAGCTGGTTATTGATCAGAATGAACACGTTCAATACGAACACATTTTGTCGCAACAATACTTGCGTCGTAACAATATTTGCAAATAAGCTTTGCTTGTGTAATAATGGTTGGTATCGAAATGACAACCTATCAATTGACTGTCCGAGACCTTAAGCCACTTTATTCATTTTCTGTATGACTAAAAATTGTTTAGTATTACACAATTAATGCAAATTTCATGGCAGTGCTTAAGATAGAATTTGATTCAATTCAAGAGAATAATCGTCTCCGAATAAATTTTGGTTGGCTCAGTTTTCGTCCCACGACGGTTTCACATTAAAAACTAAATTGTAAGTAGTCAGAAATCTGCAGCAGGACGAACTCTATCAGATTTGTCTCAATTTCCTCGAGATGTGCGCATGTTGGCTCTGACGTGCCAATAGCTGTCAGTTGTTTTCATAACCAGTTCGCTTTACTTACAAAATTTTTGGTTACTAGTAGGGCAATGCCTAAATTATTGTTCAATTCAATTTGAGTGAGAATTCGTGCCCGAATAAAATCTAGTTGGCACAGATTTCTTCTAAAGATTTTGCATCTCTTCCAGTGGCTGAGCTGTGGTGGTGCGTCGGCACTGATGCGCCAATAGCTGCCAGTCGTTTTTGTAAATAGTTCGTACCTCGGGACTGAAAGCTCGCAACACCTATCAGCCTGATTATGGGCTTTGAATCTTCCAAAACAATGCGGTAATTACTTTAACAAATGGGACACAATTATAACGAACAGGATAAAAATTTTAACAGTTTTTGTCGTAAACTGAAATCTGTTCGCGCCAAAATTTAAGAAATTGAGTGAGTTTAATTTTTCTCTCAAGAAAATGATACTAAATACGTTCGTTTTTTTGGTTTTTATGAAGCTGATAATTTTTGCTGGACAATCCTGAGGCAACGGACATTGATCAAAATTTCGATTTAGCCCTGCTCCTCGCTTCTATATGAATATAAAATCCTGCATGTGGTCTTTAGCGATATTTAGATAAATAAAGCGACAGCATTAAGACGACAAGACGATAAATTTAGAACTCTCTGTTTTTTTCTTTCTTTTTTCGCAACAATTGCCAGTTTTTTGTCTCCAAGCCAAAGTGGGGAGAGTAATGGCCCTATTTGTCTCAGTTTTCAAAAATAAGTCCTTTATTAAAATCCCCGAGGAATTTGCCATGGTCTTTTTTTGGCACGAATAAATGCCTATGAGGTTATCTGTTTGCTTTTTATTACAGATGAGCAGCGTCAGAAGATAGAGGAGGCTCTGAAGAGCGAGAATGACAGACTGAGGACAGAGTTGAGGAAGGAGAGGGAGCAGAGACAGCAGCTGGAACATGACGAGGCAGACAGGGTACGTAATAGTCCATAGCAAAAATCTCTATCCCATCACTTTTGCATAGCATAGCTCTCCTCTCTAAGCATATGTTCTTCCTAAGAAACATTCACACGAGGTCAAGCAGAGCTTCGCACCACAATCAATACAAAAATTAGCGATAACGAATGGCCCATTTAAAGGTCCTAATGAAAATGACAAATCATTACAAAAACTAAATATTCCATTTAAGCCAGGGGCGGATTAGGGGGGGGGGGGGTTGGAGGGGGCGGACTCGGACGTCTTCTTCCCTTTTCAGGGATTCGACACCCTGCCGACCCAAAGGGTCCCCCTTTGAACTATTTTGAGATATCCAATTTGGGCTGACGGACCCTAAAATTTTTCTAAAGGCGCTTTTGGCGCCAATATATACTTATTTTAAGGAGGGAGCGCGCGCCGAAAAAATGCGATTTTTTGTTTAAAATTTTCCAAAAAAAGTGCCCAAAAACGCTTTTTTGGCCTGTTTTTTTTCAAAATTTTGCCTGCGGAACTTTTTAGTACTTTGGAGAGCTCAGAAAACCAATTTGGTCGACCTAAAAAAAAGGTCGACAAAATTTCGAAAAAATTTTCAAATCCGCACCCCCCCCCCCCCTCGAGAAAATCCTAGATCCGCCCCTGATTAAAACCCGAAAGTTCAATTCAAAACAATTTTCAAGAAGAAAAGCAATTCAAGATAACAAGCATCAAAGCTTTGCTCTCAATCAAAAATAACAAACATCACGAAGAGACGCGAAGAGACTTTCTTATACCATGAATTTTATCCGCAGTTTCAGGGATCAGAACACAAAGAGAAAAGGAAAAGAAAAAATTAAGACCATGGCAGTCTGTCTAAAAAGCTTCAAATATTAAAAATCAGTTTGTTAATATATTCAATTGTGGTTTTTAATCACTGAGTCGATAAACTTTAAATAGAAAAAATTGTATTCAAGAGAGCTCTATGCAAAAGTAGCCGGTTATTTTTACATGTTCCTCCCAAAATCCTTTTAAATTGAAACTATTTTTCTCGAATCCGATTGGCTAAAATAGCATATCAGGTTCCACTGCCATCTAAAAATATTTGGTTCACATTTTAAGTAATTTTGAAATTTAGCCTTATTGGCCAAAAGGTTGTTAGGTAAAGTTTTCGAACTTATTGGAAAGAAAGCTCCGGGATAAAAAATGTAACAAATTTACTTCTGCTCGAAAATCAATTTTGTTTTGCGTTTTGTTCTCTGCTTTATAGTTTAATTTTGCAAATTAACAAAAATTGGGTGAAATAATTAAAAAACCAAAAAAGGCAAGAAAACGAAAAAAAATCTTATCGAGTCGAAAAGCAATTAAATTTTTTAAAAGCTTATCTTGAATAAAACAGGACTGCTTGTGCGTCAAGCCGAGGCCATTAGTGATCCGGCTGTACTTTAACGCCTTAAAAAAAATTTTGCTTAAAAAAATGACAAAACAACCGAACAATTTTTTTAAAGTTTTTTTTTGAACTACAAATGATATATTTAGCGTCTCTTTTCCTATCAATAAGAACAAATGACTTGCCTCAATTCAATTTGGAACGCATAAATCTGCCGCTTATGCGTGTTATAAAAAAATATCGCGCATTGATTATCCCAAATTGGCCGATTTCAAATCCCCATAACTTACAACAATGATCACAGGTGACATATTTCAAATTTGTAAGGCTCTAGAACACAAAATTTTTCACATGGAACAAAAAAAAAACAATTCCAAAAACGTTTAATTAAAAAGTCAAAAATTGACTGAATGAAAAAACTACAGCTAGCATAAATATTCCTCTGTTTCTTTGAAAATCGGAACAATGAATTCTGAACTAAACGCTTCATTAAAAACTACTGTCAGTTTTATAAACACAACTAAAAATTTAAACAAAGATGACCGGTTACTGTGCAAGTAGCACAGAATGTTCAGACCATAGTCCAAAAAAAAAGATTTTTTTTTAAAAAGTCAAATAAGTATATTTTTTCTGCGTGGTGTGATAAAAAGAAGTGATGAACGTACTACTAGAACTGATGCTTTCTCGAAAGTTGTAATAAAATAGGAAAAATTGCCAACAATTTTGTAGAAATGAAACGAAAAACAAAAAATCAAAAACAAAACAACTAAAAATTTGTTTATTTTTTTTCAATTCTTTTTGTAGAAATTTTTGGAAACTG
Source organism: Symsagittifera roscoffensis (assembly GCF_963678635.1). NCBI lineage: Eukaryota > Metazoa > Xenacoelomorpha > Acoela > Convolutidae > Symsagittifera > Symsagittifera roscoffensis. The sequence goes on from NC_087064.1 coordinate 17,444,297, forward strand.
AAATTTTTTCATTCACAAAATGGCGCTGCCAAACTCCAAAAGCTAATACTAATTGCGTAATTGCGTTTTCAGCGCTTAAATTAAGCATAAAAAATCTTAAATCTTTGGTAAGCCTGTTCGCTCGCTTAACTTGTTCGAAATTGAACTACAAATCAAAAAGTTTCAGCCAGTTTTTCTCAATACTGGGGATTTTTTTGAAAACGCTTCACTTTCGTTCGAATCACAGTTGAAAGATTTTTAAATTGGCATATCGTTGGAACGTTTCGCGATACCCAATTGTGCGTGGAAAAAAACTAAAGTACACACGAACACATTTTCTCCCTTTTTTCCATGATCGGCACAAAAACAACTGTAAGTAAGGAGACTTTTGAGATCTGAAAGAAAATGAATCCTCTCCAAAAACACTGCTCCAAAAACATACAGGCCCAATATCACACTTTTGCTCGTCATTCGACGCAGTATGTGCCAATTTATTTATTAGAATGAACGCCGTAGGTATTTCGGCAAACAAATTTGAAAAAAAATCATCAAGCTGAAAAATGCTCATGATTTTCTCCTCGCAAATTTTAGAATAACATGTGATGCGACTATTCAAGAAAATCTGGCCAGATAAAAACTTCGGGACAAAATTTTATGGGACAGTGTTTGGTCACTGAGCTCTCTTTGATGAGATATTCTACTCAACAAGGCAATAATTGAGAATTGAACTTTGGGAAGCTACTAAAATTGGTTTTCTTCTAAAATAAAACTAACAGAAAGAAGCGCAGTAAAAATGATAGAACGTGGCGTCAAATTTAAAAAAAAACATCTTCGACAACCGAAATGTTTCAATTGGTTCACCATCTATGCCAGCAAACCGGAGTAATTATCAAACTAACCCACACCTGTTCAATGCAGTCTCATAGACCAGTCAGATTATCCATATTTTTTGAAAAATTGTTATTTTTTGTTTAGTTGTTATTTTTTGCACCCGATAACGATTAAGACTATATTTACTGGTTTCTCAAAGTTTATATGATTTGTCCACAAGAAAAAGGACCAGCATACGAGCTGATCAGCTCTTCACGTTGAACCGCTGCTGAGCCCCTGGTTAAGAATTACATGCATTTTTTTGCTATTTTTGTGGTCTGGGTAATGTTGCCTCACCCTCTAGCCACGAGCACGGATCATGGTGGTCCTCAAACTTCCGACCTTTCGACTGAGAGGTGGAGGTGTAACCACTTCACCACCGCTCCCCAATGCTTAAATTCTACCATTTAAACTTCTTGTGTTGCTTAGTATTGTATTTCAACAATCAGAGCACCTCTTTTGCAAGACATGATTGGGTTAGACAGTAAAGTCGCACAAACAATATTTTCGATACGGTCAAATCCTTTTAAATAGCTTCATCATCAAGTATGCGTCGAACTTTCAGGCTGTAACCTGTAACTCAAGTAGTTGAATAGAGACTGATAAAGTGTGAAAGCAGTATTTCGCAGAAAATAAATTTCTGAAGGAATAACCTTCATTGATCATATTGAATAGCCAATTCCTTATAACTGTCTTTGAGGTCTTTTTCGAACTCTGATGCTCTTTACCCGAACTATCTTTGTCATAAAATAGGTTAAAGAGCTGGCTCTGTCTGATATGGCTAGGCTACACCAACAGGTGGCGAAATATCAGACACAGGCAACCGCTGTGAAGAAAGTGGTAACTAAACAGTGCGTGGATACGAGTATATGTATTTGTCAAATGAATGAATCCCGGGTCGAGATACCGCTCCCTGAGAAAAGCCAGCAACACTGAAGTCAAAAAGCAAACAATGCGAGCGCAAGTCTCAAAAATACAATTTTTATCACTTTCGTACAAAAACAAGCCGGTCGAAGAAGTATATACTATACTCATATATATGATATTAGGCAATAATCTCGACCCGGGAGCTCAAGTTTTGTATCATGCATGTGTAAATTCGCATCTCGTGGTCATGATTGAGTTTTCAGCTGAGAGTGAGCATGCTATATGAGTGATTTGTGTGTAGATTGCGCGTGAGAATGAGTTGAATGTGAGTCCCCTGGAACTGGCCCGGCTGAGAAGTCTGGATGCCGAATTGGAGGATAAAGACCTCAAGTACATGGCTCTGCAGAAAGCGGTTTGTAGAGAACTGGTTTATTTGATAAACGGCTGGGTTTTGCCAATAATCTGTACCGCTATTTCTTTCCTTCTCAATTAGGGTCATTTTGTGATTTTGTTATGTTTTATGACATTCACTTTTTGCGACCCTGCAGTTGCTAGAAAGTAGCATGTTCAGGGGAGGATGCAACAATGGTGGTTTCCAAATTATCAAAAGTGCTCCATCTTCTACATACACACTCAAAGCAGAGCTTTGCATCACCTGCATACTAAAACGTATGCCAGACTTGTGTTAAAAATTGTCAAAAATTTTAAATTATTTAAACATTTGAAGAACAAAAAAAATAAAAATTCAAAAAGTGTCATGAAACTTTACACAGAAACAAAAATACTCTTCACTTCGTTGCGCCATTTCCAAATGTTGTCGTTGTCAAAAAACATTTACGACAAAATGAAATTGTTATAGTAACTTATTACATGACAAGGTTTTTCCTTGAGTTTTGGAAATAACTTACATATTTTAGGCAGTTTAATGTGACAAACCTGAACCGATGTTCAAAAATTTGATCGAATATACCCAAAATTTAGGAGGCTAAAATGCTGGAAGCTAAGTACAAATTTTAGGACAAAAAATATCCAAAAGATACTCAAATACGCAAAGAAGCTAAATTCAAAAATACTAATCTTAATATTTTTTGGTAGTGTTGATACTAGAAACTTCCTAAAACAACTTCTTTGCTCAAAATTGAATAGATAAATACAGTAAAGTACCAATACGATACTCTAGATACAGTAACACTCCACTTAGTAAGAAAAACATTTAAAAGCTAAGAGACCACCATAACTAAAACGGTAAATTACTGGTTTCAGTCGTCATCAAAAAACTCTTTCTACATGGAAAGTCTAGTACACGGTTCCGATAACGTTGCTTGTCCCAAAAAAAGTTGTATTTAAATTCAATTAAATGCAGCTTCACAGAATACATTTACGTTTTTTTCAGTTGAAGTAGAAAAAAAGGTCTAATTGTAAGAAAAGTTAGTGTTGTTGCAAATAAGTTAACAAAAAAGTAGAAAAACGATAGTCCGACAAAAACAATTTATCGAGAAAAAACCCTGAGTTTTCATAAGAAGAACAGGTCCTGGAAATAGCAGATTTAGGAAGAAGCAGACACTCCCATCTCCCATGCCCCCCCCCACCTCAGGGATTCAAACCCCAGACTACCCAAAGGGTCTTTGGTTTTAACTTAGGACATCAAATGTTTGGTGGTTAACCCTAATAATGTTCAAAGGCATCTTTGGTGCCATTCTATACTGATTTTGATGCGAGAGCTCCCGCTGCAAAAAAAAACGCAAATGTTTGGTCGCTTTTTTTACAATTGCCCAAAATTGTCTTTTTGCCTGTTTTTTAAACAATTCGCCTGTGGCGCAAAAGGTTTGGTCAAAATAGTCTTTACAGTGATTGGGAGATCTCGGAAAATCAATTTAGTTCGTTTGTGCGTTTGAAAATGTTCCGCCCTGGGTCCTGATCAGAACTTAAACTTTTTACATAGTGACCAAGTTGAGCTTCGCACCACTTGCGATACAAAAATTATAGACTATGATTAAAATCAAATCAATAGAAAAAACAGAGATAATAGTTTTTGTCCAAAAAATTATAGAAATTGCAACAGACGCCCAAAATAACAGAAGCAAAAAACCTGCCCCAATCGAAACTTAACATGGTACTTTTGGAATGCTCGAAAAAAAGCTTATTTAAAAAAACCCTTTCTACGAAACTAAGCCGACAAAAAAGCAGACAATAATCTAAGCTAGGCGAAAAATTTCAGTTAGCAAAACTTAATTCTCAACTGAATGGAACTGCTGGACTTTGTCGTTTCAAGCATGGATATTATAACAACCCTTCAAAAAAACCTTCCGATCGGATCCAAACCACAAGCCACAGCGGTCTCACACAGTTGTTTGTTTGCCTCTAAACCAGATGCGCCATATGCTTGATTGAATTTATTTTTACCCAGCAGTAAAAACCGAAAATAAAACTTTCATTCTGAAATCAAAATTCAAAAATTTCCAAGCTAATACAAAAATTTCAAGTCGCCCTTCCCCCAGAATACACATACGCATAAAAATTTTTTATTAGGTCATCAAACGACGCAATAAAAGGCTAAATTTTGATATAAAATAACCCGAAACCTTTGAAGCCTAAAAAGAAAAAAAAATAACAAACCCTGGTGGCAAAATTACAATCAGCGAAAATATCAAGTTTCGATTAAGCAGGATATTTAAATTACCAACATGCTCAGAATCGGAATTTATCTTTTGCGACAGAAAGGACAGTAGATGTAGGAGTCCACAAAATGAGTCCAGTGAACAAATTTATTCCAGGAAAAAAGTCTAGAACGCGATTCCAATACCCTTGTTTACCGCAAATGAATCAAGCTATCAAATGATTCAGTGGATCTATTGGTCAAGTTCTATGTTCTGTTTTCATAATGTTCTCTATTTGCAAGCGTACTGACATCGCTTTTTCCAAATCTCTTGAATTTTGGCTTAACTTGGCTTTGGGGCAATCTACACCGATTTGCTTGATAATTATTCTGCAGCTATTGGCCATTCTAGGGTTTGTGGAGAACCAGAAATCTAAATACTTCTCATTTTTCCCTTGTAGATATAATTTTATTCCGAAAACATCGTTTGTTGATTTTCAAAAAACATCTTCGCCATTCGCTACAGTTCTTGATTAAAGTGACACCAGTTACATTTTCTCATCATCAATTGTTTTTCAGCTGGAGGACAACAGTCGCATGTGGGGGAGGGAGAAGGAGGAACTGTTGAGGCGGATCACTGAGTTGGAGAGGGGCTTTGCCAGGTCTCCCGTCATGATACTCGGGCACCCCTCCCTCAACAAACCCCACCTACAGCCACACACAAACCATAACGTCCACACGGTAACTATTTTTTGTATCTTCAAAAAAACGACTCCTTGCTTTCATGTAACTTGATTCATTTTCCTAAAAATTATATTATAAACAATTACGCCCAAATGTTGCGTCGGTGTATCTAAATGACACCTTTTCGTCATCAACTTATTAGCTTCTAATTCATTCAATTTCAGGACCGGCTGATGAGTCCACACTATCGACCCAAAAACTGGCCATCACGACTGGAACCTATCAGCTGACAATAAATATCAACCACAGCAGCTTATTCAGTACCTGAACTTCGAATTGAACTTTGAAAACCATCGAATTAAAATAGTTCCACAGTCTGATAATTTGTTTCCTCTTAATAAAATTTATTTTTGTCAATTTTTGCCGACGACTTAAACTTGAAAGGAGACTCATTTTATAATACTTAAATTATTATTTCTGAAATAACCATTAGAAAAAGAAAACATTCATAAATAAACATTTGGGAACAAATAAAGGTATTGTGTGAAAACAAAACAAAACCCTACCAGCTACATTGAGACGTCTGTCTATATATCAATTTTTGCGTCCAAATAACTTAAACAGTATTTTAGTTTAACATCGAATAACTTCAGCTAAATTCCAGCGGCTTTTCATGTACAACTAATTGTATAATCCTCATGATAAAATACCACTCTTTATTTCAAACTAAAAAGGTATTTCAAGCATGATTTTCGACAATAGAGAATTTTGATACCTGTTTGAAATTGCTGACTAGTTTTCCAAATATGATTTTAGCACCATTTTGATTTCATCTTATAGCCCATGACCAAACAAATTCCATATTTCGTAGCTATTCAATTCATTCACTTTAGTTAAGACAATAAATAATTCAAAATAAAATTTTTAGAATATCAATAAATCATACTTTTCTAAGATGACCAGCATATAGCAGCAGCAATTGAGATAATAAACCTAGCTTCGTCAAATATTATAGCTTTGCTTTCTGAATATTTGGTTCAATGATTGTTCTATAGCTTAATTATTTATTAATCTAGTGACAGTTAGAATATACAAAGCGGTACGAAAATTTAACGCCGAAGAATTCATTACATGAAATAATTTTCATATTAATAAAACGAAGAATTTCCTACGTTCAGTCGAATAAACTGTATTTCAGTTTCTGCATAATTCTGGGCAACTCTTTTCTCCAGGGCAGGTATTATTCTGAATATGGGGCTAAGGCAAGGGTGGCTACTGCATGTTATTGCGTAACGAGATTTGCATCTCCCATTAACACGGCGAGTTCATTCAGTGAACAATTTGAGCAAACTAATATTCCTACTCTTTCTTTTTATTCTTTTCTTCCTTGTTACGACTCTGCTTTTTTGTACTTTGGGATTGCGGCCAAAATTGTGAATTTTTGGTTAGGCGAGTTATTACATGGTTGCACCATTAAGTTTGATGCCCCGTCTGTTGTGAGACAGCCTTGTGAGGATTTGTGCACGAACAGTTTCACCTAAATAACACACATTTTTGACAATGCTTCATCATTCGTGAACATCTTTCCTTTTTAGTGACCACTTTTCATCTTTCGAATTACAAATATAGAGTAGAAAAAACCAATATTGTTAAAGCCCTTTGAACTTCATATTGAAAGAGTTTAACACAGAGGCGAAGCGGAGCCTCGCACCACTTGAATGCGCTACCACACACATAGCAAGCTAGCAGACAGAAAATGAAACAAAAGCCACTAATTCGAAAAACAATTAGAACATTTCGAAAAAAAATAACTACGAAATTTTCAGAAATTTGTCTGGAATGATGTTCAATTTAAAAACACAAAAATTGGCATTTAATAAGTATTCAGACCAGGGGCGGATCTAGGATTTTCTCGAGGGGGGGGGGCGGATTTTCAAAAAAACTTCCAAAATTTTGACGACCTTTTTTTTTTTTTTTAGGTCGACCAAATTGATTTTTCGAGGAGCTCTCCCAAAGCACTGTTTTGCCCCTACTTTGGCTAAATTTTCTGCGCCGCAGCCAAATTTTTGAAAAAACAGTCAGAAAAGCCGTTTTCGGGCAATTTTTGAAAAATTTTGACAAAAAAATCGCGTTTTTTTGGCGCGCGCTCCCCCTCAAAGTTAGTATATATTGGCGCCAAAGGCGCCTTTAGAAAAATTTTAGGGTCAGTCGGCCAAAAATGGATTTCTGAAAAAGTATCAAAGGGGTGACCCTTGGGGTCGGCAGGGGGTCGAATCCCTGAGGGGGGGGGGGGGGGGGGGGCGTCCGCCCCCGCCCCCCCCCCCCTAAATCCGCCCCTGATTCAGACACCAAAATTGATCGGCAACGAAGATAAAAGCTGACAAAAGCTGGTTAGACTCCCGTTTAGCAAAACTGTTTTCAATTGAAAATCTTTTGGAAGTTCCGAAAATCCAAGTTATTACGCCCCCTCCCGGAAACACACATTAAACCGTCAAAACCTAATTTTTCTTCAAAACAAAGCTTGACTAGGTCACTTACTTGATAAAAAACAATTGAATCCAAACAAACAAGCGGAAAAAAATCGAAAAAAAAATTACAAACTTAGTAAGTTTACAAATTACAGTCACAAATCAAAATTCTTTCAGCTACAACGAAAATTACTTACAGCACAGCAAAAATCCGTAACAAGGCAACTAAGCCGACCAAACATAAGCAGACACAAAACAGATCGACAATTTTTCGAAACAGAATATTTCCCTTCTGATTAAAAAAAAATTTCTGGCCTGATTCGAACATAGGACCTTTACCACCTCAGGCGTAGTATTTTTCTCAAAAACATGCCTGAAAAACTAATAAGGTTTGATTTTGATGTAAGCCAAGCTATCATGTTTTTCCGTAAATATTTTGTAAAACAAGAAAACTCGGTGAAGCGGCAACTTAGCCGACAAAAGATAATCAGACTAACGATAATCCAAAATATTTTTGAAACGAAATATTTTACTCCTTGAAAGAACTGTCAGCCATAACAGCAGACCGGTAGAAATTAAATTTGCACGTGTGCACGTGAATGAAGTTGTTAACCCGAAAAAAAGTATATATTCCAATTTAATAAAGCTTGCTTATCGCAAGCGTAATAATAATTGACTTTCACTATTGATTTTTTTTGGATAAGACTAACCCAATTAGAGAAAAAAGTACAATAGGTTTTTATTTTATTCCTTTGGTAAATACGAAAAATAACATCCAATTTGTTATTAATTATTTTTAAATCTATTGGGCTTTCATTTAGCAAAGAAATCAAAACTTAAACCTCCAAAAAGTAAAATTGAGCGTGAACAAAATTTACACAGAGGCAAAGTTGCACTTCGCATACACAAGCAATAATATGACCGATAACGCTACTGGGAAAAACTGAATGAGTAAGACTTTGAGTCTACAAAATTTCTGAAGTGACGCACGCCAACTATGAGTCTAGATAATTGCTAAGTGACGCAAGCCAATTATGACGCACTGGCAGTAAGTCTTTTTGGAAAAAAAAAATTACCAAATAACATGCCTCATTTTATAGAGCGGACGCATTTTTAACTAGTACACGTAAAAGACCAGGGTCGAACCCTCTTATATTGATGCTGGTCTCCTGCCCTACCTCTACGCTATAGATCCATGATACCTTGAAGCTAAAGTGCTAATTGTAATATAATAGTCCGTGTTACTATCCTTAGAATTGACTGCTCCTAATAGCTGGTTAAGGTTCAAAATGAGCACTTTCAAAATGAACACATTTTTTTCGCAACCAGCTTTCCTTGTGTATAGAATTTCTCCTGAAAAACCATTAGACTTAAGCAAAAGATAAACCCTTTCATTCATTAACACTAAAAAACAGCAGGCACATATTGACGAGTCTTTACTCGGAAAAAAATCGAAACTTGAACAAAAAAGAATAACATTTGAGCGGCCAAATCGATAGTGCAGGTTTATTGAGTTTTAGAAAATCTGTAGCCTAGAGATCACTGTTGAACAGTTTTAAAATTTAGTCCTTTTTTACGGAGGATCACAAAAATATACCTAATTAACTGACTTCTGCGGTTTTGCATTTCATCCCGATTAGATGGTTCGAATCAAACATGCAACTTCAGCGACAAAATTATTTATGCTTTTTTGAATTGAGGGCGTCTAAATTACCACAGAATCAAAACTGCGGCAGGTATTTTTTAACCTCCAAAGACAGGGGCGGATCTAGGATTTTCTCGAGGGGGACGCGGATTTTCAAGAAAATTTCGAAAATTTTGTCGACTCTTTTTAAGCCCAGCAAATTGATTTATGAGCTCTTAAATCACTATAAAGCCCCATTTTGACCAAATTTTCTGCGCCTCAGGCAATTTTTTTTGAAAAACGAGCCAAAAAAGGCGTTTTTAAGCACTTTTTGGAAAATGTTGGACAAAAAATCGCGTTTTTTTTGGCGCGCGCTCCCCCCTGAAAATTAGTACACTTTGGCGCCAAAAACGTTTTTAGAAAAATTTTATGGTGAGTCAGCCAAAAAGGGATATCTCTAAATAGTACAAAGGGGGACCTTTTGCGTTGGCAGGGGGTCGAATCCCTGAGAATGCCCCCCCCCCCCCCGAGCTAAATCCGCTGGTGCGTTCGTTTGATAGCAATCTCATTTTATCCTATTTTAACTTCAACAATCCTATATTTTTACATTTACCTTCATCCTCTAATTTCGAGACGATTTAACCAGAAAATCTGTTTCCTAAAAGCAAGAGTGAAAAAGATGTAATGAAGAACAGACAGATATCGTCAACGGGGAGCGGGAAAAAATTTTTTGGTCGAAAAAAAAACGCTTTTATATTTTTGGTGGCCATAAAATTGGAAAAAAAGTAAGTACATAAACCTGCAAATATTGTCGACCTTTTTTTAAGTCGACCAAATTGATTTTTCGAGCTCTCCCAAAGCACGATTTTGTCCATTTTTTGGCCAAATTTTTTGCACCGGAGGCAAAATTTTGAAAAAACAGGCCAAAAAAGGCGTTTTTAGGCACTTTTTGGAAAATTGTGACCGAAAAATTGCGTTTTTTCGTCGCGCGCTCCCCCCTCGAAATTAGTATATATTGGCGCCAAAGGATTTCTTAAAAAGTATCAAAGGGGGGACCCTTTAGGTCGGCAGGGCGTCCGCCCCCCCCCCCCCCTAAATCCGCCCCTGTCCAAAGATTCTTTTTGACACTCTTTCTTTCATAACTTCAGCCAAAGACAATGAAAAATAGTATCGATTATCAAAAAACGAGAATTTACTTAACAAATATTACGAAAAAGAGCATTGGCTCTTTCAAGTAAAACGACTCCAGAATACTATCAAAACAATTATGGCAAAGCAGTTATTTTTTAGACCCAACGTGGACCTATAATTTGGGGGTGAGCGGGGTGCGAGAGCATGAAAATCCCATAAAATTATGCGGCCATTTTACTGTTTTCGTCATCAAAGACTTTTACCATAAACTGATGTTCACAATGTTCAATGATTTTGACATTCGACATATATGTAAAAAGGCATCATTCCATATATCATCAAAAAGGTATCATGGTTTGGTGAAACTTGCTAGTAGAACCTTTCTTATATATAGCTATCACATTCAAACCACATTGTTTTTCGAAAGGAAACGGTCAAAAAGCTTAATACGGAAGTAACTAAAAATTATTCTATGACGCAGGAGCTATCTTCCAATATTGCGGCAAAAGTTAGAATTAAAAATTTTGCTAGCAAACGAGCTATCATCACTAAGAATACCATTATAACTCTCTTGTTTAAGTTTGCAAGTCGAATCGTTTGCTGTTTTACTTCTCCGAATCGGCAAAAGCAAAAAATTTTTTTTTGGATAGTGAAGAAACCCCATCAACCGCACGACATGGGCTTAATTGAACAAGAACTCACCAATTCCTTAAGAAGAAAAAACTAAAACACACCCGAATACTAAGTTCCTCCCCATTTTCAAGGGTCGGAACAAAATGGCAAAATAGAAAGCAGTGACTGTTTTTTTGCGGTTCATTTGCCTTGGACGCTTAGAATAAAACACGCGCATTTTCACACTTTCATTGTCGAACTTATTTCATCAACAATTTTTTCTTGAGGGCCTTAATTCGACTTAACTGAAATTTTTCAAAATGATTTCATCAACTTCAAATTGGCAGTACTTTTTCGTCGAGCACAGTTCTGTTTGGAGTGCCGTCCGTATTTAGACAACCGCGTATTCATTCTCTTCAGTAAGCAGACAAATTATATACTAACCAATCAGAATCGAAATAAGAAAGCAAGCTTACGAAATAAACAATAAATAATTATTAATTTCTTCCTTGTCTCGATTCTGATTGGTTAATTTAGTATTTGTCTGCGAGCTGACGAGTATGAATATGTGATTGTCTAAATACTGCCACGTAACCGTTCTGTTTCGACAGTGCTTCATTATTGAGCTAGCAAACTACCGACTATAAATAGTATCAAGCATAAATTTTTCCCTATTCAACAGTCAGTTGGAAAAAGAGTCCATAATCGCAAAGAGACAGAAAAAAAAACGTTTTAAAAAATCAACTTTTGAAACTCAAAGAAAAGAATATATGTATATATAACTCTTTGAAAATCGAGAGAAATTTATGAATGTCAATTTTTTGATGAATTTAACTCACTTTGACGAAATTGGACTGTTACGTAAAATTTTTATTACGCTAGGAACTCGAATAATTAAATTCCACTTGAAACTAGAAATCGATCACTTTTTTGCGCCATTTCCTCTTTCGTAATTGTAGAGCGAATTATACCTACCTTTCAGCAAATGAACTTGAGTTGAGCTCAAAAAGTGCACATATACCTAAGGGCATGCATAAATATCACGACCCACGAGTAAAAACAAAAAAAAATCATCACGACCTATATAAGAGTCTGAACTACGTTCAATGACTCTTTAAACTATTTATGGAGGTGTTCCATACTATAATTTCTATATTATGGTAATCCATTAAGGATAAACGGAATCTCTTTATGATATAAATGATGGGATAAAAACTCCATATTAACCCATAAATCAACTGCTGTTTCTGGAAACGATATCTAGGCTTTTCAAGGAAATGCGGTCCAAAATACCGCATATACCAGTTCAGTAAATGGTACATCTTTCAAGATCAATTTTTTACACTGAGGCGAAGTTGCACTTCGCATACACAAGCAAAAATATGACCGAGAACGCTACTAGGAAAAACTGAATGAGTAAAACTTTGAGTCTACAAAATTTCTCAAGTGACGCACACCAAATATGAGTCTACATAATGGCTAAGTGACGCAAGCTAATTATGACGCATTAGCAGTATCAGTCAATTTGAAAAGAAATTTACCAACTAACATGCCTCAATTTATAGAGCGGATGCATTTTAACTAGTATACGAAAAAGTTCATTAAAAGCATGCGACCCTGCTGAGGTTCGAACCCTCTTATTTTTTGCTGGTCTCCTTCCCTACTTCTACGCTACAGATCCATGATACCTTGAAGCTAAAGTGCTATTTGTAATACAATAGTGTGTATTAATATCCTTAGCTTTTGCTGTACTTCATCGCTGGTTATTGATCTTATGCAATACTGCAATAAAAGAGCACTTTCAAAAAGAGCACTTTCAAAAAGAGCACTAATATTTGCGACCTAAGTTGGAAAAAAAAGTGAGTTCGTAATATCACACAAGCTTTGCTTGTGTAAAAAATCTCTAGCGCACTTTTATTGTTTGTTTGTAATTTGCTTAAAGTTAGACCCAATTGGAGTGTTTACTTATAATTGCATTAACAAAACAGACTAATAAAGACTTATTTTCAAGTATTTGTTACTTTTTATTGTGTTTTTGTTAATCCAACATTTATTCTTTAAATATGCTATCATGGCCATAACTGATGCTAAACGAATTTGCAATAGCACAATAAAAAAGGAGGCTCCATATAGTGGACATACAATATTTGAAACCCGCTGACTTCAGTTTGATTCTAGACTTGACCTACATCTGGGTCGTAGAGCCAGTCGAGATCTCTCTGTGGCGCATGCTGGCACTTGATGAATGTCACTGGCATGCCCACCTTCTTACCCTGCAGACACATGTCGTCATGCCTCAGCTTCTCATCATTAGTGTACGCCCAGATCTACACACATACATGCAAAAAAGTTATACAACTTCCAAAAGCTGAGCTAAATCGCCTAATTTAATCTCGTACACAAAGTTTTCAGCTTTAAGATAATCTGTGGTGTATTCTTTTTACAAAATAAGTCCTTTTGAAGCAAATAAAGTTCGGATATCATAACAACCACGTTAATATCGTAGCCGAAACTTAAATCAAGCGCAAATTTATTTTTGTATTCACTTGATTATCAAGGGTCTCCAAAAAGGTTATAATATTCTAAATGCTGTGTTCAGAATTCTAAGCTCCAGATTAGAGTAGGATATTGTTAAAACAAAGTTAAATCTATTTTGGCAACCAATTCTGGTTCAAAAGTGCGCTCAGTTTCTTGAAAAACTCTTTCAAAAAATGTGTGTACGATTTTAAATTGGTGTTATAAATAAAAAGATGTTCTATTTTGAACGGAATTTCCCACATCAATTGAAGAATTGGCACGTTATTATATCTGAAATATCTACCCCCAATGGTGAGAAAACGGGTGCAATTGATACTAACTTGAAGAGACTGTGAAAAGAAGAAAATTGATTAAGGAAGAAGAGACTTCAGAAGCAATTCTGACAACCTCTAAGGCCAATAGAGACGAAGAAACTCACTTGTAATGAATTTCTCTGTCTCAATAAACACCGATATAACCACGATACACGTTAATTTAACCAAATTAGCAAATGTAACTAAAATTAATTTAAGTTGAATTCTGAGAGGCGTGTTTAAAATGCAGGTAAAAACCATCCACTTTCCAAGCAATTTTTCACGAACTAGCAGGACGTTTTAGACTAAGAACTTTATCTGTCTGACTTGCCCTTTTTTTGATAATTTCTCGATCACGTTTCAAATAAATTTACCTGGTTGCCACCCTGGCTGTGACATGTCGAGTATCCTCCCAAAGCTCCGTCATTTCTACTCATTGTATCCAGACATTCTGAGAGCTGGTTGCGGATCTGGCCGAAATAGCTCAAGTCTAAGTTGAACTGGGATCCGGGCCAGATATTCTCCAGGTACCAACTAAAGGGCTTACATTGTAGCTTTTCCTTCAGTCGCAGTCGCTCACTTATGTCTCCCATGTCAAGGTCACGAACAGCTTAAATTCACTATTGATAATTAATCGTACCTTAAATTGTTAACAGATTCACTATTGCTAATTCACTATGGCGCGGTTTCGAATCTCTTGCAAAATGAAAATATGACCACAAGCATCAAGATATTAGATAAATCAATTTACGCAATGAGCAAATGCAATAAGGGAAACCTGGGTTAAATAAGTTATTATTTTCAGGGGGGAATTCTGAAAACTAATAACTAAAAAAATCTAACGTATTTTTGCGCCAATTGCAATTTTGTTAATGAATAGAGTCTGTTTCCGTCTTTTTAGCAAAATAGTTTAATTGAACGTGAAAAAAAAATTAAGTATGAAGCAAGTTTTTTAAGAAAAACCACACGATGTGCCACCTAAATAATTGATAAATCACTTTGTTCATAAACGCTTAATAATAAGATACCATTTTAAACAAATTTTACTAAAATTACCCAGATGATAAACAGCAAAAGCTGGTTGCTGGGTTTCCAAAACAATTGAAGTGCTCCGGCCACAGAGAGCTTTCGGAAAGGAAACGAAAAAAGTTTTCATGTTTTTTTTTCCGTGTGGTGAAAGCTTTAATGGTTTATTTTCTAATATTTTTAAGTAACGTATATCGTAGTTTGGCCTCTTAAAATAATTGGAGTCCTTCATTTTTTTTCGCTGGGAAATTCCATTTTTGAAGTAAGAAGTCGATCACGTTTTCAGCAAAAAAAAAATCATCAATACCTATATAAAAGTATTCATTACGCTCAAGAATCTGAAAAAGAATTTGCCGCCATCCAGCAACCAATAAAGCGGACAAACCGCATTTATTAAATTGCCAATGCTCAACAACAACAAAGTGCTAATTTATGTGAGCCCAGTTGAAAAAACTAAACTCAAAATATAACACAAGCTTTTGATTAGTACTTTGCACCAACGAGGAACAAAACGGACGCCTAAGATGTTCAACTCTTTAGTTTTTAACCAGATTGAACCCAACTTGAATAATTTATGGTCAATTTACAAAACCATTGATAGTGCATTGCTATTACTTACATGGGTTGATCTGGTACCATATCTCCTTGTACTCGTCCATCCACACTTCAGCCAGTCTCTTCGTATTTTTATTAATCACGTGACTGGTTCCCCCCGGGAACGTGTAGGGCGTTTGTTTGCGGAACACATGGCCTACGTGTGAACACGGAGAGATCAAAAGTCTACCTCCACACAACCATACCTGAAATTTCATTTATTCCTGGGAAATTTATTGCTGCTTGCAAATTGAGATTTTGGTAATCAATTGCGCTTTTTTGATGCATCATTTTATTGTTTTCTTGAACGCACAAGCAACTCGACGTTTATGGGAAACTTAAAAGAATTCTAAGGTTTATTCGGACTTGAGTTCGATTTACTTCAAAGCATTTTTTGTCATAGCGAAATTTATCAACCAACCCTAAAAGATATTTCTAGATTTTCAGCACCCCACACATCCATTCCTGAGTCGTAAGTTCCGATCTCCTCAAAGTAATCCTTGTACACTGCGAAGAGACCACCGGCCATAGTGGGAGTCCTAAATAACAATCAATTAAATCAATTTAAATCGATTAACTTAAAGCGATAATAACTCAGAGCGTGCAACCAATCTCCAGTGGTTTTGAACACAAGACAAAAGGTAACATTCAGGGTCCGACAATCCCCTCCAGATTTCCACACCAAGATACCGATAGAACTTTTTCAGTTTTTTCATAGGGTCAAAAAAAAAACTTTAATTGTGAGAGACGCTAAAAACGCGTTTTTTAAGGGAAAAAAACTTTTCAAAAATTAAAAGTTTATTGTTGGCAAGTTTTCTCAAAACATTATGGCAAATAGGAGAACCCGGAATATCAATACGGTTGACATAGAATGGTTGTTAAAATGTTCAAAATTCCACCCTCGCAAAAATTCTAGATCAGGCCCCCGGTTATATTTTGAAGACGACATCTTGCTTGAGAAAAGTAATTCGCTCTGAGTTACTTTAGACTAGCTATTTATTAGGAAATTAAAGTCATA
>NC_087064.1:17460796-17620796 GCF_963678635.1 Symsagittifera roscoffensis
TTCAAGTGAGAACATGGGCAGCAGGCGCAGCATCCGAGCATTCAAGCAAAACAAACCAAGTCATCTTGCAGTAGCAATTATTTATATATTTCAGCCTACTCAGTGCTCAAATCACGTTGCTGAAAAAACACCCAGTAAAATCTGCTTCTGAAGAGCAACTAAAAAGCAGGGCAAAAATTTAGGTCATTAGGAACTAATTTTTGATGTTCATTTCATCAGATTAGGTTGATTTATAGTAATTGTTTTTGAAATTTGTGACGTAATTGAAGCACTGCAAACGTTTTAGGCAAAACAAAACAACTTCATTTTCATATTTAGTCTAAATTGTCAAATTCTTTGCGCATTCAAGAGTCCAGCTAAATCCATGCATGTTATGGGTATTGGTTTCTAACACTTGGCCACTAAATCTTGCTTCTGTATTCTTATTTCCGTGGCTACTACAAGCTGACCTGACTGGTTCAGTTTTTTCTTGAAAGCGCCGGCGACTTTTAAGAGACCCGCCATGGGGTTCTGTCACGTGGTACCATCTGAAGGAAAGCCTCCAGTTGAACCCACCCCAGATGTTCATACTTGCTTCCAAATAAGCGAAGTTTTCGTCACTTATAGTGTCTATCACGGGCGAAACTGCTGTCTCCCTGTTGCCATGCGAATGATTCAAATGATTCGTTTGAGTGAATGCATAATCAATTTAGATCCAAAAACCTTTAGTCAGAAAACCACAACTGTTAGCTTATATCAATTAGAGAATGGTGTGATTTTATGAAGACGAATAATTTACGACATTTTGATCTCCGGAACGCGAATTTGAGTCTGAAGAATTTCTGAAGTAAATTTCGGAAACTTAATATGTTTTGAGCATCGTTTTTGCAATGGTATCACCTTTTATTGTAGTCATTCCAATTATGATTGCTCTCATCCTCTTAAAACATTTCATTAAACATGTTTAGCAAAATATCTGATTTAATTACCAATCTACTTCAACCAACCAACTTCGATCAATAAACATATGCTGCTAGTCTACAGTATAAAATTACCGGTGTTGTGTCAATTCGAACAGCAGAGGTTCAATCCAACCGTGTGAAACTTCGATGTGAGCATCCAAGAAAATGATGACTGGAGTCTCTGCCATATCTGATCCCTTTAGACGACCCCTTATCAGACCTGATCTTGTGGGCATTCTGTAGAGACGCGTGGGGAACATGTATTTTTCAGCAAGAAACACATCAAGTGGGTCCTTCAGATGATCTAAGATTTAAAAATTACGGGAGTTAAAAAATTTGTTATGTCGAACACCACAACATGAAACAGTCAGTTATTTATCCCAGGCTCCCTAAATAATGAAACAACCGTTAAGTGTGACTCATACCTTGATCTAAATTAAACAGGCATTTTAAAGAAAAACAATTACAAGCTGCAACTCGATGAACGCAATTGAGACGCAGCTGAGTTCGAAACTTACCTCTGTCACTTAAATCATCGATTAAAATGATCTCCTTGATTAAATGATGAGGCGTTCTGCTAGATATACTATATAAACTGCGTATCAATGTTGACCAAGCTTCGTTGTGAAAAACAATGATGATTGTTGCAACTGGCAATGCTGTTGGATATTGCTTCGCCCGGCAACTGAAACAAAAGAAAACACTTAGCATCAAACCTTATCGCCATGGTACTTAAGTGGGGGTGACATAATCGCAAAAACTTAGAAATTTCGAAACAAACAGGAAGCACAAAAAAATTGTGCAAAAACAGAGGTTGAAATTGCATGCAAGAATGCCCAAAGAAAACCCAACAGCTAAAAAAATTCAAAAATAGGCACCAAGCTATTTAAGAACAGATTAAAATTTAACTTACTGTGAGTTTCTATAGTCAGGTAAAGTCCTGTTGGGCGATATTTTCTCACTGGCAACAACATTGAATTGGTTCTCTTTGAAACGCTCCTTGGCAATTTTATCGTCGCGTTGACTCAATACTACTGCTTTACCGCCTTCCCCGGGCCCATCTGGGAACGAGGATACAAGCTTGTCCCAGAAACCTGAAACTTTATGAAATGAAACAGCGATCAAGAAGAGGTTTGCAACACTTTCAATGCATCAAAAACATAGCTTCGCTAGCTAGCGAATAGGAAACGAGGCGAAGCCACAAATATCACAAAAAATTGTCGAAAAACACTAGTTCTACTAAAAACTCTATACATTTGTCCCGAATGACGTTCAACTTGAAAAACAAGCCGAAAAAAAACAACCAACAAAAATAAATTAGCATTCAAAATTTGCGGACCAACTAAAAATGTATATAAAAACGTAGTCCGACAATTCAAAACTTCCCTATAAAAAATTCAATTTATATTCATATTCAAAAAACGAAGTCCGGCCAAGACTGAAACCCAAAATTTTAAGATCTGAAGGTACACGCCGCTTTACCACAAGACCAGTAGGAAAGAGCAGGCAATTTAAAGAAGTTTCGATGCCAACTTTTTACAGATATGTATCAGGAGTCTTTTATGGGGGTAAATGAAGTCTAGTTCCCTAATGAAGTTAAAAAGAAAGCGAAACATAGCGGACCAACAGCATAACTATTTTATAAAATATATTTTTTAACCAACCCCTTATCCAGCTAACTTGGCCATTTTCTTTCGCTTCTTTGGCCCTTTTCTCGCGCTGCTCGCATTTGACATCTCCTTCTTTGCAGGGATGCGGCGGTGGCTCAGTATTTTTGATGACGGCTACTTTTTTGCGATATCTGGTCTCTGGCTCAGGTGAGGGGTCGGAAAAGCTTGTTCGGTAAATTGCACACATTATTAGCATATATACAACTCCAGCTAATATCAGGATCTTGACAAACGCTTTCTGTTTTGCCTTCATTTTAACGGTGACAGATTATTGCTATGAAGTTTCACTCATTTTCGTCTGCGAATCAAAGCCTTAAACTAAAACGATCAACATTTTTGACGAAATGAAATAGTTCAAATAAGCGTATCAATTATAATCAGAAGGGCAAAAGTATAATCAAAGGTCGAAACGAGAAACAACACTATTGCAAATTGAAAGTTTTTTAAAGTTTTGCGCCAGTCGGTCATATTTGGAAGTTTAACCTTGAGAAAAGCGAAAAACACTTGATTTTGGAGTGAAATTTAATTTTTCCTTGAGAAAAGCGAAAAACACTTGA
This sequence comes from Symsagittifera roscoffensis, assembly GCF_963678635.1. Classification (NCBI taxonomy): domain Eukaryota; kingdom Metazoa; phylum Xenacoelomorpha; order Acoela; family Convolutidae; genus Symsagittifera; species Symsagittifera roscoffensis. The sequence goes on from NC_087064.1 coordinate 17,463,965, forward strand.
TTTTGGAGTGAAATTTAATTTTTCAAAAATTCGAATGGAGCCTGTCATGCACGATTTTCTCGCGATAACTGAAAGTCAAAAAAGAGAAGTCAGAACAATCGAGTGACAATCGCGGGAAAGTTGCAAGATAAATCAGTAGGAAATTGCTATTCGCAATTTCCGTCACAGTAATAATCTAGAGTAGAGCTGTCCCATTCGAAACAGAAAGAAGCGTATTCCCACAAACTGGATTATTGTGACTTGACTGGAGTATTATTCTAAACTGGACTAGAGTGAACCTTCGGTCGAAAGGTGGACAGCTTGAGTGTCCCAATGGTTCACGAGAAACTACAGTCTAGAGTACAAACTTGTTCTTGTTGTTAAAACTGACAAACATTAAACTCATTTTAGTTACATTATTTAATTCTCGAGTTAATTACCGACTGAAGTACTTCCAATTCTTGAGCGTGCTGCAATGTGAGTACTAATTTAAATTTCTAGAGTGTGTTTTATAATTGTTATGTTGAGGTAAGGCGAGTTTTAGGTTGATCCATCTGAAATGGATCAAAGTTCCACTGTCTAATAAAAAGTAACTTAACGGATTGTTCCGACCCGGTTTTTAACGGCGTTCATGTATTTTGGGTATCTAGAGACCTAAGTATGGGGACGTTCCTAATTCTAGAGTGGGGGGATATTTTAGTAGTAGCCTTTAAGCTGTAACGGGTCGTAGTCTCATGTCACCAACGAACCGAATTGGCTCCGACTGATTTGAGGTAGAAAAACACAAGAGATAGTGTCCCTGACTCTTGAGCCAATAGTTATAGGGCCTATTTTTCTTAAGCCTCATGTGTGACTGCAGTAGACGAATGTTACATAGTGTTTTTATGGCGCTCATGGGTGTTTACGACATCAAGACTACGGAGTCGAACCCACTTGAGACAGCTTCGGGCTGAATGCCCATTCTAGAGTACCGGCGGTGCGGTTCGACAGGAACGTGCAAACCTTCCGGTTGTACCGTGATAGCTTTTTAAGAAAACTCGAGAAAACTTCCTGGTACGCTCTCCGAACGAGGCTTAGCTAACCGAGTAAAGGGGGGCAACTAGGGGGACAAAAACACGAACAAAAAGACAAAAAGCAAAACAAAAACCAAAAAAGAATAGAAAAAGGATCAAAAACCATAAAACGAAAAAAGACAGTGACTTTGACACCAGATTAGTTGGATCAAACCTTTATATTAATTAAATAGTATACCCATACTGTTTTACAAGTTCGATCGTTTCGATCAACCTAGTAATTTAACCCAGTAACCTTAATAAAGAGCCCGAGTGTGGGGCGTTGTCAAGGGTTTTCAGATAGCTTGGAACTTAGCTGAACCAATAGGAGACTTGACTGGAAGAGGTGACCAGCCGAGTGGGAAAGTGGTTCAGGAGCACTTGAGCTGAACCAATAGGAGACTTGACTGGAAGAGGTGACCAGCCGAGTGGGAAAGTGGTTCAGGAGCACTTGAGCTGAACCAATAGGAGACTGGACTGGAAGAGGTGACCAGTCGAGTGGGAAAGCAGCCAAGAAGGATTTGGCAGTTCTCGAGTTCTCAAGTTGGGCAGAACGGGTATCGTTAAAATTCACATTACATTATAGGAAATAAGTGTAAAATTGGATAAGCGATATCCCCCGGTTTTGAGAAACGTTTTTACTTGAGCAGGCCTGGAGACAGGTCTACGGTTTTCTCTTGAGAGGTTTAGCACCCGCCGCTAAAGGTAATTTTAGGTTTAAGAAGGGGGGCTAAAAAGGGGGGAGGTTAGAAGGGGGGCTGGTTAAGTTAGAGGTTGGCGGTTGTAAATTGTAAAAAGGGGGAAATTAGAGTAACTAATTAGTCGACATCGTTGATTTAGTTACATTAGTCATTTACACGCGTTGGTCATAGGAAGCGGATATCCAAAATTGGAATTAGGTTAAGAGAGGTACCCTGGTCGGATCGGTAGGGGGGAACGGACATAGACAGTTTTTGTGATACCCCATAAGATCGCTAGCAGGGGGGAAGGAAACGCGTGGCAATTAGGTACCAGACATTTTTTCGATAGAAGGTAGACATTTGTCACCTTTGAATTTTAGGTGGATTCATCTTTCCGTTTTTATTACTTTTTCTAGCTTGGATTTTTGTTGCATTTTGGTGAGGATTTGTGTTTAGTTTTTATACGAACAGGTGATCACAAGATACCTGCGCACAGGTTTTGGTCTCAAGTTGCTTGGAACATTGAAAGAGAGGTAATTAAAAAGAAATAAGAAAAAGGGGGGGCAGCATTTGGCTTTTAAGAGAGGGTTTTTGGGAAAATTTTACTAGAGCTTGAGTGGTGGTACAAGGTACAGTGAATCAAGAAGTCCCCATAACGAAGAAGAAAGAGGTCCCACCGCTCAGACACTTGTCAACAGTCTTGGGACAGTGCCAAAGAAGTCCTGGGACAGTGTTGGACCAGATCAGTCTTGATACAGTCTTGGGACAGTGGTCTTGGGACAGTGGTCTTGGGACAAGGGTCTTGGGACAGGGTCTTGGGACAAGGGTCTTGGGACAGTGGTCTTGGGACAGTGGTCTTGGGACAAGGGTCTTGGGACAGGGTCTTGGGACAGTGGTCTTGGGACAGGGGTCTTGGGACAGGGTCTTGGGACAAGGGTCTTGGGACAGTGGTCTTGGGACAGTAGTCTTGGGACACTAGCCTTGGGATAGTAGTCTTGGGACAGTAGTCTTGGGACACTAGCCTTGGGACAGTAGTCTTGGGACACTAGCCTTGGGACACTAGCCTTGGGACAGTAGTCTTGGGACACTAGCCTTGGGACAGTAGTCTTGGGACACTAGCCTTGGGACACTAGCCTTGGGACAGTAGTCTTGGGACACTAGCCTTAGGACAGTAGTCTTGGGACACTGGTCTTGGGACACTAGCCTTGGGACAGCAGTCTTGGGACACTGGTCTTGGGACACTAGCCTTGGGACAGTAGCCTTGGGATAGTACTCTCAGGACAAGGGTCTTGGGACACTGACGAAGTACTGGGACAATACCGAACAGTCTTGGGACAGCAGAAGGAAGCCTGGGACGGTACAAAGAAGAGTAGGGACGGTAACTGGAAGTCTTAGGACAGTATAAAAATTGAAGTAAAATTACAACAAGTTGTTTTAAGACAGAATTAAGACAGAACAAGACTAATTGGAACCCGGTACGGTTGGGACAACAAATAAAGAAAGTTACTCGAAGATTTTAGAGAACTGGAACAAGGTTTTTATCACGTTGTATATTTTCATTTAAGAATTTGTTTCCACAAATTTTTTTTTATTCTTAGAATAGAATTGTGTATATAATAATATTGTAAATAAGAGCAATTGTAAATAGAAATAATGAGACGGAGTAGGGTACCGGTGCTTGAAAAAAGGTCGAGTGGATCAAACACGAAATATAACTCGTCGCTGCGTGGAACGACATCAAGGGGCCCAAGCAAAACAAAAAGCAACTTTTCAGTTAGCATGGTCAGCACGAGGAGTGGCACCGAGAGCAAGACGCGAGAAGATGCGAGGGAAAAACAGGTGGAGCCTACAATCGAAATCGACCTAGAGACACCAGACCAGAGCGTAGATGAACTGGAGAAAAAGACGACGGAGTCAACTCCAATGCCCAATGCAGAAGAACCAAACCCGAAACCCATAGAGTTCTCACCAATAGACAATGTGGAAGATGCAATAGGCAACACCGAAGAGACGGTGAAAGAAGACTCTCAAGTAAAAAAGACATCTTTTACAGAAAGGTTGGCGATGATGGTCGGAATAAAAACGAAAGAAAACATGACTGAAGAACCAAAAGCTGAAAGAGCACGAACATTTGGGACAGTGAGCACGAAGACGACAGAAGCCAATCCAAGAGAGGAACAAAATAAAGCAGAAGCTACGGCCGAGGACAGACCGACGGCTGACCATGAAGAGGCTTCTATTGAACTAGGTGACTTGATGGCGAAACTGAATCAGATCGACAAAAAACTGAAGCACAGCGAAGAGGACAGAGAAGTGATAAGAAAAGAATTAAGATACAACAAACACGAGTATCTGGATAGTTATTTTAACCTGGCTAAGGCAACAGATGAGAGACTCAAGGAGATGTCAGATAAGGTAGAAACCACCAATGAAGAACGAGATAAGAACATCAAAAAAGATATGCAACAGTTGAAAAACCGATATGATGATGTCAACAGCCAATTAGGTAGCCTGGAAAAGAGAATGGACACAATGAGCAAGAATCAGGCCGAAAATTCATGTGCAATACAGACGAAATTGGATGCAATCTTGAGAAATTCTACCTCACAAGAAAGACCGGCAGCGGAACGCACGCAAGGCACCAGAGTTGACTTTGTGGAACCACAAAGGGGCAAACGGCAATCGACACCGTTGCCCTTAACCCGGGATACGGTGAGCATAGCACCAACAGCTGCTAAAACAATCATGAAGAATGGAACGTCAAGTACAACGACTTGCCCGGGGGACTCAACAGCTAACAGCAACGCAGGTCCGGATGCTATGACATGGGCAAGCACTTAGGAGATGATGAACAGGACTCTAGAGGCCTTCGCCACGAGGAACACTGACTTGAGCGATAGGAGGGACGGAAAATCAAGAAAAACTTTCAAGAAGCCTAAGGAATTCAAAGACGACTCCGATGGATGTATCGACACTTGGGTGGAAGTGATGAGATTAAACCTAGAGCAAGATAACTTAAATGATGAAAGACAAGCATGCACAGCCATACTCAGCAACTTAGAAGGCACGGCATTAAAATGCGTGGTCGCAAAGAAAGAAGAAGAACGCGACACCGCGGACAAGATCTTCGAGATATTGCTGAATCGATTCGGGTCAGGCATGAAGGGTCACCAAGCGATGATGCGATTTGAAAAGAGAAGGCAGAGGGACGACGAGTCAATAGATCGGTTCCTAGATGATCTCGAGAGCTTGAGAAGAAGGAGTGACCCAGAGGAGTCGACAAACAGAAGAAACTTCAGCATTGCCTCGAAGTTCATTGATTGGGTAAAAAGTGACGACTTAAGGACAATGTTAGCAACATACTACACATTGTCGAAAGACAGCGCACCAACCCCAGAAGAAATGAGACAGAAATCAAGGGAATACATGCTGAAGAAGCCCAAGAAGTACTCATATTCAGAAAACAGGAACACACAGGGGGGAGGCCAACCCCAGAGGTCATCATGGTACAAACCGAGAGATGATATGGACAAGCGCAGATCATGCGCGAACTGCGGGTCAGCGGACCACCACGTGGCTGACTGCACAGCATACAAACAAGGCATGAAGAGCCTAGGATACGCACCGGATGAGGAGGACATGAGCCAGATGGAGGAACACGAGTACTATAATGGCTTAATCATCAAGATAGGCGCTAGATGCTTCTTCTGTAACCAGGAGGGGCACTTCAGAATGGATTGTCCCTTGTTCTGGGAAGCGGTCAAGGACCAGAGTCACCGTAAACATAAGTTGGCATTAGCGGCGGTGCAGAATCAGCGGAACAGGCAAAACGAGTTTGAATCGAGGAACTTAGGAGCACCAAGCACGGAATTGCCAACGAAGACAGTGAAAGCTGTAACACATGTTAATGGCGCGATAGAATCCGCGGCCGGGAATTCTCTAGAGATAAATTATGAGAAAGCGGCGACGGATGCAATTGCCAAAGTGAAACAGGATCTGGCTGCGAAAGAAATAGAGCAACGATTAAAGCTGGAGATCGAAAGACAGAATTTTAACGAAGCATTAACCGGATCGAACCCAACACCAGAGGCTGTACCGGGCTCAACAAAAACCGGGAATTGTAACACTGTGAAAATGGTGACGGGAAAGCCATTCGGCATATCGAAAATTGGGGCGAGAATAATGTCGATAATCACAGTGGGCGGCCACGAGGTAACCAGAAACTTGAGCGAACCGAGCGACCAGACAATAATGCACATTGACGTGTACGCAGATTACTTGAGTGGTATAAGCCCACAAACAACTTCTAGAGCGCTGAGAGCACTACTCATGAGAGGGGGCAGCAAGTCGGTACGGGTTGATAACAGATATACTGAAGCTTATGGTCCACACGAGGTGATGCTAAATATAGATGGAATAAACATCTATACCAAGACAATGATAACATGTGACGAAGACCTAATTGGGCAAATCTACGTAGGGAAAGAAGAGTTGAAAGTGAGATCGATTGGACACTGCGCTATGCTTGAAGAAGATGCGATGCACATCGGGACAGAGGCAGATGTGACAGGGCACGTGCTAGACATAAGTGGCAAAAAGACTCAACTACTTGGGTTACTTGACACGGGAGCAGTCTTGAGCGTCATACCAATCGAAACTTGGGGAAAGGATGGGCTTTGACAAAGGTGACTTGATAGACTCGAGAATACGGCTGTCAGCTGCAAACAAGGGGGCCCTTCGGGTGCTGGGCAGGACGCCGATAATAGCCCTCAATTTGGGGGAACGTAACCTATGGATGAACTTTATCGTGGTAGAAAACCTAGATGAATCTGACCAATTCATTTTGGGCAGAGACTTCATCAGGAATTTCGACGTAACGATTGACCTAAATAACGCAATGTTCAGGATACGGAACCCGGATAGGAGGTACGCAATCAAACCGGTAAATTTAATAATGGCAAATGAAAACAAAGCACCGGTATTCTTGAGTAGGAGGGTGAGGCTAAAAGCTAATGAAGCGGTAATCGTAAGTTTGAGGATGAAAAATTACAATGAACTAAGTGACAACAAGCAAGTGTGTATAGTTCCGAATCCTAATAGTCAAAGTGCTGCTGTTTTAGGAAGATCATTTTCGATAACGAAGAGCGGCCTCTGCGTCAGTGTCTTAATGAATACCCTTGATATACCGATCACGATACAGAGAGGGAGGAAACTGGGATATGCTTTACCGGTTAAAACTCGATATGAAACAATTGAGAACTCAAAACAAAATGAAGTTGTTGATTGTCCCAATCACAGGGACAAAATTTGTATCTTGAGACGATTGCAGAAAATAAAAGATTCTTCAGGTCTTATTAAATCACTTAAGTCAGAAACGGATGATGGGCTGTCGAGCTGTTCGAACTTTCCAGAGCGACCCACACTAGATGAAATGCAAAATGAAAAACCAGTCCTGCCGGAGATTGAACATTTGAGGGGCAAACTGAAAGATGAACAGCTCGAAGCCATCAAGGATGTACTAGAGCGGAACGAGGAAGTTTTTTCGAGGCATAAGGCGGATATCGGGTGTTGTAATTTCGTTGAGCATGAAATAGAACTTGAGGAAAACGCGGTACCACACAGGGAGGGGGCGAGGCGCATGACCCCACAAAAATCGGACGCGTGTAGAAAAGAGATCGAGACGTTACTAGAGTATGACATGATAGAACCATCCAAGTCACCGTGGGCGTGTGGAGTAGTGATGGCCAAAAAGAAAGGCGACCAGTTGAGGTTTTGTTGTGACTTTCGATACCTGAACTCCGTCACGGTGAAGGATGCCTATCCCATACCTAGGATTGATGAGAGCCTCTCGAAGTTAGGTGATGCAAAATTTTTTACGACTCTTGATTTAGGCTCGGCCTTTTGGCAAGTACCGCTAAGGAAGCAGGACAGGGACAAGGCAGGGTTTGCCTGCGAGCTGGGTCTGTTTCAATGGAAACGGATGCCGTTTGGACTTTGCAATGCCACAGCCACGTTTCAGCGGTTGATGGCACACGCGCTGATAGGCGTAACGAAGAAGTATGGCAACCTGGTAATGTGCTACGTGGATGACGTGGTAATAGCGACGCCAACACTGGTAGACCACATTGAGAGACTTGACGAACTGTTTGCATGCATGAAGAGGTCGGGGCTAAAGTGTAAACCATCAAAGTGCGAGATACTCAAGGACTCAATAAAATACTTGGGCAGGATGGTAGACAAGCACGGCATCAGACCTGATACGGACGCCGTGGAAGCAGTCCTGACCTGGAAATCACCGAAGACAGAGCACCAGTTGATGAGCTTCCTGGGTTTCGCTAACTATTATAGAGAGTTCATCAAAGGCTATGCAGACAAAGTATACCCGATGCAACAACTAATGAGACACAAGGGCAAGAAGTTCACGTGGAACAACGCAGCAGAAGAGTCATTCCAGAGAATAAAGAAAGAGCTATGTGAGGCACCAGTACTGGGTATGCCGACTGAGAAAGGGATGTACGTGCTGGACACGGATGCGTCGGTAGTCGCGATTTCTGGGATTCTCCACCAAGAACAAGAATGGAATGGGAAGACAGTCTTGAGACCAATAGCGTACGGGAGCAAAGTCCTGAGTGACACGGAAATGAAGTACGGAGCACCGAAAGCAGAGATGTTCGCGGTGGTTACCTTTGTCGAGAAATACAGGGCATACCTGTGCAGTGAGCCATTCAAGTTGCGAGTCGACAACAGAGCACTGAGCTGGCTGAAAACGTACTCAATGGACCAAAGTTACATTGGGAGGTGGATAGTTCGCCTGGACGGATACAACATGATAATTGAGCATAGAACGCGAAATAAACATCAGAATGCCGACAGCTTGAGTAAGAAGACGGAGTTCTATGAGAGACAAGAGCAAAGAGAAGCAGACAGACCTGAAATCAAAGATGGCTTCTCATTCATGGACAAGGAAACGTACGACAGTCTTCCACTCACGAGATGGCTGGACAAGTCAGGCAAACCGATAGAAGATCATCCTGAATTGCCTAAAGAGCCTCCAGAGAATACCATCTTGAAGAAGAGCAAGGGGATTCCGATTGAGATTATACTCAAGTCGAAGATCGTGAAGGAGACGCTCAAGGCAAAAGGCTATGATCTTAACCAGGTGGAAGCAGGAACTGCACAGATAGATGATGACTTAATGAGGTTGCTCGAGAAACTATCAGATGATAAGCCCGTGATCCAAGAGAAGGGTCAAGAGAAACCGGAATTCACTATACTTCGGAGAAAAGAGACAGTGAACGATACTGACTCATCAAGAGGAAGCGTCACTGACAGCAAAGATGTCGTGCGGTCACTAGTTGACAAAATCCCCGAAGACATTCTGGAGCAGACCAAGGTTAGGAAAAAGAAAGTGACGTTCAAAGAAGATACTGAACACCTGGGACTAGGTCAAGAGTCCGGGGAGTGTTCCAGGTTCACGGAAGAAGGAACCGGAGAAGGAAAATTGTCCGGGGAGCGTGAAGGATGGGATGAAGACTCGGATGAGAGCAGCGAAAACCAAGACAGTCTGTGCATGATATTGACGGAAGAGAAGACAAGGCACCACGACAGGGAGTTACAGACGGATCCATCTTCAGGAACATACAACATGGACATACAGGAGATGCGAAGTGGTGAGGAACTTGAGAAAATTGCGGTCGCAAGGAAACCATTCAGGGAACTATCATGCAACTCAAACATCAGAACGAATCTGGTGCCAGAAGATGATATGAAAATCGTGAAAAGGATGATATTCGTGAAACTGAGTGATGACATCCACAACCCTGGTGAGATGAATGGACAGATCATGGCGCTAAAGGAGCATGTCAAGGCGAGATATAGGCTGTCAGACCTAATAAGAGCCCAGAAGAATGACAAAATGACAAGTAACCTCTCCAAATGGATCCAGTCGGGGGTCAAGGAGAAGGGGGAACTTGAGGAAGACAGCTACAAGATCTTGAGCCAGTTCTACAAAGAAAAGAAAGACTTACTTTATCACACAGCTGATGGGGTGGTAGCGTGCAAAAGGAGAGATGAGGAAAAGATATTACACAAACACAACCTCATCATACTACCACAATTGTACCAGACGGAGGTGCTTTTCAGATCACACGACCAGATGGGCCACCAGGGGATAGACAAAGTACAACAAAGGATACTTCACAGGTTTGATTGGCCAGGAATGAGAAAAGCTTGCGAGAGATGGGTGAATGCCTGCCTGGCATGTCTCCAGGTAAAAGATCCAAGGAAGATGAAGTTTCCCCTCAAGTCCGTTGAGAGCTCAGAGTTCAATGAAGTGGTGCAGATAGGCCATCAAAAAATCTGCATGACAGAGTCGGGATATAACCAGATACTGGTTATAATAGATCACTTCACAAAGTTGGCGGAAGCGGTTCCGTGCCAGACAGCCTCGGCCGAAGAGACATGTGATCATCTGATAACGCATTGAATATCGCGGTATGGTTGTTCAATGACTTTCCAGTCGGACAACGGCAAAGCTTTCGTGGGGGACTTGACAAAAGAATTGATGAAGAGATCGCACATTGCTCAAGCACACTCGACGACCTATCATCCACAGACCAATGGGTTGGTAGAGAGACAGAACAGGACACTGGTCAACATGTTAAGGGTGTACTGCTCAAGATACATGACGGACTGGGACAAATATCTGCCACAGGTAGTAGGAGCCTACAACAGTACACAGCACTCAACGACGGGCATCAGTCCTTTCATGATGTTGACGGGCAGGGAGAGCAATGCCTCTGACATTTTTTTACCCGGAATACGAAGGGAAAAGGACGTCACCTCAGGCGTACGTGAAAGAAGCGATCAAAAGACAACAGGAGTTGAACGAGCTATGCAGGAGGAACACGGCGCAAGCGCAAATGAGGCAACGCAGGAAATATGACGAAAAAATTTTACGAGCAAAGCCATATGAAGTGGGCCAATACGTGTGGGTCTTCCAAAATGTCATACCGCCCAAGGGAACAAAGAAACTACTCAAGAAGTGGAGGGGACCATTCATGATAACGGAGGTTCATCAACAAGGACGGTTCTATCGCTTGAGTACTGGGCGAGCGGCACATTATGAAAATCTGAAGCCTCACGTCCCGTCCCCAGAGGATTGGTGCATACCGAAGGACATGGAGGGTCTTGAGTACCTGGTGGTAGAGCCAGCGTGTGAAAAGAATGAAAAAGGCACCAGAGAGAAAAATGATGGTAATGAGAACTTGAGTCTGGACGACAACGAAAAGATAGGAGGGGAGTCTGATGCAGGATCATTTGTAGAAGAAGACTGGAACGACCCGGAGCAAGATGAGGTGCCGAAGTGGATGGAGCCGGATCGACCGATACCACCGGGAACCAGGACTGGCAATCGTAAACGCACCGGCATGAGGTACAACAGGTACGGGGATGACTTCTTGATCGATAAGATACAGCTAGACAAATTGGGCGAGGAACTACTGAGCGCGGGCGAACTGGAAGCCGGAGAGGAATGGCAGGTCATTGACGATGGTGGACACTATCCGCAGGAAGAGCACTCGACGCCGGAATTAGAGACGGATCTCGAGCAGAGTGAGATAGAGAGGAGGGAGAACACGAACTTGAGGATACTAGAGTGGATGCGCGATGTCAAAGACGAGAGCCACGAAGGACAAAGCATTCAACAAGTCGATGTATCAGCGGCAAATTACATGAAAACAGAGGACCCTCTTTTCGGATGGACGGCAACAGACAGGCCACTGGACATTCCTCAGGACAATTCAGACCCGACAACATCGACGGGGACGTCGATAAATATTTTTGTCCGGGGAGTGGGGGTAGGACTTACCCACACCGAAATATTGATGATAAAGAAGCTCAAGGAAGTGAGAGAAACAAGCGAACTGGAACTGGAAGAGGAAGAGCCGGAGCCTACCATAGGTCGGAACTTCAAAACGAAATTTGAAATACCCAATGAGTACTCGGAGAACATCATGATAACGGATAGTGACTTCATCCTGTCAAAGAGGACTAGCGCGATCTGCATCACGGCGGACATGATTTTCAAATCAAGATTGGAAGCTGACTTCAGAAGAGAGTACCAGAACGTGGAGTTTCTGTTCAGACAGAGACCAGGACTAGGAGGGATGGCAGCGCTTCCACCATCAGTAGCACAAGTCCCGGGCAAATATCTGTGCTTCCTAGTGACGAGGGTCAATGACAGGAACACAATTGATCCCGAACACGTGATGTTGGCACTAACAAGACTACGAGACTTCATGATTGAAAGAGGAATAACGGAGGTCTCAATGCCGGTGTATGACCCAAACAGGGGCAAACTGAGCTCGAGGGAATTGTACGCTATCCTACATGTAGTCTTTGCGGAAACTGAGATAATGGTGAATCTGCACAAAAAATACTACTTGAGCATCGCCTGAGTTGGGGACACGGGGGTCTCGAGTTGGGTGTGAGGGAGGAGTCTTGAGTTAGGTACTGGGGTGCGGCACAGGTAAAGGGATCTTAAGACGTGATTGGCTTTACAATTAAATTTTAAAAAAGAATAAACGATGCTAAAACATAATATGAATCTGCATGCTTTTAAGGAAATTCCAATTGAATCGTTTTAAATAGAATGAAAATGATAAGATTTTAACCATACTGGTAAAAGGGGGGGTTTCTAGGTTAGGAGCATGACATGTTAGGTCTTAATGTGGTTTCTGTTTTCAGATCAAGTTTGAAAAACAAAGTTGAAAATCCAACTACACTCAAGCGAGAGACAGAAAGAGAAATCTTGATTGAACTCGCGATAATCGACACCTACAGCAAGTGTTTGCAAGGGAACATTTCTAGAGAATTCTTGAGTTGGGTAATACTTGAGTCGGTAAGGTAATTCTTGAGCTGGTTAACGTATACCTGTATACATCCCGAAGTCACAAAGAATGGCAGACAGATTCTGGAAATCCATGCCCGCGGCCCTGAAGAAGCCTACTCTTGATGAGCTGTACAGACGCCTGAGGGACCTGGACTATACCCAGATAGACGAGAGAATGGCGGTAATGCTGAATGCCATCCTCCAGTTGGAAGACCAGGGTGAATGCAGGGAGTCTGCGACGGAGGCTGTCTTGATGATCGGCTACACCACCGAGGGTATATCAAACCAAGAACAGACCAGATGGTTGTCTTGGAATGTGGATGGAGGAGTAAGGGGCTTTGACTTGGCAAGGAATCCTGGCCTGAGTAACAATACCGAATATGGCGCAGGGGAAGTCCCACTACCAACTAGGCCAACAGCAAGATCTACAGGCCAAAGCTCGAGTAAGGTGCTATCGATGACGCGAGCACAACAGACGACCGAGGCATTCCCGGATCTTGGTGTTCTAAAGAACGAGCTCGAGAAGACGCAGAAGGAAAGGAATAAGGCGAACCTCGATCGGGATCAGGCAAAGCTGGATCGGGAGAAGGTTCAGCTGGAAAGGGACCAGGCGGTCAACGAGCGAGATCAGACTCTGAGGTTGCTGGAGATGCTAAAGGCTGAACATCAGCAGGAGCTAAGGGTGCGGGAGAATGCCGCGAATTGTGAACAACTGAAGTCGGAGTTGGAGAGAATAGAACAACGACAACGCGAACTTGACGCACAGAAGGGAGCCAGGCCGAAGGAGCGAGTGGTTACCAGCTCGAGACCAGAGTCACGCATGGAGGTGGATGAAGTCCCCAGAGCAAGAGCACGGTTCAAACTTGACCGCGAGGCCCGGGAACACATGAGTGAAGGGTTGGAAGTCTGGATACCGAATGACGCAACGTCTTCCTTGCGTAGCCTAGAGACGCAACCCGTACGCCCGCTGATGGATGTGGTGCTGCCGGGATATACCCCAACCTCGACCTCGAGTGACAGTCAGGTGAGCGGCGGCTCATCGCGTCTGAAAGAGCTGGCAGAGAAATTACGACAGAAAAGTCGTGAAAGATCGACAAGGCCAGAGCTTCCCCCAACTTGGAGGGAACAGCCGGTCAGGAGCGTCGTGATCGCAAGCTATAAGAAAAATACAGAGAAGAGGTACCACAGGCATAATCGGCTGGACTGGAGTGCGGAACAGGGAGCCAGGAGGAACTGCTTCCATGACGCAGCCTGGGTGGAGTATCTTGCGCCACCCCGCGTGCCAGAAGGTGCGGTCCACCTGATCATAGGGGACAGCCTGGTGCGGGTGTTGACCCGGATCCGGTCGCACTGGCAGACAGGAATCTTGAGTTTCGCTGGAGCGGCCACGCCACAGATGTTGGCGACGCTTGAGATGCTAGGGATGACTAAAGTGTACACGGTGACCTTGATGATCGGGACTAACGATGTATCAAGGGGAGAAGCAAGGAAAATAACGAGGCTGCACGACAAGATGAGTTGCCTTCTTGAGGAGCTGAGGATCCAGATGGACCCCATCCTGTTGACGGTATGTACCATCCCCTACAACATGATGTTTGACCAGCACGCCTTGGAGATGAACGAGAAGGTGCGGAACCTAAACAAGGTGATCCGAGATATCCACTGGAAAAGTGTGCTCCCTGTCAGACTGTTGGACGTGGCGGAGCGCATGGAGAAAAAGGGATTCCCTGAAGACACCTCCAATGATGGAATCCACTTCGATAGGCCAAGGGGAGCGGAGTGGCTGAACGACGTCTTCCAAGAACACATAAACACGCTAGAGGCGGATCTGCTTGAGACAGCCCAATTCACGTTAGGACCACCCCCGAACCCACCATTCCTTGCCTCAAGGGCCTTGTCTGCTCGCTTGGGAACGAGAGTTGACACTAGAGATGGTTCGAGGAGCAACCAGGCCAGATTGCAGAGTGTCACGCCAATGGAGTCTGAGGAGGTGACATCATCAACACCTCCAGGCTCGGCGATATCCTCTGTGGTAGTGGCAGAGAACAAGCGGGAAAAGAGATCTATGGAGACCGCTCGCTTGAGATATCCTGAGAAGGTGAAAGAACTGGACCTAGAGGGTTTGGAATGCAGGCGAGAATTGGCGGAGACCCTGGGGATTGAACGAGTGTCGCACGAGGATTTAAACAGACATCATTGCGTGGACTGGTTGAAAGCTCATGAGCCACACTTCTCGAGAACGAAATTGATGGAGACCGCAGATCTGACCGGAATTCCCACAAAAGCGATCATGGGACCCATTAACTACAGACCCCTCAAGCTGTTGGGGAGTCCTGGACTCATAGTAGAACCCCCCAAACACGGAACAAGCATCGCCAGGATCAGGTTGGCGATCCCGGCACAGTTGAAAGTGGTGGACAAGCTACTCAATCCGGGGGAATGGAATTGCCAGATGCCGCTTACGAAGGCTCGAAGTTGGCGGAAGATCCCAGGTACGGGAAGCCCTGTGGCAGCACCCAGCTGGCCAAAACCCTGGCAGTTTATGATAGAGCAGATCCAGCTGCTGCGAGAGTAGTCATTGTGGCGGGATCGGACTTCGAAGGAACGTCTCCCAAGTTGTTCTGGCCGGAGACTCTGATATACTCTTTGCCAGGAGCTGAATTAAACCAGATGTTAACTCTGGTGGTGGCAATAAAGTCGGAGATGCCCTGTGAGCCTGAGTTGCTATTGTTTGCAGGAATGAATGATCACCTGCACGCGATGGGACTTCTTGAGCAGCTAAAGGGCAATGAAATTCCGACATCGAGGAAGATATGGGAAGCCATTCAGGCGTTGTTTGCAGCGATGAATGAAGTGCAGGAGAATGTTGTCTCGAGATTTGGATCCAAGACGAAGGTGGTGTTCACCACATCCCCTGGATACGCGAATATGCCACCTGCCCTACAATTCGTGTACGCGGTCTTGATCCTAATAGCAGAGGGGAGCGAATGGCGGATTCTAATGGCAGCCCCCAATCGGGAGTTGGAGCCATCGAACCTGAGGCTTCGCAAGTCAGAATTGGCGGCGGCATGGGCGGACATATCTCATGCACTGAGGGGCTTTTATGGACTAGCCGACATCCTGATCGTATTAGACGAGGTGCTCTTGCTAGAGATATCGAACTTTGCCAGGCAACTTAAGTTCAGCCCAGTCATTGGGGACGATCACCCGGCGATAAGCCAATTGACGGCCAGCTTGTGGTTTCGGAGCATGGATGTGAAGATCACAAATACCACCAGCAAGTCTAGAGGTCCTAGTAACGAGAGAAGAAATGTGGCTGAGACGGAAAAGCAATTAGAATCGATGAAATATCGCTTGACGCAAGAGAATGGCTGGTGGCCATTTTTGACACCAAGGCTGGAGAACGCCACGAATAAGATGAGGGAGGAAGCGCCACCCCTCGTGAAACAAGTCTGGAGTTTTCTGGAGAAACAATTGGAGCTGGCCGAAGTAAGAGACATGACGGTGGCTAGATTCGTCTCGGCCGCCAATGAAGTGACGATTGGAGGGTTCTGGAGAGAGCACGCCAAGGGTGAGCTGAGGACTAGGAGGGATCATGAGATTCTCAAGTTCTTGAGTCCTTGCTGGGAAAAGGAAATCATGGCAGGAGTGTTCGGCACCACGGCGACTATCTTTGGAGCCTTCGTGCAGGAGATACTGGGCATGCCCATCAGCCTGCTCTTGGCTTTGTACCTGGTCTACCCCAGAAACAGCAGAAGTATTTCACTGATGGCTGGGACCCCCTGTTCATCGGCTACACGGCGGCGGTCTACTTCCATAATAGCGAGGCGAAGGTAAATTCGTGGACGACGCAAGCGAAAAAGATGAGAGGTTCGCAGCCCCCCGGATATGAGGTGCGAAAGGTCTTGAGAGCTCTTGAGCAGGAGGGACTTGAGAACATGCTACCCATATGGGAGGATGGCAGGATGATCATGATGGAGGGGCACGTCGCATTGGTGGACGACATGAAATTTGCAACGAGAAAATACAGGGCACCCTATGGCTTAGAACAGGTGGAAGTGAGACATGAGGGAAAAGAACTAGATGCAGCAGGTCAACTGCACGTAGCCCTGACGGAGTACAAGAAATTGGACCCTACGACACCATCACCACTGTCAGTACACACGCCTGGAGACAAGAGGAGTGGACCCGTCGAGGACCGGTTTAAGAAAATTCTCGAGAGAAGGAGACATGAGTCAGAAGAAGAAAGTATGGATGAAACTCTCAGTGAAACCGGTGAAGACATGGAAGTGGGGAATACGCCTGAACCAGGGCCATCAGGGGAGGAGCTCACCACTCAAGAGCTGTTGAAAGACTTGAACGAGGAGAATTGGGCAGATACTGCCACCCCACCTCTGAATCCGTCCCCCCGGAAGAATCTGGAATTGCCATTGGCAAATGAGACCTTCAATATGGGGATGATACTCTTGAGCTCGGAGGAAAGGGAAAAAAACACTTTCGAAGGGAACAAGGACATGTTCCTGGGGTCCCTGAAGGACGATGCTTGGCAGGAGTTCTTGGAAGAATTCAATCTAGAAGTGGGCAGCGAGACGACGCTGGACAAATTCAAGGAGGAACTGTGGGACACAGTCGTGAGATTTGGAGAACCGCTTCTGATAGGAACGGGCCTGGATGAGAAGGCGAGAAAAGAGCTGCTGAGCAAGCTGGTAGAGCTGAGGAATTCACGATCGAAGACTAGAGAAGAAAAATGTGAGGACAGCTCTACTCTGAAACAAAAAACTGTAGATAAAATAGTTGATGATATAAAAAGGGATAAGGTTGGGACTAGTAATATGATTAAAAGTACTAATATCCTTAAGGCTCGAGCAGGGGGAGGCAAGAGTTGGAAGGATTGGGGGTAGACAGAGAGGTCGAATCAGTGATGATAGCCACAACACCCTCAAGCAGAGATGTGAAGACCCGCAAGAGGAAGAGAGAAGTGGAGGGATTGGGTAGTCCTTCAGTGGATGCTGTTTCGGAAGGAAACTTGAGAGAGACGGCGCCCATGGTTTTGGCTCGATGCAAGACGGCGGCATACAAGAGCAGCTCGGAGCTCAGAAGACCACTTGAAGTAGAGAGGGAAATAGAGGTTTCCACCAGTTCGACATCGGAGGAAGACTTCAAGCCTCAGAAGATAAACGTAAAGAGAGGTTCAACGAACGGACAGATATGGGAAGTGGATGTCGGCAAAAAATGGATCTCGAAGGCACACCAGGCCACGGGCAAGCAAGTGACGAGTGATCCATTGGAGAGGAACAAGACGAGGAACACCTCCCAGACGTGGTGGGTGGCCCTCGAGACATTGAAGGAAATGGAGGACTGCTTGAAGAAATTGGACAGTGGAGTAGCTCGCAAGCGACGCAATTAGGCCACCCAGCAAAAGGCCGAGGTTAATAAAATAGAAGTGGCGAATCAGCTGAAGAGGTCCTGGCAGAACTTGTTGAAGGATCATTTTGAAGAGGCAATGAGGACATCCTCTTCAGCACCACCATTAATGGCGAATCCCTTCGTTAGAACTGCAGGACAATTAATGTTCACCTGGAGTCTGGTGGGAATAGAGTTGGAGACATTGACCTCGTATGATAGACTGAAGTTGGGAAGCAAAAAGCTAGATGTGTATCAAGCATTGATGCAACACGTGGCTAGGGACAATTCAGGCTTGAGCCTGGCTAGGAGGAAGGATGCCACATGTTTCTTGAGATGGATAATGTCAATGATGTCTGATAGTACCATCTTGGCATGCCACCAGAGAGCAAGCGGAAGTAAAACCGTGGAAAAAAGAGTCTCAACGATCATCTTAAACGTGTATCAGAGTACTGGTATAGAAAAAGAAGATGGTTCCAGACTGTCCCTAGAGAACCACAGAAAGCTGGACGAGGTACGGAGATTTTATAATAAGAAGTTCGAAGAAGAGCATGATGTTCACCGTAACCTGGCCTCGTCAGAGCAGTACTCGAGACCCAGCGAGAAGGGGGAATACCAATACGTGTCAGGAGTGATGGGAATAGCCTACAACCCCTTCTTAGACTCAGAAACAGGAGGCGCTCACAGGAACCACGAGGTGGCGGAGCTACTGAAGTTTTGGACAGAAAGAATAATGGAAATAGAAACGGTAGAGAAAGAGGGGCCGAGCCTGGGCCTGATTCTTGAGAAAACACCAGAGGTGGTAAGCATACCGCGTTCGAACAAGAGAGTTGAAGTGAACATGGGCGATGGAAATGGCCTGTTAATCACGAACTTGGGAGTGGTATGGAAGCTATTAAGACCCTCCTGGTGTCCACATCCCCACGCGAGTCTGATCGAGGAAACCACCGAGCGAGTGAGGTTAGCACCTACGGAAGATGAAGATCTGGCAAAGTTGAGTGTGTTGCACAAGCTAATCTCACCTCAGACGCAGGAGTCAGGCGAAAAGACGAGCAAGCTCGGGTCAGTAAAGAAGATGGAGCCGGGTAGCTGTCTGGATTCGACGTGTGGGAACGGAGAGCACACCTGCGATGGACGGTCATGTGTCAGAATACTGTCCTTTCAAAAAGAAGACCTGGTCACTTGGTTTGAAGACATCACGGAAAGGGAGAAAAGTGAAGTGCAAATAGTAGCGGAGTGTTACGCGAGAACTACGGTGAACATAGCAACAGCTCTCGGATTCTTCTCGAGAATGTGTAGTCTGCAGTCACTGGAAAGACTAGAGTCTGAGCACCATTTAGTGACGGCGTTGAGCGTAGAATCATGGCCTGGGGTGTTGCAGGTGACTCAAAAACACATCCGGAGCTGGAAGGTGGGTCTCGAGGCGGAAATGGGGTTTCCCATGAGCGAAGCTTATGGCCTGCCATTGAACGCAAAATCCTTGATAGGGTCAATGATGGCCAACTTGTGCGGAAGCCACTACCCACTGCACATAGCGATGGTGGAAGCATCCAGCCAGAGAGTACTGGTGGACAAGGGCTTCTCAGTGCCCAAGTGCGTGAGGTTGGCTCGGATATCGCATCACTCGCACAAGTTGTTGAGAAAAATCAGAGGGACAGTACCAAAAGAATTGAGAGATGACTTGAGTGAAATCTGGGGAGAAGAACTTTTGAAGTTGGAGAGTGAGAACACAAGCGATCACGAGAGACAAAACGTGATCGGAAAACCTGTGGGAGGTGCTCCAAACATGGAAGATAATGACACGATGCATGAGAAAATGATAGAGCTTGAGCCTCTCTTGGAAGCCTCGGGGGAGCGTAACCTCAGGAGCATTGAGATCACCCATGGAGAATGCCCATGCCACTGTTTGGCACAAACGGTGTGGTATCCAGATCACAAGAACCTTTGCCTGGTGTGGGATATGGAAGAAATTCGGTCGATCGGACTACCGGATCACCGGCAGAAGGTGACGCTCTTAGTAGTGAGTACGATGTTGGCTCTGAGATGGATAGAAGAGAATGTGACGAAGTATCGGGAAGCAACGACGCCAACGGCTGAGTCAATATACGCGATAGACTACAGCAGGAGACTCGAGTTGTTTGAGACTGCGTGCAAAGTATTCGCCATACCGACGGAAGTCAGACACATATGGAGCCGTTTGAGGTACTTTCCATGGTTTCGGGCGACACTGACGTCTTGGTTGTACATGACAACGAAAGATCACATGAGAAAGCATCAAAAGGAGTATCGACAGTTCCAGGCCGAGATTGGGCCAGAAGCTTTCAAGAGACCCCTGTTGACCCACCGAAATGCGATCACGGCAGGATGGAAGAGAGTGGGAAAGATGTCTAGAGACAATACCAAAGCGAGGGAATCGATACTAGAGGAGGACCTGGCGAAGAACGTGAGCTTGAGCCTGCACAACTCCTTTTGTTTGAACCGGGAATCTAGGGTGAAGGCACTACCCAACCAGGCAAAGAGGTTGCAGGAGCAAAGAGAATGGATGCGATCCTATGAACAGCTGAAGGCTTGGGAGGAAATCGTGATTAGCTCCGATGATGAAGAAGAACTGTTGAGACAGTTTGCCGTATCTAGTACTTCAGGGTGCAGCACCTCCAAGGCGAAGAGTGCGAGGTGAATGGATGGTTCGAATGGATCTTGAGTCTTGAGAGGAAAGGGGGGCTTGAGTGTGGATCCGGGTGAAACCTGGGTTCACGAAAAAGAAATTTTAATAAAACAAGATATTGTTATTAATATGCTATATCTATTATATAAACGAAAATGCTGCATGACAATTTCCTAATTGAATGGGACAAAAGAAATTTTAAATAATTGGCTTGAAAAGCGAGAATTCATAGGTGCAGGTGTGTGCAGATTTTGATTGCTGTTTGGCGATAGTGTGAAATTTTTACATGGCCGTGAATTTTGGGGTGTAGATAAGCTTAAGTCTGCTGCAACCTTCTGTAAATGACCACTGGCACTGTACCTTGAGCAACACTCGGTTTTCGGGGACTCACTGGAGCATTGGCTCCGAATTGACTCCGACTGATTTGAGGTAGAAAAACACAAGAGATAGTGTCCCTGACTCTTGAGCCAATGGTTATAGGGCCTATTTTTCTTAAGCCTCATGTGTGACTGCAGTAGACGAATGTTACATTTTGCAGACTGTTGATCAACCAAGGTTCCAAAAAATCGGCATTGAATTAATTAGAATATGAAACACATTATTTGCCAGTTGAAAAAGTCTTTAAAAGAAAAAGTGTATGCCACACTGCTAAATTTTTTGATGGTCACATAAAAAACACTTATGTGACAGTCGGATGCGAAACAATAAGCAGAATTGTCTAAGAGCAGAATTAGTCCAGGGACAGAAAACCGAAAAGTTATAACGTTAATTGGCTTACCGTCTATATGATAAAACGATCATTAGAATCGTCAATAATATCAATGAAACGAATAAATTATGCATGAATTGAATGTCATCATGTCATCAAATTTTTCGTCGAGTTTCACAAAAAAAATCTCGATTACGGGTCTAGAACAACAAGCCGGCGAGACTTCAAGACGAAGGGACTTCGGACAGAAATACGAAACTTACAAGCACCTAAATTCACTATTTATTCATCTGTAGAACGTTGCTTTGCAAATATTTGTCATCGTGTTGCGAGCTTGCCAACAAAGGGCAGGACTCTATACGAAATTTAGAGCCGGATATTGCCGCAAATCGTCGACGCGCGCATAGCGCATGTGCCAGTCGGTCATATTTGGAAGTTTGACCTTGAGCTGAGCGTTTACTCTAGATTTTGGGAGAAGTAATTTTTGAAAAATTCGAATCGAGCCTGTCATGCTCAAGTTTCTCGCGCGAACTGAAAAAACGAGAAAAGAACAACCAGAAAAATTGTGACATTCGACCAGAATGTGAAAAATGCAATCTCTGCAGAAGTCGAATTTTTAGCAGCGAGCCTTCCGGATTGGTGATTATTAAGAACTAAGAACGTTATTGGAACGATTGGCCAGACGGTGAGGGCTAGAATATTCTGGTATTTTAACATTTCAAAAATTCGAATTATGACGTCATATTTCTGAGAAACGTCAGAAACGGCCATTTTGGCTAAAATAAGAAAGAAAAAGAAAACAACATTAGCTGCGCTAACAACAACTACGAAATAGAGATTGGAAAACGACAACGAGTTACAGAGTAACAGAGAACACTCCGAGTTGCAACTATTGTGTCGCTACAATAGTTGCAGGGCCGTTGCAGACAACGGTGAAGGGTGGAGGACAGCCTTCCGGATTAAGAGGAAGTCAAGATTAGCGAGCTTGATTCAGTGGATTCAAGAATCCGGAAGGGTTTCGGGACTGAAACTTTTAGCCTGTTATATAGACTTTTAGCTTCTTGTCATGTCCTGATTTGAATTTAATTAACATCTAGATTCATTTTGATAAGGTTGAGAAGCTAGGAGTAAGGGGGAAAGGGTTGATCCATCTTCGATGGAGATGATGATTTTTATCTACTGAACAAAAAGAATAGTAATATAATAAGTAGTAGCCCTGTTTTTAGGAGTGACCTCGTGGTCTGGGGATACTGAGACCCAGCCATGAGCTCACTATTTCTGCATGTAATCTAGTTAATTTGAGTGTTTTGACCGAAGCCGAAAGCAGTAACGTTTTTGTCGACCCGATGTTAGAAAGACCACCGAAAAGTACTGGCTTGGTAGAGACGGTGAAAAGCATGCAAAGCTCTGTTTAGACGTTAGCCAGTCGTCTTAAGACTTAGTTTTGTCCTCCGTCGATATGTATCTTCCGGGCGAATGTTACATAGATGTTTTTATGGCGCTCCTGGGTGTTATTCTTTTTAACATCATGACCGGCAGAACCGTTAACGAGCATTCCGAGCCGAGCGGATGCTCACATTAACGCCCTTATTAGGCCTAAACCGCCGGGGCGGAGGGGTGGTTCGGAGCGCGGAAGCCCTCCGGATTACCGTGAATAGCTTTTTAACTTAGTTAAGACCGAAAATTCACGAATCAGGAAGGGTGGGGGGATCGGCCATTCCCTCGTCCCCTGAGTGGTTTGTGACCAAAAACACTTAACGATATATATAAAACCAAACAAAAAGTAATATAGTACCCAAGAAAAACAAAAAACATAAAAAATAACCGAAAAAAACAAAAACAGTAAAAAAAGTTAAAAAAAATCAGTAGAAATCATCCCCCCAGACAAGATGTGATCCGACCCCCCCGTTTGTTGTTGATAGATATATTGTTGTTACAGGCATTTATATCAGTCAAGATCGTTACGATCAGTTTTGTAGCCCGTTTGTGAGGCTTGTACTGTAGGGTTATTTGAGCATTTAAGCACGTTAATGATAAATTGCGCTCAATCCGGAAGGGTCAGCTGATTTGCGCTCAATTTGGAAGGGTCTTGGGAGGGTTGATTGGTTGGCAGGACTGTTAAGAGCTGCCAACCAATGGAAGAACGAACAGAGGAGATTGAGTGGACCAGAGTGAGCCTTCAGTGAAAAGATGGACAGCTCGAGCTGCACAATAGTCTAAATAGAAAACTTGTGTCTTGAGCTGAAACTTACTTACTTCAAACTTCTTAGAGTTATACTTGATTACCAGATTTATTCTAGTTGCTTTATAATTTAGTTACTCAATTCTAGATGTCGTGTCGATATGTAGCGAACCCAATTTAAAATTCTTGAGTGTGTTTTATAATGTTATGTTGAGTTAGGGAGAGTTTTTAGGTTGATCCAGCTCAAATGGATGAAAGGTCCACTGTCCAATAACAGCTAACTGTATACGTAACGTTCCGACCATGTTTTTAACTGCGTTTGTTTGTTTTGGGTATTTGGAGACCTGAGCATGGGGACGTTCTTAATTCTAAAGTGAGGGGAGGGTGGTGGGTTGTGACATTCGACCAGAATGGACAAAAATGCAGATTCGAAATTTTAGCAGCTAACCTTCCGAATTGGCAGTTTTGAAGGATTAGCAGTGTTATTGGAACGATTAGCCAAACTGTGAAGGCTAGAAGTTTCTGGTGTTTCAAATTTTTAAATTTTCGAAGTATGGCAATTGAAAATATGGAAAAACTTAGAATTTTCCATTGTTGCGACGATAACAATGGAAAAACTTAGAATCTGAATTAGAGACGAGCAGAAATAGCAGAGACCGTTCCGAGTTGCAACTATTGTGTCGCTACAATAGTTGCAAGGCCGTTGCCAACAACGGTGAAGGGTAGAAGACAGCCTTCCGGAAGGAAAACAGAGGTCTTATTCAAGATTCAAGAATCCGGAGGGTCTCGCGATTGAAAAACTTAGCCTTTTATATAAACTTTTAGCTTCCCTATTGTCCCTGAATTCATTTTGCTAGGATGAGAAGCTAGGAGTTGGGGGAAAGGGTTGATCCATCTTCGATGGAGATGATGATTTTTATCAACTGAACAAAAACAATAACAATTCAATAAATAGTAGTAGCCCTGTTTTTAGGAGTGACCTCGTGGTCTGGGGATACTGAGACCCAGCCATGAGCTCACTGATTTTGCATGTAATTAAGTTAATTTGAGCGTTCTGGTCGAAGCCGGAGAACAATAACGTTTTCGACGACCCGATGTTAGAAAGACCACCAAAAGAACTGGCTTTGGTGGAGACGGTGAAAAACATGTAGAGCTCTGTTTAGACGTTGGCCAATCGTCTTAGGACCTTGCTTTATTTTCCGTCGATATGTATCTTCCGGGCGAATTTTACATAGATGTTTTTTTGGCCCTCCTGGGTGTTATTCTTTTTTAACATCATGACCGGCAGAACCGTTAATGAGCACTCCGCGCCGAGCGGATGCTCACATTAACGCCCTTAATAGGCCAAAACCGCCGGGGCGGAAGGGTAGTTTGGAACGCGGAAGCCTTCTGGATTACCGTGAATAGCTTTTTAACCTAGTTAAGACCGAAAATTCACGAACCAGGAAGGGTGGGGGGATTCGCTGTCCCGTCATCTCCTGAGTGGTCCGTGACCAAAAACACTTAAAGATATATGTAAAACCGAACAAAAAGTAGTATAGTACCCAAGAAAAACAAAAAACATAAAAAAATAATCGAAAAAACCAAAAACTGTAAAAAAAAAAAGTAAAAAAATCATTAGAAATCATCCCCCAGACAAGATGTGATCCGACCCTCCCGTTTGTTGTTGATAGATATATTGTTGTTACAGGCCTTTATATCGGTCAGGATTGTAACGATCATTTTTCTAGCCCGTTTGTGAGGCTTGTACTGTAGGGTTGTTTGAGTATTTAAGCACGTTAATGCTAATTTGCGCTCAATCCGGAAGGATCTGCGGATTTGCGCTCAATCCGGAGGGGTCTTGGGAGAAGACTGATCCGGCAAGCAGTACAAGGAGCAACAAAAAGGGGCTCAACGACAACAACAATCGACTGTTGGGTATCGTTAACAAGTTTTGTATCCCTTTTGGTACAAAAATTAAGATAGTAATCTGTGGGGGCTCGACAGTGCTGCACTGTAGTGACCCTTCACCGAACTGCGAATATCCGAGTTAAGCACCTTAATTCGGATTTTAAACAAACCCGGAGGGGTATAGTGTTACCAATATTATTACTTATATAGCCTATATTAATACTCCTATATCGTTTTTGAGTGAAAAACACAGAAAGCAGACCGGTTTTTAGGGTCAAAATAGCAATGTTTGAGATATCGATATTTTTTGAAACGGAAAAAAGCGCTAACTTAGTGTGTTACATCGTAATTGCACTACTATAATAGAAAGAACCGGTTAAGTTTAGTTCGGAAGTGGTTGGAACTAATTTGGTACCAAAAACCGAATTTTCGCGATTTTTGATAATACGAAACACTATAAAATCAGAAAATTTTTTGAAATTTTTGAGTTAGGACAGTAAAAATAGTTGTTCGGACAACGTCCACTAATAAATCTACAAGTTTTAAAACGCGCTTCCCGGAAGCCTTCCGGGTTACAGAGAAATCGGATTTAACGTGTTTGATTCAGTGGATTCATCAATCCGGAGGGGTCTAGGTAGCATAGTTTTTCGCAAATTTTTTCAAATAAAGCGTTTTAGATCGGGTTTTTTGCATTGAACTAGAAGAGTATAGGCCTTCTGAGCTCGGATCAATAATTTTTAGATCGAAAAGAACAGAATTGCGGAAAAGGTTAGGTGGAACCTATAAGAGAGAAATTTCTTGACTTTAGAAAAAAGACGTTTCGGTTAATAACTTTAGAACTACCGGACAGATCCAGTTGATCTTAGTACCAATAGATCGCAAGTTAGCTGAGCTTACTACTAGAAAAAAAATTATTCGTAAAAAGAAGCGTGAAATTTTTTTGAGATTGTTTTTTAGCAAATTCACCAATTTGCTAGGGTAGACCCCTCACGTTTTATAAATTTTTTTTTGGAAAGCCCTTACACTTTCCAAAAAGCCCTTTGGAAAGGCAATTCTAAGCTGTTCTAGAAGAATAGGGAAGGCTTAAGGCACCGGAAAACCTTGATAGAGCCGAAATTAGGCTAGCGATAAGACCCTTCACCGTTAGCGTGAATTGTCAAATAAGAGGCTTTACTTCAATCCGGAAGGGTCTAGGAGAGGATCACATACCCGTCCTAGTTAATTCAAACAGCATAATAGCATCGGAGAACGTATCCGGAGGGGTATGGGTTGAAAATCAAGGAAATCTCTGAAAAGCTACTTTTACAAAACCAGAGGGCTACCAGTCCGGAGGGGTCCAAATTTTTTCAAATTGGGAGGGGTCCCAATCCGGAGGGTCTTGTTTTCACAAAACCGGAGGGGTCCCAATCCGGAGGGGTCTTATATTTGCTAACTCAGAGGGGTTCCAATCCGGAGGGGTCTAAATTTTGCTAATCCGGAAGGGACCTCTTTTTGCCAATCCGGAGGAGTACTGTTTTTTTTTTGTCAACCCGGAGGGGTATTATTTTATTAAAGGACTTAGGTAAACAGAAGAAAAGATTATAGTGAGAGGTATTAGGTTATTAACAGACAGGCTAGGAGTCAGTGACTGCACTGGTAATTTGCCTTTCAATAAAGACCAGACCAAGACAAAACAGGTCCGAACTCGGATATTCGCGACACTAAGTCTAAATTAAAAAAGAGTGTAACTCGTTGGTGTGGATTGAAACCCAACACGTTTTTGCAAAAAGTGACTGCCCTGAGTATTTTAGTAGGTCCAGCTCGGGCAGTCCGAAGGCAGATAGCTAACACAGTACTCGGTGGATGCAATAGACGCCCACTTGAGAAAATTACTGCCTTCAAGGTTTTGTCTGTTTGGTGCAGCACCAAGCAAGGAAAGCTCTTTCCTTATAAAAACATGTTCGACTATTGTACTGCGACTGACTAAAAGTACAATACACATACGTTTTTCATAAAGTCATTCTTATTTTGTTATATCTGGTTTTAAATCAACATATATTGTGCTTGATTGGGTAGTCAGTACACTATCTTTTCAATTGACTGATAACATCATATTGTGCTAGTTTTCCAATCTTAGGAACGATAATCGGTTAGTGTGAATAAATTATATACGAGCTGTACTCTGATAACACACAGGAATTCGTGGTCACTACTTAATAGAAAATTTTTGGATCTTTTTATGTTGTGTTATTATTATCGATAGTCAAACTCGAAGGTCACTAGCAATCGAATTGAGTGTATAGGCATTAAGAAGTGACAAATTGAGAATGAGTCTAGACAAGTCAAGGATACCTGAACGAGGTAATAGCTCTAGGAAATTCATACCTAAAAAGCAAAGAAGAGCAATGATCGACCCTTTTGTGGATCGGATCACACGAGCCCGGACCGACAAAGGGGAGACGGTTTCAGACAGAATGGTTGAAACTAGGAGTCAGAAGTCCTCAGGAGAGCAAAAAGCTATGTTAGAAGTGAAGGTCCATACGGACCAGGCCACGAATGAGAACCAGGAAACACATGGACCGGAGGGGAGAGACAGAAGGCTGGCGAGTGAATCTACTCCGGTAGAACAAGGCCAATATTTTGCCACTTCCACCGGGACACTGGACCGAGAGGAGATGTCGGAACTGTCCGACATCTCTACTGAAATAGTGGCAACTAGAAGATCTCCAACAGACAACACCATGATGGCAGGCGGGACTGAGAAACGTCCTCATCGTTCTCAGAAAGAATGAAGAACACTTTCGGAAACATCTTTCCATTCACCATGGGAGTGGGCACAGGAAATGAAGGTGAATCCCAGGAAGAAGAGGTCAAAGACGAGCAAGTGGACTTTGGATCTCAAGTCAGCCTCAATATTTCGACCCAGGAGAATGAGGCATACGTCGAAAGAGAGACTGGAACCATGGACAAATTTGGTGTGGTGAGAATGATAAGCAAAGACGCAAACACACCAGGCCAGTCGAGAGGCTTTGCGAGTATGACAAATTCAGAGACGCGAACTGGGGAGAGTAGAAACAAAGGGCTGGGCAACGCATTGGCGGATCCTGAAGTGGATAATAAAAAGACGTCGAGGCAGAGAATCAAAGCCCGAATCTCGACCAGCACGAAGCTACCTGGGATCGACAGGGTGACACCACCACTAGTGACGCCACTAGTGGATAACTGGGTAGCATTAGAAGAAGCCTTGAACAACATAGTGGGCAGTATAGGAGAACAAAATGAACAGATGTCCATAAGAATGAGTGAACTAGAAAGAGCAGTTCACAATGAAAGAGTAAGTCTACGGGAAGAAATAAACCGCAATAGACAAGAAGTTGGTAGGAGCGAAAAACGCTTGAAGGAAAGAACGGAGAAGCACATAGCGAAGAACTTGTCGCGAATGACAAGAGAAGCGAAACAGAGAGAGGTACTCTTAAGAGACGAAATGGAGAAGTAAAAAATTCAGCAAGAGCAGTCTCTTGGGACTCTTGAAACAAAGATAGATGCGATGATGGAGAGGCGAACTCAGGCTATCATGGATAGGTTGGACGGGCTACTAAGCAGCAAGAGTGGACCAAAAGAAGGGGAACCGAACTCGGGAGGTCCCAGCAGGGAGCCGAAGGTGAACTTCAATGAACATCAAAAGAGGAGGACATATGGATCCACTAGAGGTAGGGGCAGGTCATCAGGCTATGCCACAAGGGATAATAGAGCATGGGGCCCAAACAGTAGAGCAAGTTCAACGGGGAACAGACAGACCTCTAAAGAACAACCGACGCAAGGCACACATGCCACTAGGAGAGGTGATTCCGGTAATAGGAGACATGCGAGCCCAGGTAGGAGTCATGTGGGCCAAGGGGGAAACACTCACGGCGATTCGGTTTGCAGGGATGCACCGAATACAGAGCCATTAACAAGTTGTGATGACACTCAGGCGGGGCACTTGAGAGATGCTACGGAAATGACCACAGCCTTTGAACCCCTGAACAGGTCTTTGGAGACATTCTTTGGAGGTTATCCAGAGCCAATGAACGCAGTGAGAAGTCCAGAAGAGTCTTTAGGAAACCAAGATGCTACAAAGACAAATCTGATGGCTGTATTGATACCTGGATAGAGGTAATGAAACTGCATTTCGAGGAAGAGGATTTATCGGAAAGACAAGAATGCAGTGCGCTCACCAGTAACTTGGAAGGGACAGCCCTGAAATGTGTCATGGCCAAAAAGCAATATCAGCGAGATACAGCTGAGAAAGTTTTCGAAATCTTGTTAAATCGTTTCAGATCAGGGGTGCAGGGGCACCAGGCAATGATGCGCTTCGAGAAACGGAGACAACGAGAAGATGAGACCATAGACAAGTTTCTAGACGATTTGGAGATGCTTAGAAGACGCAGCCAACCGGATGAGTCAAACAGAAGGATGAACCTGGCAGTAGCCTCGAAATTCATCGATGGTGTGAAGAATGATGAACTTCGAACAATGCTAGCAACGCATTACACACCACTATCAACCAATGCGCCAACACCAGAGGAGTTGAGGCTCAAGTTAAAAGAATATCTTTGGTTGAAACCTCCTTCGAGATCTGGATATTATAAGAACAATTATGGAAATTTTAATAACGGTCCAGCAAACCAAGGGAACAACTGGTACAAAACGAGGCATGATATGGACAAGAGACGCTCTTGTGCCAATTGAAGCTCAACGGACCATCATGTGTCAGCATGCCCAACTTTCAAACAAGGCATGAAAGCAATAGGCTTTAGCCTCGAGGACGAAGATGCGTCAGAAGTTGACCATGAGGATTTCATGAGAGGAGTAATTGCAAAATTCGGCCCGAAGTGTTTCTTTTGCAACTTGGAAGGTCAATTTAAATCAGATTGTCCGCAATTCTCGGATGCAGTGGCAGACATCAAGCATCCAAGGCATGAGGAAGCTTTATCAGGAGTAAAAGCCAGCAAGGCTCGCCTGTTGCGTGAAGCGGAGGCGCGCAGAAAAGACAAACCGCAAGAGCTGGCGACGAAGAAAATGCATGCGGTAACTGAAGAGACATGTGAACCGGAACCAGTGACTGCGGCCGATGACTTCAAGATTGATTATAGGGCAGCCGCGAGGGATGCTCTAAATAGAGTGCAGCAGGAACTGGTGACAAAAGAGATCGAAATGAAAGTGAAACTCGAACTGGAAAATGAGAAACTACAGGAGCAACTGAATACCTTCGAAGCAACGGAGGTCGAAGAGACAAAAGCACCAAGCAGTTTGAGCATGAAACATAATATGATCTCCGGTCAGAGGTTCGGCATGGTGCCGCAAGGAAGCAAGATACAGTCGATAATCTCGGTGGCTGGACACCAGGTAATCAGAAATCTGAGTGAACCATCCGAGTTCACTTTGATGCATTTGGACACATATGCAGATTATCTGAGGCAGGTGGAGCCACGCACTGAGTCGAGAGCTGTATGAGCACTACTAACAACGGATGGCTCTCACATAAAGAAACTTCACGGACGCTACGTGGACGTCTATGGGCCGTATCAAGTGATGCTGAACGTGGATGGAATCAGTATCTACACTAGGACTTATGTAACAACATATAGTGACCAAATAGGGCAGATCTATTTGGGTGAGGAGGAACTCAAAGTCCGCACGATAGGCCATGACGCCATGATGTAACAAGATGCAGTACACATTGGGTATGAAGCAGATGTGACCGCACATCTGCTCGACACCAACGGAAAGAAAATCGGAGTCACAGGGCTTCTGGACACAGGAGCGGTAGTGAGTGTGATGCCGATAAAAACTTGGGAAAGAATGGGCTTCACGAGGGAAGATCTAATTCCAACGAATCTAAGACTGGCCGCCGCCAATCGAGGAGCGATTTACGTAGCAGGAAGAACACCAATAACGGTTCTTCACATGAGAGGACGGGATCTTTGGATGAGCTTCTTCCTGGTGGTAGAGAACTTAGACGACTCAAACCAATTCATCTTGGGCCGTGATTTTGTCAGAAATTTTGATGTGATGATTGACTTGAACAACGGCCTAATAAGGATTAGAAACCCGGATCGGAAGTATGTTAAGAAACCAATTAATAGGATAATAACAGACGAAAACAAGGTACCAAATTTTTTAGATAGAAAAGTGAAACTACAGCCAGGACAGGCTGTGGTGGCGATTTTTAGAATGAGAAATTTAAATTCGTTAAGCAATAGTAAGCAGGTTTGTTTAGTACCGAATCCAAATAGTCAGAGTTCGGTGATTTTAGGCCGGAGCTGTGTGTATTGAACACACTGGACACCACGGTTTCAACCCAGCGTGGAAAGAAGCTTGTTTACGCTTTGCCGATGAGGACCGACTATGAGGAGACACAAAACTTGAAGAAGCATAGTGTGAAAAACTGTCCTTATCACGCCAATAAAGATAAAATTTTGAAGAGGATTAATGATTTAAAATCTATTCATAAATTGTTTTCAATGAAATCCGAAACGAACGACGGCTTATCGAGCTGCTCGAATTTTCCGGAACGCCCCTCGTCATGTGAAACAGAATCTGACAAACCGGTTTTGCCAGAGATAGAACATTTAAAAGGGAAAATAGGTGAGGGAGATTTCGAAAATCGGAACGCAGATGTATTTTCAAAACATAAGGCGGATATCGGTTGCTGTTACTTTGTCGAACACGAAATTGAACTGGAAGAAGGTGCCGTTCCGCACAGAGAAGGCGCGAGACGAATGACGCCACACAAGTCGGAAGCGTGCCGAGCGGAAATAGAAATGTTGCTCGAAAACGACATGATAGAACCCTCATAATCGCCTTGGGCTTGCGGGGTAGTAATGGGGGGGCAGCTTAGGTTTTGTTGCGACTTTCGTTACTTGAACGCAGTAACGATAAAAGATGCGTACCCGATACCGCGGATAGATGAGAGCCTCTCCAAACTTGGTGATGCCAAATTCTTCACAACATTGGACTTGGGTTCGGCCTTCTGGCAGGTCCCTCTGCGGAAGAAGGATAGAGAGAAAACCGGATTCGCGTGCGAATTAGGGTTGTACCAGTGGAAGAGGATGCCCTTCGGCTTGTGCAATGCAACGGCCACTTTTCAAAGACTGATGGCTCAGGATTTGACCAGAGTGACCAAGAAGTACGGGAATGTTGTGATGTGTTACGTGGACGACGTAGTCATAGCGACATCAACCCTGGAAGACCACATTGATCGGCTCGATGAGGTCTTTGGATGCATGAAAAGAGCAGGCTTGAAGTGCAAACCATCGAAATGTGAAATCTTCAGGGACTCAATCAAGTACCTGGGAAGAATGGTGGACAGGCATGGGGTGAGGCCGGACCCGGAAGCAGTAGAAGCAGTGTTGACATGGAAGGCTCCCAGAACAGACACACAGCTCCTGAGCTTCCTAGGGTTTGCAAATACTACCGGGAGTTCATAAAAGGATATGCGGACAAGGTGTATCCGATGCAGAAGCTGATGCGCAACAAAGGGAAAAAGTTCGAATGGAACGATGAGGCACAAGTTGCCTTCGAGAACATAAAGCGGGAACTGTGCGAAGCGCCAGTGCTAGGCATGCCTACAGAAAAGGGCATGTATGTTCTTGACACAGACGCATCGGTAGTAGCCATCTCAGGAAAATTGCATCAGGAGCAAGAATGGAATGGAAGAACGGTTCTCTGTCCCATTGCATACGGCAGCAAGGTATTGAGTGACACTGAGATGAAATATGGTGCACCAAAAGTAGAAAGGTTTGCAGTAATCACATTTGTGGAAAAATACCGCGCATACTTGGGGAGCGCTCCCTTTAAGATACGCGTAGACAACAGAGCGTTATTCTGGTTGGAGATCTACTCGATGGATCAGAGTTATATTGGTAGATGGATAGTAAGATTAGATGGCTACCACATGATAATCGAACACAGGATGCGTGATAAACACCAGAATGCTGACAGCCTCAGCAAGAAAACTGAGTTCTATGAAAGATTGGAGCAGAAGCAAGCCAATCAAGCAGAAATAAAGGAGGGATTCTCGTTTCTGGACAAAAAAACTTATGAAGCGCTTCCCTTAACGAGATGGTTGGATAAACCTGGACATCCAATTCCAGGGCATCCTGAGTTACCTGTCGAGAAAGCAGCTGAGATAAAAATCCTATCCAAAAGGGACCCGGTTCCCTTGGATCGGTTGTTGCGCTCAAACCTGGTCCAGCAGGAGCTCTCTCGCATGAACATAAACAGCCTCTCATTACTGGACAAAACGGTGCAGGTCACACCGCAAGTGATGCGGATGCTGGGTGGATTGTTAGAAAGAGAAGTGACCAGAGATGACCCTGAGTGGACAGCAGCAGTGGCATCACTAACAGTCAGGGAGAAGGTGAAGATCATGCCGTCCAGACGACAACACGGAGAGAACGAGAGGGATTTTAGGACAATAGTTCAGCAACTTATCCTCAATACCACATGAGGTTTTAACCAGTACTTCGTACGGACGGAAAGAACAGGGGAGCAATACGCGAAGGAAAACCGTTACATTTGTGGACCAGGAGAAAAAAGGGATAAAGGTAGAACGAAACCTGGTGCAAGATTGTTTGTCCGGGGAGACGAACAATGAGAAGAGCCAGCGAGTACAAGAACAACACCCGGGAAAGGGGAAGTTTGTCGGGCAATCTGAGATAGTTGAAGAAATTCCTGATGAAAAACAGGACCTGGGAACAAAGTTTTGTCCGGGGAGTTCAGATGGATGCGAAGAAGGCACAGACATGATCTGGAGGAGGGTGCAGACTCCATCACAACCTCCTCAACAGATAACAACTCCCGAAACTCAGGAATTGACACCTACTCAGACAGGAACTCGAGCTCGGGATCAGAACTGTCCGAACTAGCGATCCACACACTACTAGTGGAAACTCGTGCAAGGGATCTGGATAGGGAGATGTACCAGGACCCTGATAGTGATCGCTACTTCATACCAAGTGAGAAGGTCTTTGACAACGCAGCGGATGATTTGGAAACAATAGCGGTATCGAAACGTTCGATAAGTCTGTTGCCACAAAAAGAGGTAGTCAGGACTGATCTTTAGCCGTTCAAGCAAGAAACACAGCCGTTGGCGAAGATTTGGTGCGTTAAGATGGAAGAAGACACACACCATCCCAATGAGCTGAATAGTCAGATGAGGGTCATGAAGACGTACTTGAAGGCGAGATACAGACTCTCGGATCTTCTAAGGGCACAGAGAAATGATCGCATGACAAGCAACCTGAAAAGGTGGGTCGAGAATTGTTCTCCGGATAAAGGAGACCTCGAGGAAGACCCTTACCATATCCTGAGACAGTATTTCATGCCGAAAGAGGGAAGAATATACTTGAACAAGGACGGAATTGTGGCTTGCAAGAGAAGAGATGAAGACAAAGTCCTATACAAGTATAACGCGATAGTGTTGCCGCAACTCTATCAGACAGAACTATTATTCAGGTCGCATGATCAGATTGGCCATCAGGGGATGGACAAAGTGTATCAGAGGATCCTGAAGCGCTTTGAGTGGCCTGGAATGAAAAAGGCATGTGAGAAGTGGGTAACAGCGTGCCTGTCATGCCAACAAGTCAAGGATCCAAGGAAATTGCGATTTCCTTTACAATCGATCGAGTCGTCTGAACTCAAGAGGTGGTGCAGATAGATCACCAAAAGATATGCATGACAGATAGTGGTTATAGTCAGGTATTGGTCATGATATATCATTTCACGAAGTATGCAGAGGCCGTGCCCTGCATAACTGCCTCGGCGGAAGAGACGTGCGACCACCTGATCAATACGTGGATTGCGAGACACGGTTTCCGATGACGTTTCAATCGGATAACGGAACAGATTTCGTAGAAGAACTCACGAAAGAGCTAATGAGACGCTCGCAAGTTGCTCAAGCTCACTCCACGACACAGACAAATGGCTCAGTGGAAAGGCAGAATCGAACGCTAGTGTCGATGCTGAGGGTATATTGTTCCAGGTACATGACCGATTGGGACAGATATCTTCCACAGTTGATGGGAGCTTACAATAGCACACCACCTTCCACCACCGGAGTCAGCCCACATATGATGCTGACAGGGCGCGAGAAGTCTTTGCCCTTGACTTTCTTCTACCCAGAGTATGAGGGGAAGAAGACGTCACCACAGGTCTATGTGAGGGATGTAATTAGACGTCAGCAAGAGTTGAACGACTTGTGTAGACGAAATACTCAGCAAGCACAGGCAAGGCAGAGGAAAATATTTGACAAGAAAGCAGCTGGTGCAAAAGCTTACTCGGTAGGAGATTACGTATGGGTATTCCAGAACGTTATACCACCAAAAGGGACAAAAAAGCTCCTATAAAATGGAGGGGACCCTTCATGATTACAGAGGTGCATCAGGAAGGACGCTTTTATAGACTGAGTACTGGCCGAGCCGCACACTACGAGAATATAAAGCCACACAATCCATCGACAGAAGACTGGTGTATACCTGCAGACATGGAAGAAGTGGATTATCTGAAGATGGATCCTGCTTGTGAGGTCAATGAAAAAGGCACCAGGGAGAATAACGATGGAAACGAAGTCGTAGAGGAAGGTACGGATACACCGCTGGACCTGGATCCAAACGAACAGATCGAAGCGGACGATGAAACCTTACCCTATGCAGAGGAAGATTGGCAGGATCCCGAACAGATAGAAGTTCCCAAGAACTTGGAACCGGATCTTCCGTTCACCATACAGACTCGTCAGAATGACGGGATGAGACCAAGAAAGAAATACAATCCTTACGGTGACGACTTTGTAGTGGATAGGATAGATCTAAAGAAGATAGTGGAGGAAGTAGTGGGTCTAGAGGAAATAACTGTGTCACAAGACATTGACATAGTCGATGATCACGACAATGAGTGGGTTGGCGACTGGTCGAAACCCGAGGTAGAATTTGACGACGAGCAACAGCAGTCATATGAAGAAGACTTGACGAATCTGCGTGTCTTGGCATGGCTGAACGAAATGACTTCGGACCCAAAGGAGAACAGTGTCACAATTCATGATGTAGATCGTGAAAGCATAAAATGATGGAATCTGCCTGCGAGGTCAATGAGAAGGGCACCAGGGAAAAAATGATGAAAATGAAGTCCTAGAAGAATTATCAAGTCCACCACTGGACCTGGATCCCAATGAGCTGATTGAAGCGAATGAAGAAACCTTACCTGACCAAGAAGAGGGCTGGCAAGACCCCGAACAAATGGAGTTCCCCAAGAATTTGGAACCAGACCTACCATTTGCGATACAGACACGACAGAGTGACAGAACAAGACTGACGAAGAAATACAACCCTTAAGGAGATGAATGTTTAGTTGACAGGATAGATCTGAAGAAGATAGTGTAAGAAGTGGTGGGTCTGGAAAAAATAACTGTGTCACATGACATAGACATAGTCGACAACCGCGACGAGGAGTGGATCGATGACCGGTCTAAACCCGAGGTAGAATTTGACGACTAGCAACAGCAATTGTACGAACAAGATTACACGAATCTGCGTGTCTTGGAAGGGCTGAACGAGATGACGTCGGACCCAAAGAAGACCAGTGTCATGACTCAAGATGTAGACCGTGTGAGCATGAAATACAAAAAAAACGAATGGGATGATCCTTCCTGGGCTGCCCAGGAAGGGCAATCCCTCATTCCTGCGTCTAACCTTAAATTAATCTCCGTTATGAGATCGACTGGGACGTCGATGTATATTTTTGTCTGATGAGTAGAGATAGGACTTACCCATACTGAAAATTTATTTAAAAAAAATTAAGAATAACAAGAGAGACAGAAGACTTAGAAGCAGAAACAGGCGAAGAACCTAAGAAACCTGACATAGGGAGGGTAGTTGAGTCATAATTTAACTTACCAAATGAATATTCAAGTAGCATAATACTAACAGACAGTGATTTCATACTCACAAATAGAACATGTGCGATAGCAATCAGAGCAGACATAAGTTTTAGGATAGCGTTAGCGGCAGATTTTAAGAGAGAATATAAAAACATAGAATTTCTTTGGAAGCAAAGACCAGGAGTAGGGGCTTAGCAGCCTTGCCTCCGGCGGCGTCACAGATACCGGGAAAATACCTATG
Source organism: Symsagittifera roscoffensis (assembly GCF_963678635.1). Taxonomy (NCBI): domain Eukaryota; kingdom Metazoa; phylum Xenacoelomorpha; order Acoela; family Convolutidae; genus Symsagittifera; species Symsagittifera roscoffensis. The sequence continues at coordinate 17,501,553 of NC_087064.1, forward strand.
TTTCCTAGTGACACGGGCTTTCGCTTCCAGTGTACAACCCGAACATAGGACGACTTCATCCTCGAGAACTGTACTCGCTTATACATGTACTCTTCTCTGATACTAATATACAAGTATATTTACATAAGAAAAATTTCTTAATTATAGGCTGAGTGACGTGCAAGAGGGTGTTAGACTAGATTATGTAGTGTGTGATATGTGGAGGACCATTAATCCTAGGAGAAGACAGCCAGCACCTCTAGATCGGACACGAGGTCGGAGACGACAAGGACCAGTCGAGAGGAAAGACGCCCTAACAGGAGCTCTTTAATGTGGTCGAGGCCAATATCTTCTCCATGGCACATATACAAGGATGACCTGATGAAACAGAACCGTCAGACGGTGAGCTTCGCAGCGTATGCCATGAGGATGCTGAGCGGAGCAAGGTTATCGGTCAGCGGATTGTACTCGATAACAGGAGTGGATTGGTTGATAGCGGCTGGCATAAACTTCAGCTTAACAACTGCCTTGAGGTTTGCTGACCTAGGGGGACTGCCCTCTAATAACACAATGGGACCAGTGAACGCCCGACCGTTACAAGAGGTAAAACTGAATCGAGAAGAGAGACCTGGAAGATTTCTGATAACAAGGGCGCCGATTGGACACCATGTGAAGATGTTCAGGCAACTAAGCTCACCCCCTGGTCATGTGAAGGAGATAATATACCCAAAACTAGTGAATCAAGATGGTGATGCCCAAAGATACGGCGAATTGAAAGCGATAAAGAAAGATGAGACCATCTTCGCCGCGTACGACAAAGCAGAAATGAGGAAGGCCAAGATTGTGATAGTGGCGAATTCAGAGTTCGTACACACTTCCAAGTCCCTGTTTTGGCCGGACGTCATTATGTTGGCAGCGGTCGATCTGGACCTACTGCAATCCGTGTCAATGGCTATCGGAGTACAAAGAGAGACGGATATGAACCCAATCACGATCGTGTTTGGTGGCATCAACGACCATTTACACAGTAGAGGTTTCCTGAGCAGACTCAGAGAGCCTACAACGGCAGAAAATGCTGTATGGCCAGCAATAAAAGACATCCTCGAGTCAATGGGTGAAGTGGTGGATGCGATGAATTAGAGACCAATTGATTTTAATTATTTTTAGGATAAAAATATTTTTATCTAATTGTTTTTAAATAAATTTTAACGAAGTTTAGGTCAAACTGACAAGTGTGATATTCGTGACCTCTTTTCTAGATCCTGATTGATCGTTTAATTGCTCACTTGAGTCAAATCATAGAATCGAATCAAATCAAACCTGAGCAGAGAATGGATAAATTTAACTTGGATGAATTCATGGACCTGGCAGAGGCATATGTAGGACCGATGATAGATGCGATCTATCGTCGGTTAATGGATCGAGACTTCGCTCTGGAGGACCCAGAGGTAGTCATGTTGCTGACCGCCCTGATAAACATCTTGGGGAATGACAACCGTGGGCACCGCCCCACAGAAGTCCTATTGATGGCAGCATACGGAAAGAGGGGAGTACTAGACCGCCCGAACATGAGAGTGATGAGGTGGAGAAACGGGGCTCTCTCAGGGAGTGATTTGGCAAATGAGCCTGGATTGGGAAGTTCTCGGACTTATCAACCAGGCGAAATGCCTTTGCCCTCCAAGCCCAAGCCTTGGCTGAGGAGAATGCATCAGGAGATGAACAGCGAGGCTGCTTCGTCTGGTTCTTCACTGAAAGCAGCTGTGCCACCAAAGAGGGCGAAAGTAGAACAAGGGGTTCAAGCGAACCAAACCATGCAAGATCTAGATGGGATGAAGGATGAGCTGAAAGGACCAGGAAGAAGCTGGATGAAGTGACTAAGACCATGCTCATTGCGGAGGACGACAGATACATGATGAAGAGATTGTTTGAAGACTGTAACAAAAAGCAGGGTGAAGAAAATGAGCGCTTGAGGCGGGACTACAAGGAGCGATCGGAACGGGTGGCATTGACTACAGCCGTGGAAAAAGTGATACCTGCAAGGAGTATTCCTCGTGGGCAGTCCCCGATGGAACTCTTGACGCCTCGAGAGATGAGTCAGAAAACGGAAACGAGACCCCCGACAACAACAGGTCGAGTGACGATCCCGGACCCGAGTGACACCTTGGGTGACCCAGTCGTGGAACAAACGGTGAGGAAGCTGATAGAGACAGCTGGACGACTAGTCGCCAACAAAAAATGCGCCAGGTTCCGGGGTGACTGCACCCTATGAAACGATCGACGATACGGGCAGAGTACGACTCTCCCAATGCGTGATGACCAGACAGGAAATTAGCGACACAACGCCACCAATGGGGATCTCTAAGGTCCCAGAGAGGAGGATACGAAAGATGCCGGCGAAGAAAGTGTCACGTGTAATAGATATACAGAAGAACAATCAGTTGAAGTATAACTTCACAAGACTTCCAGAGGCGGATTCGAGAGCTTGCTTCAATCGAGCGACCTGGAACCCGGCAGTGAACCTGCAGCAGCCACCGCTACGGACATCACATCTGATACTGGGAGATAGCTTAGTCAGGGTACTATCGAACTTGAGGATCTCTTGGGTCACCACGGTGATGGCCTTCGGAGGCGCGACCATAGCCCAGTTATTTCGGATGGTGGAGTTGATGAACCCAGGGAGAATCCCTAATGTAATTATCTTAGTTGGGACAAAAAACATCTCGAGAAGCTCGGATGAGGAGGAAGCACTATGGGAATCAATGATGGTGTTCTTGTTTACTACTCTCTGGCAGAAGTTCAACTGCGCGGTACTGACCGTTTGCACTGTGCCAATGAATGCAAGGAGTTTAACGGCAACAGGGATAAGGCACAACGAAGGAGTAGTCAGGTGAAATAACATCCTAAGGAATCTCGCAAGTCAGAATGCCGGAAGGATGATCCTCATGGACATCGAACATGAGTTGAGGCCAGGCTGACTATGGACGGCATCCACATCGATAATATAGAAGGACAGGCTTGGTTGAACAGAGTCTTCCAAGAGCAGTTGGATGAGTTGGAAGTAGAACTCTTTGACACAGGAGTGCTAAAGGAGGAGGGAGCATTGAACGAACCTGTGATTACCACCTTTGTGCCTCCTAGCCTAGAAACACGCTTGAGACGGTCCCGGCCGTGACGAAATATAGACAGCAGAGCTCTAGCGAACAAGGTCAAAGAACAGACGTTTAAGATCGGTTGGGAGAAGCGCCAATGAGGAGGACCATTAATCCTAGGAGAAGACAGCCAGCACCTCTAGATCGGACACGAGGTCGGAGACGACAAGGACCAGTCGAGAGGAAAGACGCCCTAACAGGAGCTCTTTAATGTGGTCGAGGCCAATATCTTCTCCATGGCACATATACAAGGATGACCTGATGAAACAGAACCGTCAGACGGTGAGCTTCGCAGCGTATGCCATGAGGATGCTGAGCGGAGCAAGGTTATCGGTCAGCGGATTGTACTCGATAACAGGAGTGGATTGGTTGATAGCGGCTGGCATAAACTTCAGCTTAACAACTGCCTTGAGGTTTGCTGACCTAGGGGGACTGCCCTCTAATAACACAATGGGACCAGTGAACGCCCGACCGTTACAAGAGGTAAAACTGAATCGAGAAGAGAGACCTGGAAGATTTCTGATAACAAGGGCGCCGATTGGACACCATGTGAAGATGTTCAGGCAACTAAGCTCACCCCCTGGTCATGTGAAGGAGATAATATACCCAAAACTAGTGAATCAAGATGGTGATGCCCAAAGATACGGCGAATTGAAAGCGATAAAGAAAGATGAGACCATCTTCGCCGCGTACGACAAAGCAGAAATGAGGAAGGCCAAGATTGTGATAGTGGCGAATTCAGAGTTCGTACACACTTCCAAGTCCCTGTTTTGGCCGGACGTCATTATGTTGGCAGCGGTCGATCTGGACCTACTGCAATCCGTGTCAATGGCTATCGGAGTACAAAGAGAGACGGATATGAACCCAATCACGATCGTGTTTGGTGGCATCAACGACCATTTACACAGTAGAGGTTTCCTGAGCAGACTCAGAGAGCCTACAACGGCAGAAAATGCTGTATGGCCAGCAATAAAAGACATCCTCGAGTCAATGGGTGAAGTGGTGGATGCGATGAATTAGAGACCAATTGATTTTAATTATTTTTAGGATAAAAATATTTTTATCTAATTGTTTTTAAATAAATTTTAACGAAGTTTAGGTCAAACTGACAAGTGTGATATTCGTGACCTCTTTTCTAGATCCTGATTGATCGTTTAATTGCTCACTTGAGTCAAATCATAGAATCGAATCAAATCAAACCTGAGCAGAGAATGGATAAATTTAACTTGGATGAATTCATGGACCTGGCAGAGGCATATGTAGGACCGATGATAGATGCGATCTATCGTCGGTTAATGGATCGAGACTTCGCTCTGGAGGACCCAGAGGTAGTCATGTTGCTGACCGCCCTGATAAACATCTTGGGGAATGACAACCGTGGGCACCGCCCCACAGAAGTCCTATTGATGGCAGCATACGGAAAGAGGGGAGTACTAGACCGCCCGAACATGAGAGTGATGAGGTGGAGAAACGGGGCTCTCTCAGGGAGTGACTTGGCAAATGAGCCTGGATTGGGAAGTTCTCGGACTTATCAACCAGGCGAAATGCCTTTGCCCTCCAAGCCCAAGCCTTGGCTGAGGAGAATGCATCAGGAGATGAACAGCGAGGCTGCTTCGTCTGGTTCTTCACTGAAAGCAGCTGTGCCACCAAAGAGGGCGAAAGTAGAACAAGGGGTTCAAGCGAACCAAACCATGCAAGATCTAGATGGGATGAAGGATGAGCTGAAAGGACCAGGAAGAAGCTGGATGAAGTGACTAAGACCATGCTCATTGCGGAGGACGACAGATACATGATGAAGAGATTGTTTGAAGACTGTAACAAAAAGCAGGGTGAAGAAAATGAGCGCTTGAGGCGGGACTACAAGGAGCGATCGGAACGGGTGGCATTGACTACAGCCGTGGAAAAAGTGATACCTGCAAGGAGTATTCCTCGTGGGCAGTCCCCGATGGAACTCTTGACGCCTCGAGAGATGAGTCAGAAAACGGAAACGAGACCCCCGACAACAACAGGTCGAGTGACGATCCCGGACCCGAGTGACACCTTGGGTGACCCAGTCGTGGAACAAACGGTGAGGAAGCTGATAGAGACAGCTGGACGACTAGTCGCCAACAAAAAATGCGCCAGGTTCCGGGGTGACTGCACCCTATGAAACGATCGACGATACGGGCAGAGTACGACTCTCCCAATGCGTGATGACCAGACAGGAAATTAGCGACACAACGCCACCAATGGGGATCTCTAAGGTCCCAGAGAGGAGGATACGAAAGATGCCGGCGAAGAAAGTGTCACGTGTAATAGATATACAGAAGAACAATCAGTTGAAGTATAACTTCACAAGACTTCCAGAGGCGGATTCGAGAGCTTGCTTCAATCGAGCGACCTGGAACCCGGCAGTGAACCTGCAGCAGCCACCGCTACGGACATCACATCTGATACTGGGAGATAGCTTAGTCAGGGTACTATCGAACTTGAGGACCTCTTGGGTCACCACGGTGATGGCCTTCGGAGGCGCGACCATAGCCCAGTTATTTCGGATGGTGGAGTTGATGAACCCAGGGAGAATCCCTAATGTAATTATCTTAGTTGGGACAAAAAACATCTCGAGAAGCTCGGATGAGGAGGAAGCACTATGGGAATCAATGATGGTGTTCTTGTTTACTACTCTCTGGCAGAAGTTCAACTGCGCGGTACTGACCGTTTGCACTGTGCCAATGAATGCAAGGAGTTTAACGGCAACAGGGATAAGGCACAACGAAGGAGTAGTCAGGTGAAATAACATCCTAAGGAATCTCGCAAGTCAGAATGCCGGAAGGATGATCCTCATGGACATCGAACATGAGTTGAGGCCAGGCTGACTATGGACGGCATCCACATCGATAATATAGAAGGACAGGCTTGGTTGAACAGAGTCTTCCAAGAGCAGTTGGATGAGTTGGAAGTAGAACTCTTTGACACAGGAGTGCTAAAGGAGGAGGGAGCATTGAACGAACCTGTGATTACCACCTTTGTGCCTCCTAGCCTAGAAACACGCTTGAGACGGTCCCGGCCGTGACGAAATATAGACAGCAGAGCTCTAGCGAACAAGGTCAAAGAACAGACGTTTAAGATCGGTTGGGAGAAGCGCCAATGAGGAGGACCATTAATCCTAGGAGAAGACAGCCAGCACCTCTAGATCGGACACGAGGTCGGAGACGACAAGGACCAGTCGAGAGGAAAGACGCCCTAACAGGAGCTCTTTAATGTGGTCGAGGCCAATATCTTCTCCATGGCACATATACAAGGATGACCTGATGAAACAGAACCGTCAGACGGTGAGCTTCGCAGCGTATGCCATGAGGATGCTGAGCGGAGCAAGGTTATCGGTCAGCGGATTGTACTCGATAACAGGAGTGGATTGGTTGATAGCGGCTGGCATAAACTTCAGCTTAACAACTGCCTTGAGGTTTGCTGACCTAGGGGGACTGCCCTCTAATAACACAATGGGACCAGTGAACGCCCGACCGTTACAAGACGTAAAACTGAATCGAGAAGAGAGACCTGGAAGATTTCTGATAACAAGGGCGCCGATTGGACACCATGTGAAGATGTTCAGGCAACTAAGCTCACCCCCTGGTCATGTGAAGGAGATAATATACCCAAAACTAGTGAATCAAGATGGTGATGCCCAAAGATACGGCGAATTGAAAGCGATAAAGAAAGATGAGACCATCTTCGCCGCGTACGACAAAGCAGAAATGAGGAAGGCCAAGATTGTGATAGTGGCGAATTCAGAGTTCGTACACACTTCCAAGTCCCTGTTTTGGCCGGACGTCATTATGTTGGCAGCGGTCGATCTGGACCTACTGCAATCCGTGTCAATGGCTATCGGAGTACAAAGAGAGACGGATATGAACCCAATCACGATCGTGTTTGGTGGCATCAACGACCATTTACACAGTAGAGGTTTCCTGAGCAGACTCAGAGAGCCTACAACGGCAGAAAATGCTGTATGGCCAGCAATAAAAGACATCCTCGAGTCAATGGGTGAAGTGGTGGATGCGATGAAGGAGGGGTCTTTCACCAAGTCGACACCGAAAGTAGCGTTCGCGCTGTCTCCGGGTTATGCATATCTCCCGGATGGACTGAAATTCGTGTATGCGATCGTGGCCTTGCTTTCGGAAGGGAAATATGATGAAATCATATCGGCCCCAAATCGCATGATAGAGTTGGAGAACCTGAGGCGACTCAGGGCTGAGCTACCTGCGGTGTGGTCGGATATCTCAAACGCATTGAGAGGATTCAAGGACCATGCACTACACATGCTGGTGCTGGACGAGGTGCTGGGGTTGGAACCGTCCAACTTCAGTCGACAGCTCAAACTGAAACCGGGAATAGGCGACGAGCATCGAATGATCATAGCAATGTTGAACGACTTATGGTCCCGAGGAATGGAAGCAGCAGGAGAAAGAGAGAGAAGGAAAAATTCCCAGGAGACTAGCGCTCACTTGGAGGCGATGGTTTTGAGAACCAAACCAGAGGCTAATCAGTGGCTACATCTAACTCCTCGAGTAGCGGCATTGGGTGCGGATGCTTTTGAGCAAGGCCCAGTAATGATCAAGAAGATCCATGCCTACTTGTTAAAGGAGGTGAACCTGGCGGAGAATGCTGAAGAAAAGACAGCCGAATTCGTAAACAGATTGTGCCAAGTTACGCTAGAAACTTTCTGGACTGAGAAGGTGAAGGGAGAAGAAGGCTTTGAACGGACTGATAGCATGCTGGAAGGGCTGTGAGCCGGTTGGACCGCGTCCTTCTTGCTAAAAGTTTATCCGAAACTCTCTCGTTACTTGATAAAGGAATTCCTCCAAGCAGTAGTGGAAGTGTCGATTGTGGAACTACTAGCCTTGTTCGCGGCGTTTGGAGCAGAGAGCTTTGTGAAGAGACCGGTGATGCTACTCACCGAAGGAATCGAGAACTTGCGGTTAGATGGGCTTCTAACACTGATTGCGATTACCCATGGAAACTTGGGAGGACTAATGAAACTGACACGGTACCCGGAACAGATGATAGAGAATGTGAAGAAATTTGATGTGAAGAAAGCCACAGATTCGTGGAATAAGATAAGAGATCTGAGACACACTCTTATCCAGTATCTCTTGCAGCAAAATCGCTTTGGAACGGGAGGGGATGAGACGATTGAGAGGGAGGAAGACGTGAGACGACATGTGGGGGCATGCCCTCACTAACTGATCCAAGCTTGGCTATGAGGACCGATCCCTTAGCGTTGATCAGGGGAGCCACAGAGTTTGTGACAGTGATTTATATACCAGCAGTCACGTTTGCGTTCCCTGATGTCAAGGTGGAAGCATACAGGAGGTCGGTGCTGCACCTGAACCTCATATCGGCAGTGGACGGTAGTGCGCTGAACTGGTGTGAGCAGCACGTATTGCGGGAGCTCATGAGCAAAGATCTTTTATTTGCGAAAATATCAGAACCAGAAATGACAGTCATCAACTTTGACGTTCATTTCCGTGATCGCATGGGAGAAGTAGAGAGAGGGCAAATCGAAGTGTTTCCGAAGCTCTGGAATCTAAGACCCTATGATAAGACGAATGGTGAAATGACCAGAGTTCCTCGTCTCACTGCAGCATATCACAAGGTGAGAGAAGAGACGAAAGATTGGGGTGATTACGAAAAGCTGCCAGAGGAAATCCCTGAATTCCCTCTGATAAGAAGGATGTTGCTCGGAGCAGTTTCCGTAGTACAAACTCCTAGACTATGAGCGTTTGAAACCAATGAAAGGAGGATAGGGAAATTCGTGGAAACGATGGATCCATACTTTGTGGGGAGGAATGCCGCCGTGCTACAGTACACGCAATTTGTCTACACGGATCAAGCAACGAGAAGGCGAATAAGCAACGCCGCGACTCCGAAGCCTGGAGCGTTTGACGCGGAATGGGCGGAATTACACCTAGCGCCCAGGAGAATGAGAGGCAGTGTGAACCTGAGGCCTATCTGATTTTGAACAGTGTGAAGCAGGGGTTAACAGTGGGAGGAACGTTTCGGACGAGAACTTTCCTGGCACCCTTCGGCTGTGAGGAAATCAAAGTGGTCCATGGAGAGGAGGAAGATAAATTGTCCGGCATACTGATCATACCAAAATTTCCGGATTGGACCGAGACGGAAAAGCAAGGACCCTCAAGCTCGAAAAAAAAGATACATCAGAAGATGATGATGGGCAGGGAGGAAGCCGTCGAACGGAGGAACCCATGCAACAAGGTAACGATCAAGCAGATAGGGAAGACGACAAGGCATCGACAGGAGGAATATCCAGCCTGGATTTCAATTTCCTCAGTGACTTTGAGAATAATTCGGATACGTTGGAGGCGGCTGAGCCAGCAGACGAAGGCATGTCGACACTAAAACCTCCGTCGGCCTTTATGGAAATGAAACGGAATTTGCCGGAGAGCAGCGCTTCGGGCAATTCAAAAGATAACGAACAAAGACTCCTCATGGAATCACCGAGGAGAAGAAGAATAGAAGGCGCTGCCAGAGTACCTTTCTTGGGAACGTTGCCCGAAGAAGAGTGGGAAGTGCATCACCGAGACCATGAGAGTAGGACGGAATGTAAATTGGACAGAGTGGCGTTCATGGAACAAGTCTGGGCAGTATTTCAGAGCTACGGTCATGGATTTGGAACAAGGTGATTATCAATTGCCTGGCACGGACAGAATGTTAACTGATGTAGCAATGGTGCCACCCATTCTCAAGGCAGAGATAAAGTCAACAGGTTACAAAGTCAAAAGGAGTGACCGCACTCTGACTGGAGCAACCTTGGAAATGGAGATACTCAGCCAATGTGGAGAAAGTACCATGAAAGACTTTAAACCATCTCCCATGAACCACAGAAAGGGAAGTGTTGCAGGACAACTAGTACCAGTGGAGTATAACCGACTGTCAATACATGAACCCGCCGGTGGATACATGGAGATGTTGGAATACCGAAACTCGGCTAGAGGATAAGTGAAGGCTCTGAAAGATAAGAGTGCCATGGAAGGTTATCTGGAGACGATGTTGCAAGGCAATACCCTCAAGCAGAAAGCGTACGGGACTCTAGCGTCGTCTGAGATGCAGGCGGAAACGATCGAGCAATTAGTGAGCCTTCCATGGAAAGCAGTGGTGTTGAGGTACTTTGAAGAGGAAATGAGGACTACGCCGAGAATACACGCTCTCATGGCAGTACCTTACGTGAGAACCGAAATACAACTGAGGTTCGCCTGGTGCATGATGGGGTTAACTCGCGGGGAATATCATTCAAAAGAAAGGAGAAGGTCAAAAAAAGAAGAGGTATTCATGATGACGAACCTGAGGGATCTGATAATCCAGGAGGGAATGGCAGTAGCGTGCGCGAAACGGAGAGACGCTCTCTGTTTCATTCGATTCCTGATAGAGCAGATTTCAGTGCCAGCATTGAACACCTGTGTCAAGATAGTCTTGGAAGAAAAGGTGACTGCACCTTCCGTGCCAGAATCCGACAAACGAGTAGAGTTTGGGTTGGGATTCTCAGATGAATTACTGAGAACGAGCTTGATGGTAGTGTGGGAACTGATGAGACCATCATGGTGTCCTAGTCCCAATGCTGACTCGATACTACGAGCGACACAAGACGTGCAGAGGGAACTAAACGCAGACTGTAACCTGCGTGACCTGAACATCATATATAATGTGATGACGACAGCCTCTAGGAGCAACGGGGAAGACCAAGTGGAGTTGCCTGGCTGGGGACCAGAAGACTGGGTCAAACCTGGTAGCTGTCTGGCAGAAGTGTGTGGACTGGAAGGTCACGTTTGTGGAAATCTGGATTGCGTGAAAGCCCTAGAGAGACAACACAAGCAGTTGACGATATTCTTTGGGAACGTTATGATGAAAGCAAGGACGGAAAGGGAACTGATCGCAGATTGCCATGGAGGAACCGAGGTGAATCTAGTGTCTGCATAAGGATTCTACAGCATGTTTGGTTCTTTAGAGTCACTATTGAATCTAGAACAGAAACATGAGATGGTCACAGCCAGCAGTGTAGAAGTGTTCCCAGGAGTGTTGCAAACTGAGCAAAAGTACATAGGAAAATGGAGGGAAGCGATCGAGACGGAAATGAACATCCGACACAGTGAAATTTATCGTAAACCATCAGGAGCACGATATTTGGTGGGATCGACATTAGCTCCAATGTGCAGGAGCAGATACCCGGTGCATTTTGTAGCTTTGGATGTAAAGAGTACGAGAACGATCGTGGATCAAGCCAAAGTGTGTGAGACTAACGAGAATGTCGGAAAAATCTTACGAGTTACTGTGTAAAATGTTCTCAGCAGTTCCAGAGAGAACCAAGGAAGAGTTGGAATCAATACTGGGAACGAATTTCATGGGATACGTGAGTGGGAACTTCAGTGACTTTGAGAGACAGAAACAGAGAGGATCAAGCGTTACAGATTACAATACAGTAGACGAGAATGATGAAGTCCACCGAGTGATGATGGAAGTGGAACCATTACTGGAAGCTTCGGGAAAGCGTAATTGGAGGAGAATCTTGTTGACACATGATGAGTTTCCCTGCCACTGCTTGCTGCAAACATGGTGGTATCCCGAGCGTAGTAATCTGGTGTTGATCTGGGACTCTGGAGAGCTGCTCTCCATGGGTTTACCAGACTCATCAAGGCCCATAACAATAGTGATAGTGGGATTTATGATGGCGATACGATGGCTGGAGGCTCATGTGAGAGAGAACAATAGTCAGGAGGCGCCAACGCGAGAACAATTGCAGAAGTTGGATTGTCTAAAAGATTTAGATCTTTTTGAGACAACGTGCAAGATTCTCAACACTCCTATGGAAGTGAAAAAGATATGGGCAAGAAGACGACTGTTGCCATGGTTTAGAGTCAACATGACTGCATGGTTGTACGAATATGCAAAAAAGCATATGTCGAAGCACCGCAGACAGAGTGTATAGTGGGTATCAGCTGGACATTGGGCGGGAGTTTTCAAGCGAGCTTTCGTGACTCATTGGAATGCAGTGACCACCGCGGTGAAGAGAATTTCCAGGACAAGTGAACGTAGTGGAAAGGAAAAAGAAGAGATGTTGAAGGAAGATTTGGAGAGAAACGTGACGTTGTGTCTCCACAACAGCTTCTGGCGGAACAGAGAACCTAACGTGGATCCCCTGCCTTGTTGTAAACAGAGGGTAGAAGAGCAGAAGTGTTGGAGGACTGCTTCCAACAGCGTCAGATTAGCTAACGATGTGTTGCAAGACACAGACACTAAAAGTGCAGAGTCAATGTCACAGGAGGAGGAGACGGAACATTGACGAATGGCCGTAGAGACAAGATGCAAAAAAAACGAAATTAGAAGAGTTTAGAAGTTTTAGAACTTCTAAACGCCGAAAAAAAAGAAGAGACAAAGAGGTGACAAAAGAGAAGAAGTTAAAACTCAGAATTGTTTTATGTGTGTAATGAAAACTCAAGTGAGAAACTAAGCAACCAAGTTGTAATTGAAACTGAAACATTTAGTTGAGTTTTGAACATTAAAGAATTTGTTGCATTTATAAATTTGCATTTTGACTTTAGTTAGTGGCTTTAGAGACACTTACTAATTATTTAGAAAGGCTTGAGCAGAGAATATATTTAAAAATTCCAGTCTGCATGACTGTTTTTAATCAACTAGGAGAACTGATCACTTTGTGGTGACATGAAAGGCTTGGGTAATCTCTTGAAGAGGGAGATTGTTTCATTGTTCTTTCTTACCACAAAGTTTCTTAATTTTAATATTCAGGATAATAACAACTAAAATTTCCGAAGAGAAAAAGCATAGTAGGATAATTTTAGCTTGTTGGTTGGCAGGACTGTCCTGCAAACTAACACCTTTTAAAACCTAGGAGAAAAAGTTTTAATTCAGGGCAATGACGTTGGAAGTCAGAAAAAATGTTTTATCTTAAGTCATATCCTTAAAGTGCATATCAGTGAAAAAAATTCAGAAGGCTATAGCAATGTAGTATGTTGCCATTTATATTCTGCAGTGAGTCGATATGACGTGGATAAAAGTAATTTCGTGCATTTTGTAAATTCTGTTCAATGACACTATACCAGTTTTACGAATATTGCGAGATTCAATGGGGACATTGACCGGGCTGTCCGGGGAGTATGTGAAATTCGACCAGAATGGACAAAAATGCAGATTCAGCAGTTTAGAGTTTTTAGCCGCGAACCTTCCGAATTGGCGGTTTTGAATGATTAAGAGCGTTATTCAGACGATTAGACAAATCGTGAAGGCTGAAGGATTCGGAAATTACTAAATTTTAAAAATTCGAAATGATGACGTAATAATTCTGAGAAACGTCAAAAAAGGCCATTTTGGAAAAACACCGAAATAGACAAAAAAAACAACGATAGTTGCGACGACGACAGCAAAGGAAGAATTGAGAATCGGAATCAGAAAAAAAACAGAAGTAGCAGAGACCGCTCCGAGTTGCAACTATTGTGCCGCTACAATAGTTGCAAGGCCGTTGCGAACAACGGTGAAGGTTGGAAAACCAGCCTTCGGGAAGGAGAATAAGAATCTTATTTCCCCGGATTCAAGAATCTGGAGGGATCTCGGGATTTGGAATGAAACTGTTTTACACAAACTTTTAGCTTCCCTATCATGCCCTGAGTTGAATTTAATTAACATCTGAGTTCATTTTGCAAGGATGAGAAGCTAGGAGTTGGGAAAAAGGGTTGATCCATCTTCGATAGAGATGATGATTTTTATCTACTGAACAAAAACAATAGTAATATAATAAGTAGTAGTAGCCCTGCTTTTAGGAGTGACCTCGTGGTCTGGGGACACTGAGACCCAGCCATGAGCTCACTATTTCTGCATGTTATTAGGTTAATTTGAGCGTTCTGGTCGAAGTCGGAGAACAGTAACGTTTTTGTCGACCCGATGTTAGAAAGACCACCAAAAGAACTGGCTTTGGTTATTTTTGTCGACCCGATGTTAGAAAGACTACCAAATGAACTGGCTTTCGAATGTTATTTTTATTGTGACAGCCGAGCGGGAAGATTGGTGGTTCCAGCACATTATCGGTGTTAATTGTTCATTTTGACGAACGCGGAATGGTTAATTTGGACTGACATGTTAATTTTTTAAAATTTGTTTGAAAAGAAAGACACATGACGACGTCGAAATATCGCGACAACTGAAAACTGCAAAAGACACGAAACAACAGAATTCGTTGAGAAAAACGGTGAACGACAATTGTGCAAGACAGATCGAGATTGAAATAGAAAACGACTATCAGACCATTCCGAGTTATAACGATTGTGCCGCTAAAATTATTACAAAACGCATGCCGAGAACCAGGAAGGGTATTGGGACGACGTGTCCTGCTTTACGGGAAGAAATAAGAGTGTAATTTGCCTGGATTCCAGAATCCGGAGGGTCTCGGTAGAAAAATATGACTCTCTGTTTATATGAATTTTAAGCTTCTGGTCATGTCCTGATTTAAATTAAAAACATCTAAACTCGTTTTCAGATTATGAGAAGCTAGGAGTTAAGGGAAAGGGTTGATCCATCTTCGATTGAGATGATGATTTTTATCTACTGAACAAAAACAATGGTAATATGATAAATATGTAGTAGCCCAGTTTTTAAGAGTGACCTCGTGGTCTGGGGATACTGAGATCCAGCCATGAGCTCACTGATTTTGCATGTAATTAAGTTAATTTGAGTGTTCTGGTCGAAACCGGAGAACAGTAACGTTTTTGTCGACCCTATGTTAGAAAGACCACCAAAAGAACTGGCTTTGGTAGAGACGGTGAAAAACATGTAAAGCTCTGTTTAGACGTTGGCCAGTCGTCTTAGGACCTAGCTTTATTTTCCGTCGATATGTATCTTACAGTTATTTCGCTCGTAGCCTTTAAGCTGTAACACGATTAATAGTCTCATGTTGCAAGTGAACCGAATTGGTTCCGACCGGTTGAGATAGAAAAACACATGAGATAAAGTCGCTGACTCTTGAGCCAAAGATTATAGTGCCTGTTTTTCTTGACCTCATATGTGACTTAAGTAGGCGACTGTTACATAGTGTTTTTAGGGCATCAGAAATCGAATTGAGTAGTTTTGGTACAAATGGGATCGATTTTTCATTTTAGTACAAATGAACTTAGGTACAAACGGGACGTCGCTGTGTAATTTTCGGGCGAATAATGAGCGCTCAAACTACTGAACATCGTACAAAGGGATCTAAAAACAGATGAACTTGAAAGCCCGTTCACAATTTGGTATGGCCGCATCTAGCCTGTGCACTGAACGTAACTACGCAAGGGGCTCTATCAGTGTTTACTTTTTGTACAACAAGTTTTGAAGACTAATTGATATATTTGAAGTTTTAGATAATGCATTTGTATAACATAACATTGCACAGACCTTCAACTATCAACCAAGCAGTTCATGGCAACTTCTCTGGATCGAAACAACAGGAACTTGCGGTTGGAAGGGGAAGAATTCTGGAAATATTGAAACCTGATCCTCAAACGGGGAAAGTTTATACACTGTTATCTGTCGAGGTAATCGGAATCATTCGGGCTCTAAAAACTTTCCGGTTAACTGGTAGCACTAAGGACTATCTAGTTATTGGATCTGATTCAGGAAGAATAGTCATCTTGGAGTATAATGCTTCAAAAAATGCACTGATTCGAGTGCATCAGGAAACGTTCGGTAAGAGCGGCTGTCGCAGAGTAATTCCTGGACAGTTTTTGGCTATCGATCCGAAAGGCAGAGCAGTAATGATAGGCGCCGTTGAAAAGCAGAAACTATGTTACATTATGAACAGAGATGCTGAGGCAAGGCTTACAATATCATCGCCACTTGAAGCGCATAAGGCGAACACGTACACATACTACATTGTGGGAGTAGATGTAGGTTTTGAAAACCCGTTGTTTGCGTGTCTCGAAATGGATTATGAAGAAATGGACGCAAGTGCCACTGCAGAAACTCCATCACAGTTTTTAACTTACTACGAACTTGATTTAGGGCTGAACCATGTTGTACGCAAGTACAATGAAGCCCTTGATGACACGGCCAATTTACTTATTGCAGGTAAGTGAACCCTATTTATCACAATCAGTGGTTTTACTATGATAGAGTGGTCCATTGAAAATAACCAGGTCCCTTGACAATAAGGCACCTAGAGCGTTCAAGTCATTTAACAATTATGATTTCGACATTCCAAAAAATGCCGCAGTATAAATTCACACCAATTTCATGTTTAGTTTTTGCGTAGAATCTCCCCCTCGATTTTTAAGGTTAAAAATTCATAAATAGTCGCCAAAATTGATGATCAATAAGTAAACCAAATTATGGTTGTTAAATCGTACAATAAGTTGAAGCGAGCATATTTCTTGATATAAACAATATAGTTACTATAACATTTAATTTGAAAAGGTTCTAACTCAACAGATTTCGCGAGATTTTGAAATGAATAATTTATTTCCAAGTTAGATTTCAAATTATTTTATGCGAAATGCATGCGGGACCTGTCTAGCATAGTTGTTTTTCGCGGGACCGTTCTATCATAGTAGTACCCAATTAGTATTGAAATTCATCACTATCATAACTTTTGGGCTTGGAATAATACGCTTTCTGCATTTACAATTTTTTAAATTCTGATAGCTCTCAAAGAGTTGAATAGAACTATCGCATATGGTAGGTTTTTCAACAATGTCAGATACCCGAAAGTACTTGCAATACGATTGAAGGTTGTAAAACACGGGGCTAGACGTGCCTATTTTCAAGTAGTATTCAACAAAGAAAGTTTTGATGCGTATTATTTCTTTCCGGCCAAAAACAGAATACGAATTAGAGTAGTTAGAGCTTATGCTTTCTTCTCTTTATGCTAATTTTTTGTTGTTTAGGCTAATTTACTTTTTCAACCCATAAACTAGTGCTCAATTAGCATTTTAGCTATGGCGTGCACTTCGCTTAATTGGTTGCTGAGATTTGGAAGACAGTAAGGTGATAAGTCGCCTTTGTTTGGAAAGTAGACTCTAACCCAGGAGTTAAGGGGTTTCGAATCCAGTAGTCGGCAAATTATTGTTACATTTCAAAGTTTTATATTACAGTTAAATTCCTTTTTGTCATTTTTTAATTGTGCTGGTGAAATGTAGCGTCGTCTCTCTTGAAAACTCTTGAAATCAGTTTAATCGATTTAACTCACTTGTGATTCTATAATCTTGTCGCAAGCGCGCACGGGGATTGAGTGTTTTTTTCGATCTTGGATTTTTAAAGCAGAGGGACGTTTATGTTATTACTGCTCCACAAAACTTAAAAAGCAGTCGGAACCTTCAGGGATTCGCCCTGATACGAGCAGTCTTGTTTTACTTTGTCATTTCTTTCTTCTTTCATTCAGAGCTTTGAGTCTTGCCTTAAATTTTAAGAAAAACTCATTTTTATCGGATTGCAGAGATGAAAACAAGGATAGCCGGTTACTGTGCAAGTAGCACAGAATATCTGACCATATTCTCAAAAATACAACAAAAAGTTTTTTCAAACTAGCGTCGTTTTTTCGGCGTGGTTGTCTTAAAAGGAGCTGAACTAAAACCCAGAGATTAGGCATATTCGACAGTCATAGTAAAAAAAATCAAAAACAATTATTGTAAAAATGATTAGAAAAACGAAAAAAATATATATTTTACAAAATTTGTTTTAAATTTTTGTTGCAGTAATATGAATTTTTGATTGCGAAAAGGCGCTAAGACTAACGTTACTCGAGTAAGCTAAGTTTAAAGCCATTGTAATAAACTATTGTGAGCCTGCTCGCTCGCTTTATTCGCTCGAGTTAACACGAAAACGAAAATTTTCACACCGGGTTTTTGCGACGCTAGGAAATGTTTTTGAAATTTGTGGTGGCTAATTTTGCGTGGAAAACAAAAAAAAGAAAGAAAAACTAAAACTCACCCGAATACAAAGTTCCTCCACATTTTTCAAAAAATCGGAACAATAAAGGTCAGCTATTTTATCTTTTTTAAACCAATAAATGCCTGTAGTCCCTGCTCCTGTAAAATGCTTTACTTTACAGAAATATGAAATTTTTCGCGGTTTTACACAAGCCAACTTTAGTGATTGTTAGTGTAATAGTGCGACTTTTTTTCTAATCTAAGTCAAAAATATTGGTGCCACTTTTGGTGGCACCTTGACGGCCGTTTGATAGCATGTGCTTTGACATTCGAGTAGTAATAAGTTAATACAGTTGATGCATTTTTAATTCATCAAATCAACCGAAAAAATTATTTGCTTCAAACAACATAATTATAAAAACTCGATCTCTGAAGTTTTCTAACTCAATACATTTCGCAATTTTTTTGAAATGCTTAATTCTTACGAAATGTGGCTTTATGCTTTCCAATCTTTCCATGCAAAAGAACTGTGAATGCTTTCAGTTTGGCATATTTAGGCTACCGATTTTTAGTGAGCGTTAGTGTAATAGGACTTTTTCTTCTAATCTAAGTCGCACAGTTATTGGTGCCACTGTTGGTGGCATCTTTACGGCTTTTTAATAGCATGTGCTTTGACATTCGAATAGTAATAAATTAACACAGTTGATGCATTTTTAATTCATCAAATGAACAGAAAAAGTTATTTGTTTCAAACAAGACAACAATCATAAAAATTTTATTGCCAAAATTGTCTAGCTCTATAACTCTTGCAACTTTTTGAAATTCATAATTAATATATGATGTGGCTTATGCTTAATGCTTTCGAATGTATTTCTTGCCAAGCTAGTATGATTACTCTCATTTTGTTAGACTCCAAACTATTACTTGCAAAATTGTGTCTATTTGTATTTGCTGCCACTTTTACTGCATTGGATTGGCAATTAATTAGCATATGTAGCTGATATATTTTTGACTAGTATTTGCAAATTGTTGAGCGTTCGTGGCCGAGAGGGCAGGGCGTGAGACTCCAAGTCTCGAGGTAGCAGGTTCGAATGCAAAACGTAGCAAGTTTTTTTTAATTCGATGTTTATTTATTTTTTTTTCTTTCATTTTATACTACTGCTTTGTTGTTGCGGTGTTCTCTCTAGTGTCTACGCAGCTTCGCTTCTGTGTTACAGTTATTTTTCTGAATTCTTAATTAGAATGAATTCTCTGACTTTTCAATTGGATCCGCTCCGCCTGTCTTAAACGGCATCAAAATTGTAGCTGCAATAGAAGAGGATGCTAGTTGTTCCGGCCATTGAAAATATGGAGGAAATTTTGTTCGGGTGTTTTAAGTATCCACGCAAAATCAGGTAACACGAATAATCATTGGAATGCGGTGAGTGATATATTAGATAAAAGCTTTTTCAGTCATGATTCGAACGACTTCAAAGTTTTTCAAAAAGTAGTAGTGTTGAGAAAAACTTATTTGAAATTTATGGGTTTAGCCTAATTTCGAGCGAGTATAAGAGACCTCCTCACTTGATTTATTTGCTCAAAATTAAACAGTTTCGATTTATTTGCTCAAAATTAAAAAATTTTGAGTAAAATTTTTGATTTAAGAATGAAAAAAAATTGTTTTACTACGAAAAAACTTGTTATTGATGTTTCATTTGGTGCTTCCTTTGCAATAAAAATGAAAATGAATTCTGTAAAATAGCCAGTGTTTTGCAATCATTTACTGGACTTTTTCACCGGTAAATAATTTTGTTCACAGGATCTGCGATTTCAATAGATCTCCGGTTTCGTCCAAGTTGCATTTATAACAGCTGTAGTTCATGGTCTTGAGTTACTTTGTTATGAATTTATGAGTTACGGGGTCTACAGCTAAAAATCATTTCAGATTGAGATTGATTTTTTGGTCCCAATGTTAGCCGACTTATTTGCTGGGTGTTTTTAGTAACCTTCGTTTCAATCCAATTGTTTTATTCAATTAACTATTGAAGAACGTATCTGTATTTCATGGATTTTTTGTTTCTTAATACGCTGAAACTTTTTGTTTGAAAATATTTATTTTTGAGCAACTTTTTTAAATTTTTTTAAAGTATTTTTCAATATTTTGGAATGAAAATATTTATTTTTGAGCAATTTTTTTAAATTTTTTATAAGTATTTTTCAATATTTTTCAATTTTTTTGACTGCTTGGTTTTCGATTTTTTTCTTTCTGAGACTATAAGCAGTCAGCGTAGTCAACTTAGCGTCATAAATTCAATGAGCAATTTCATTTAAACACAATTCTAGGTGATGGCACAGCGTATTGTTTATGTTCCAAATATTTTAAATCTTGAAGTAGATGTAAAGTTTTGTTTGGCAATTTTGATTGACTGTTTTGTCTACAAAGATATTTTTTAAATAAATTCAATCAACCATCTGGCGAGGAGATAAAAAACCAGCTTGAAACGGCAAGTTTTTTTATTCGAATCCAGTCATGACCTAATTTTTGCAATGTTTTTTTTTTGCTTTTTCGGTCTATCGTCCGTTTGTTGCTTTTGTTGGCTTAGTTACTGTAAATTGTAGATATTGGAGCTGATCATGGGGGATTCTAGATATGTGGCTTATGCTTTATGCTTTCGAGTTTATGCTTAATCATACTAGTTTCGATTTATTCATGATGTGGCTTATGTTTTATGCTTTCGAATGTATTTCTTGCAAAGCTAGTATGATTACCCTCATTTTGTTTAGACTCCAAACTATTACTTGCAAAATTGTGTCTATTTGTGTTTGCTGCCACTTTTACTGCATTGGATTGGCAATTAATTAGCATATGTAGCTGATATATTTTTGACTAGTATTTGCAAATTGCTGAGCGTTCGTGGCCGAGAGGGCAGGGCGTGAGACTCCAAGTCTCGAGGTAGCAGGTTCGAAGGCAAAACGTAGCAAGTTTTTTTAATTCGATGTTTATTTATATTTATTTTTTCTTTTTATACTACTGCTTTGTTGTCGCGGTGTTCTCTCTAGTGTCTGCGCAGCTTCGCTTCTGTGTTACAGTTATTTTTCTGAATTCTTAATTAGAATGAATTCTCTGACTTTTCAATTGGATCCGCTCCGCCTGTCTTAAACGGCATCAAAATTGTAGTTGCAATAAAAGAGGATGCTAGTTGTTCCGGCCATTGAAAATGGGGAGGAAATTTTGTTCGGGTGTTTTAAGTATCCACGCAAAATCAGGTAACACGAATAATCATTGGAATGCGGTGAGTGATATATTAGATAAAAGCTTTTTCAGTCATGATTCGAACGACTTCAAAGATTTTCAAAAAGTAGTAGTGTTGAGAAAAACTGGTTTGAAATTTATGGGTTTAGCCTAATTTCGAGCGAGTATAAGAGACCTCCTCACTCGATTTATTTGCTCAAAATTAAACAGTTTCGATTTATTTGCTCAAAATTAAAAAATTTTGAGGAAAATTTTTGATTTAAGAATGAAAAAAATTGTTTTACTACGAAAAAACTTGTTATTGATGTTTCATTTGTTGCTTCCTTTGCAATGAAAATGAATTCTGTAAATTAGCCAGTGTTTTGCAATCATTTACTCGACTTTTTCACCGGTAAATAATTTTGTTCACAGGATCTGCGATTTCAATAGATCTCCGGTTTCGTCCAAGTTGCAATTATAACAGCTGTAGTTCTTGGTCTTGAGTTACTTTGTTATGAATTTATGAGTTACTGGGTCTACAGCTAAAAATCATTTCAGATTGAGATTGATTTTTTGGTCCCAATGTTAGCCGACCTATTTGCTGGGTGTTTTTAGTAACCTTCGTTTCAATCCAATTGTTTTATTCAATTCACTATTGAAAAACGTATCTATATTTCATAGTTTATTTTGTTTCTAAATACGCTGAAACTTTTAGTTTGAAAATATTTCTTTTTAAGCGATTTTTTGTTTATTTTTTTCAGTATTTTTCAATTTTTTACTGCTTGATTTTCGATTTTTTTCTTTCAGAGTGTAAGCAATCAGCGTAGTCAACTTAGCGTCATAAATTCAATGAGCAATTTCATTTAAACACAATTCTAGGTGATGGCACAGCGTATTGTTTATGTTCCAAATATTTTAAATCTTGAAGTAGAAGTAAAGTTTTGTTTGGCAATTTTGATTGACTGTTTTGTCTACGATGATATTTTTTAAATAAATTCAATCAACCATCTGGCGAGGAGATAAAAAACCAGCTTGAAACGGCAAGTTTTTTTATTCGAATCCAGTCATGACCTAATTTTTGCAATGTTTTTTTTTTGCTTTTTCGGTCTATCGTCCGTTTGTTGCTTTTGTCGGCTTAGTTACTGTAAATTGTAGATATTGGAGCTGATCATGGGGGATTCTAGATATGTGGCTTATGCTTTATACTTTCGAGTTTATGCTTAATCATACTAGTTTCGATTTATTCATGATGTGGCTTATGTTTTATGCTTTCGAATGTATTTCTTGCAAAGCTAGTATGATTACCCTAATTTTGTTAGACTCCAAACTATTACTTGCAAAATTGTGTCTATTTGTGTTTGCTGCCACTTTTACTGCATTGGATTGGCAATTAATTAGCATATGTACCTGATATATTTTTGACTAGTATTTGCAAATTGTTGAGCGTTCGTGACCGAGAGGGCAGGGCGTGAGACTCCAAGTCTCGAGGTAGCAGGTTCGAATGCAAAACGTAGCAAGTTTTTTTAAATTCGATGTTAATTTATATTTTTTCTTTCATTTTATACTACTGCTTTGTTGTCGCGGTGTTCTCTCTAGTGTCTGCGCAGCTTCGCTTCTGTGTTACAGTTATTTTTCTTAATTAGAATGAATTCTCTGACTTTTCAATTGGATCCGCTCCGACTGTCTTAAACGGCATCAAAATTGTAGTTGCAATAAAAGAGGATGCTAGTTGTTCCGGCCATTGAAAATGGGGAGGAAATTTTGTTCGGGTGTTTTAAGTATCCACGCAAAATCAGGTAACACGAATAATCATTGGAATGCGGTGAGTGATATATTAGATAAAAGTTTTTTCAGTCATGATTCGAACGACTTCAAAGTTTTTCAAAAAGTATAGTGTTGAGAAAAACTGGTTTGAAATTTATGGGTTTAGCCTAATTTCGAGCGAGTATAAGAGACCTCCTCACTCGATTTATTTGCTCAAAATTGAACAGTTTCGATTTATTTGCTCAAAATTAAAAAATTTTGAGTAAAATTTTTGATTTAAGAATGAAAAAAAATTGTTTTACTACGAAAAAACTTGTTATTGATGTTTCATTTGTTGCTTCCTTTGCAATGAAAATGAATTCTGTAAATTAGCCAGTGTTTTGCAATCATTTACTCGACTTTTTCACCGGTAAATAATTTTGTTCACAGGATCTGCGATTTCAATAGATCTCCGGTTTCGTCCAAGTTGCATTTATAACAGCTGTAGTTCTTGGTCTTGAGTTACTTTGTTATGAATTTATGAGTTACTGGGTCTACAGCTAAAAATCATTTCAGATTGAGATTGATTTTTTGGTCCCAATGTTAGCCGACTTATTTGCTGGGTGTTTTTAGTAACCTTCGTTTCAATCCAATTGTTTTATTCAATTAACTATTGAAGAACGTATCTGTATTTCATGGATTTTTTGTTTCTTAATACGCTGAAACTTTTTGTTTGAAAATATTTATTTTTGAGCAACTTTTTTAAATTTTTTTTAAGTATTTTTCAATTTTTGACTGCTTGGTTTTCGATTTTTTTCTTTCTCAGACTATAAGCAGTCAGCGTAGTCAACTTAGCGTCATAAATTCAATGAGCAATTTCATTTAAACACAATTCTAGGTGATGGCACAGCGTATTGTTTATGTTCCAAATATTTTAAATCTTGAAGTAGATGTAAAGTTTTGTTTGGCAATTTTGATTGACTGTTTTGTCTACGAAGATATTTTTTAAATAAATTCAATCAACCATCTGGCGAGGAGATAAAAAACCAGCTTGAAACGGCAAGTTTTTTTATTCGAATCCAGTCATGACCTAATTTTTGCAAGTTTTTTTTTGCTTTTTCGGTCTATCGTCCGTTTGTTGCTTTTGTCGGCTTAGTTACTGTAAATCGAGATATTGGAGCTGATCATGGGGGATTCTAGATAGAGCCTTGCTAGATAAGTCATTGATAGATTCAGCTAGTTAGAGCATTGCATTAAATAGTTAGAACGCCATATAAAACATGTTAACGCTCAACTTAGATCGAATCTTTGGTTAGAATTTTTAAATTTGGAAGTTTTCAAAGAGAAAATGAAGAAAAAACTTATTGTTTGTGCGAAAACTCCTATTTACTTAGCATGGTTCCAAAAAACATTCTATGGTGTCTTCATTTTTCAATGTACATGTAGTACTTCAATACATCATTGATTTTTACCAATTAGATGAGGCGCCCTAGATTGATTGCAAAAAACTATAGATTTCTACACAAAACTACTTTTTCTTACCCTTGCCGGAACAGTGAAACCTTACCAATTCTATTCTCTATCTTAATATATTACAATTTCTATACTCAATTTTAATACATAGTGCGGAGGACCAGAGAGTTATAACTAATCTGAAAACATGGGGTCCTCCACGCGCCCATCCCTGTGATCAGCTCCAAACTCTACTACTACTGTAGCCCAGTTATTTTGAAGGTTCAACTTTCCTCCTCCACGTTCACAAATTCCGGGTGTCCGAGTCCAGTTAGGACCTGTTTTTATCAAAATGAAAATCTCCGGCATAAATGACTTTTTTGAAAATTTGTTGGGCTTTTTTGCAATATTGCCTTTTTTAGTTTTTAAATTTTCTCTCATTTGATTTCAATCATAGTCATTTATTTTTGTATCGCAACTAATGCGAAGCTCAGCTTCGCATCTGTGTAATGATTAATTTTTGCAATTTAACTAAATTGACTAAAATTTGATTTCAAACTTTTTAATTTATTAAAGGTTTCAATTCATTTTGCTTTTTACGCTTGTTAACTAATCGTTTTAACCTTTTGATTTTTTTTTTGCTTGTAACTAATTTTAGTTTCAGAGCTTCCCCGGCTTTTTTGTCTAAAGGTAACGACTACGTCTAGGACGGCAAAGGTTCGGATCTTGCAAATACCGGTTTTTTTAATGGCAAATATACCGTTTCGAAAAAAAAATCGATCTGGTTTTGTTTTGTCGGCTTAGTTGCCTGGTTACAGACTTTTCTTGCGCTATAAGCAGTTTTCCTGTTTGTAATTCGTTTTTTTTTTCAATTTAAAGCTTCATTGGCCTTAATTGTTTCAGTTTCTGTGTTAATGGTTTAGTGACACAGGTTTTGTCTTTTGAAGGGAAAGTTTATTTTAATAAACGATGAGGGCCTAAAATTTAGAGTTTCAGACTTTCGAAAGTTTTTTTGTAACATTTTTTTTTTCCAGCTCAATGAGAGTTTACGAAGTTTTTGTCGTTTTAGTTACCTCGATTTAACACGAAACGAATGTTTTTGGACATTGTTTCCTCAATTAATAATCATTCCAGACAGGTAGCAATCACTTTTTTCGACTTCTATTTTCGAAAATGGAATTGAATTTTCAGATTTCCCTGCGAAATTAAATTTTTACTTATTGATCCGGTTTTCTGAAATTGGGTTAATTTTATCAAAAAAAGTGACACTCATAAACTGTTCTAGAAAGTCAAAGCTTTAAGGACATCTATTTTTTTCTCTGGTCGCAAGTGGTTTCAAAATGCAAATTGTGTTTGGGACTTTCTGATTTACTTAGAAGGCAAATCGGTTGCTCTTGTTTAGTGCCCGGAGGAAATGACGGTCCAAGTGGCGTGCTTGTTTGCTCTGAAAACTACATCACCTACAAGAATTTGGGAGACCAGCCTGATATCAGAGTTCCCATTCCGAGGAGAAGAAACGATTTAGATGACCCAGAACGAGGATTGCTCATTGTCTGTTCTGCCACACACAAGACAAGATCTATGTTCTTCTTCCTTGTACAAACTGAGCAGGTATGTCTTGCGGATTTTCATCGCTATTGTGACGTTATTTATGTCGTGCGAGTATCTGGATATTTTGCAGACTATTAATCTTTGGTTCTTTAACTAAGTGTTAGCAATAATCTGGCAGAATGTCACTGAAGCGTTGTCTATGCGTACTTTTAGGAACTGAGATCTAGTGAAGTTAGTCTTTTCACAAGATAGTTATTTGGGAATTGGTCAGGACAGGACCGTGTATCTACTATATAAATACCCTTACAAATTAGTTTCTGATTATTTTTAGGGAGACGTATTCAAAATAACTCTAGAAGTTGACGAAGACATGGTGACTGAAATGAAATTGAAGTACTTTGATACCATCCCAGTTGCCTCTGCGTTGGTTGTGTTGAAGACAGGATTCCTCTTCGTAGCATCTGAATTTGGAAACCACTACTTGTACCAGATCGCCCACCTGGGCGAGAATGACGATGAGATGGAGTTCTCCAGTCAGATGCCTTTGGAGGAGGGAGAGACATTTTTCTTCGCGCCGAGGGGATTGAAAAATCTAGTGCAGGTAAACTTCGCATTATTCAA
This sequence comes from Symsagittifera roscoffensis, assembly GCF_963678635.1. Taxonomy (NCBI): domain Eukaryota; kingdom Metazoa; phylum Xenacoelomorpha; order Acoela; family Convolutidae; genus Symsagittifera; species Symsagittifera roscoffensis. The sequence continues at coordinate 17,528,159 of NC_087064.1, forward strand.
GTGAGCTTTGTCTGAAGACGCAGTCAGCACGTTTTTTGGTCAATTCATTAGGACTATCTTTTTCGGACCATATAGATTTTGTATATATTTCTGCATTTCCAGGTAGAAGAGATTGACTCACTCTCGCCTATAGTGACCTGTCAAATTGCTGAGTTAACCAATGACGACACACCTCAGATCTACGCCGCATGTGGCAGAGGAACCCGATCGTCATTTCGGATCCTCAAGCATGGCTTAGAAGTATCTGAAATGGCAGTGTCTGAGCTGCCAGGATCTCCGAACGCTGTCTGGACCGTGCGGAAGAGTGCAGAGGAGGATTATGATTCGTATATCATAGTTTCCTTCGTTAACGCAACTCTAGTTTTGTCAATCGGTGAAACTGTAGAAGAGGTTACGGATTCGGGGTTTCTGGGAACTACCCCGACGCTATCCTGCTCGCTGATTGGTTTGTCAACTTGTTAACTTGGAACTGATCTATTATTTGTTAACTTGGATAAGACAAGATTAAGATAAAGTCTCTGACTATTTCTTGGATTAGACAAGATTAAGATAAAGTCTCTGACTACTTCTAACAAAGTTAGCAAGAGTTATGGATTCTTGCGTTTTCCAAGTTTTTGGCTCGCCGAAGAGAAACTTCTAATTAGATCTAGCTACATATATAATTTAAGTCATTCTATTAACTAAATTCGTTTTTTAACAGTCGATGAATGTAGTTAAGACTCTTATATAGGGCGTGACGATTTTTTTTTTCAGAAAAATTTTTTAAAATTTGTTCACGCTAAAAAAATTTTCAGTTCATTTCCTTTAAAAGGAAGGCAAACGCCACCATCGAACAGCAAAAATAAAAATTGTGATCAGCTTCTAATTTCGGAAGTGGAATTTAATTTGCAGACTTTCCAGCGCAATAAAAACTTATCTAATAATTCCAATGCAAAAGAACTGTGAATGCTTTCAGTTTGGCATATTTAGGCTACCGATTTTTAGTGAGCGTTAGTGTAATAGGACTTTTTCTTCTAATCTAAGTCGCACAGTTATTGGTGCCACTGTTGGTGGCATCTTTACGGCTTTTTAATAGCATGTGCTTTGACATTCGAATAGTAATAAATTAACACAGTTGATGCATTTTTAATTCATCAAATGAACAGAAAAAGTTATTTGTTTCAAACAAGACAACAATCATAAAAATTTTATTGCCAAAATTGTCTAGCTCTATAACTCTTGCAACTTTTTGAAATTCATAATTAATATATGATGTGGCTTATGCTTAATGCTTTCGAATGTATTTCTTGCCAAGCTAGTATGATTACTCTCATTTTGTTAGACTCCAAACTATTACTTGCAAAATTGTGTCTATTTGTATTTGCTGCCACTTTTACTGCATTGGATTGGCAATTAATTAGCATATGTAGCTGATATATTTTTGACTAGTATTTGCAAATTGTTGAGCGTTCGTGGCCGAGAGGGCAGGGCGTGAGACTCCAAGTCTCGAGGTAGCAGGTTCGAATGCAAAACGTAGCAAGTTTTTTTTAATTCGATGTTTATTTATTTTTTTTCTTTCATTTTATACTACTGCTTTGTTGTTGCGGTGTTCTCTCTAGTGTCTACGCAGCTTCGCTTCTGTGTTACAGTTATTTTTCTGAATTCTTAATTAGAATGAATTCTCTGACTTTTCAATTGGATCCGCTCCGCCTGTCTTAAACGGCATCAAAATTGTAGCTGCAATAGAAGAGGATGCTAGTTGTTCCGGCCATTGAAAATATGGAGGAAATTTTGTTCGGGTGTTTTAAGTATCCACGCAAAATCAGGTAACACGAATAATCATTGGAATGCGGTGAGTGATATATTAGATAAAAGCTTTTTCAGTCATGATTCGAACGACTTCAAAGTTTTTCAAAAAGTAGTAGTGTTGAGAAAAACTTATTTGAAATTTATGGGTTTAGCCTAATTTCGAGCGAGTATAAGAGACCTCCTCACTTGATTTATTTGCTCAAAATTAAACAGTTTCGATTTATTTGCTCAAAATTAAAAAATTTTGAGTAAAATTTTTGATTTAAGAATGAAAAAAAATTGTTTTACTACGAAAAAACTTGTTATTGATGTTTCATTTGGTGCTTCCTTTGCAATAAAAATGAAAATGAATTCTGTAAAATAGCCAGTGTTTTGCAATCATTTACTGGACTTTTTCACCGGTAAATAATTTTGTTCACAGGATCTGCGATTTCAATAGATCTCCGGTTTCGTCCAAGTTGCATTTATAACAGCTGTAGTTCATGGTCTTGAGTTACTTTGTTATGAATTTATGAGTTACGGGGTCTACAGCTAAAAATCATTTCAGATTGAGATCGATTTTTTGGTCCCAATGTTAGCCGACTTATTTGCTGGGTGTTTTTAGTAACCTTCGTTTCAATCCAATTGTTTTATTCAATTAACTATTGAAGAACGTATCTGTATTTCATGGATTTTTTGTTTCTTAATACGCTGAAACTTTTTGTTTGAAAATATTTATTTTTGAGCAACTTTTTTAAATTTTTTTTAAGTATTTTTCAATATTTTGGAATGAAAATATTTATTTTTGAGCAATTTTTTTAAATTTTTTTTAAGTATTTTTCAATATTTTTTCAATATTTTTCAATTTTTTTGACTGCTTGGTTTTCGATTTTTTTCTTTCTGAGACTATAAGCAGTCAGCGTAGTCAACTTAGCGTCATAAATTCAATGAGCAATTTCATTTAAACACAATTCTAGGTGATGGCACAGCGTATTGTTTATGTTCCAAATATTTTAAATCTTGAAGTAGATGTAAAGTTTTGTTTGGCAATTTTGATTGACTGTTTTGTCTACAAAGATATTTTTTAAATAAATTCAATCAACCATCTGGCGAGGAGATAAAAAACCAGCTTGAAACGGCAAGTTTTTTTATTCGAATCCAGTCATGACCTAATTTTTGCAATGTTTTTTTTTTGCTTTTTCGGTCTATCGTCCGTTTGTTGCTTTTGTTGGCTTAGTTACTGTAAATTGTAGATATTGGAGCTGATCATGGGGGATTCTAGATATGTGGCTTATGCTTTATGCTTTCGAGTTTATGCTTAATCATACTAGTTTCGATTTATTCATGATGTGGCTTATGTTTTATGCTTTCGAATGTATTTCTTGCAAAGCTAGTATGATTACCCTCATTTTGTTTAGACTCCAAACTATTACTTGCAAAATTGTGTCTATTTGTGTTTGCTGCCACTTTTACTGCATTGGATTGGCAATTAATTAGCATATGTAGCTGATATATTTTTGACTAGTATTTGCAAATTGCTGAGCGTTCGTGGCCGAGAGGGCAGGGCGTGAGACTCCAAGTCTCGAGGTAGCAGGTTCGAAGGCAAAACGTAGCAAGTTTTTTTAATTCGATGTTTATTTATATATATTTTTTCTTTTTATACTACTGCTTTGTTGTCGCGGTGTTCTCTCTAGTGTCTGCGCAGCTTCGCTTCTGTGTTACAGTTATTTTTCTGAATTCTTAATTAGAATGAATTCTCTGACTTTTCAATTGGATCCGCTCCGCCTGTCTTAAACGGCATCAAAATTGTAGTTGCAATAAAAGAGGATGCTAGTTGTTCCGGCCATTGAAAATGGGGAGGAAATTTTGTTCGGGTGTTTTAAGTATCCACGCAAAATCAGGTAACACGAATAATCATTGGAATGCGGTGAGTGATATATTAGATAAAAGCTTTTTCAGTCATGATTCGAACGACTTCAAAGATTTTCAAAAAGTAGTAGTGTTGAGAAAAACTGGTTTGAAATTTATGGGTTTAGCCTAATTTCGAGCGAGTATAAGAGACCTCCTCACTCGATTTATTTGCTCAAAATTAAACAGTTTCGATTTATTTGCTCAAAATTAAAAAATTTTGAGGAAAATTTTTGATTTAAGAATGAAAAAAATTGTTTTACTACGAAAAAACTTGTTATTGATGTTTCATTTGTTGCTTCCTTTGCAATGAAAATGAATTCTGTAAATTAGCCAGTGTTTTGCAATCATTTACTCGACTTTTTCACCGGTAAATAATTTTGTTCACAGGATCTGCGATTTCAATAGATCTCCGGTTTCGTCCAAGTTGCATTTATAACAGCTGTAGTTCTTGGTCTTGAGTTACTTTGTTATGAATTTATGAGTTACTGGGTCTACAGCTAAAAATCGTTTCAGATTGAGATTGATTTTTTGGTCCCAATGTTAGCCGACCTATTTGCTGGGTGTTTTTAGTAACCTTCGTTTCAATCCAATTGTTTTATTCAATTCACTATTGAAAAACGTATCTATATTTCATAGATTTTTTTGTTTCTAAATACGCTGAAACTTTTAGTTTGAAAATATTTCTTTTTAAGCGATTTTTTGTTTATTTTTTTCAGTATTTTTCAATTTTTTACTGCTTGATTTTCGATTTTTTTCTTTCAGAGTGTAAGCAATCAGCGTAGTCAACTTAGCGTCATAAATTCAATGAGCAATTTCATTTAAACACAATTCTAGGTGATGGCACAGCGTATTGTTTATGTTCCAAATATTTTAAATCTTGAAGTAGAAGTAAAGTTTTGTTTGGCAATTTTGATTGACTGTTTTGTCTACGATGATATTTTTTAAATAAATTCAATCAACCATCTGGCGAGGAGATAAAAAACCAGCTTGAAACGGCAAGTTTTTTTATTCGAATCCAGTCATGACCTAATTTTTGCAATGTTTTTTTTTTGCTTTTTCGGTCTATCGTCCGTTTGTTGCTTTTGTCGGCTTAGTTACTGTAAATTGTAGATATTGGAGCTGATCATGGGGGATTCTAGATATGTGGCTTATGCTTTATACTTTCGAGTTTATGCTTAATCATACTAGTTTCGATTTATTCATGATGTGGCTTATGTTTTATGCTTTCGAATGTATTTCTTGCAAAGCTAGTATGATTACCCTAATTTTGTTAGACTCCAAACTATTACTTGCAAAATTGTGTCTATTTGTGTTTGCTGCCACTTTTACTGCATTGGATTGGCAATTAATTAGCATATGTACCTGATATATTTTTGACTAGTATTTGCAAATTGTTGAGCGTTCGTGGCCGAGAGGGCAGGGCGTGAGACTCCAAGTCTCGAGGTAGCAGGTTCGAATGCAAAACGTAGCAAGTTTTTTTTAATTCGATGTTTATTTATATTTTTTCTTTCATTTTATACTACTGCTTTGTTGTCGCGGTGTTCTCTCTAGTGTCTGCGCAGCTTCGCTTCTGTGTTACAGTTATTTTTCTGAATTCTTAATTAGAATGAATTCTCTGACTTTTCAATTGGATCCGCTCCGACTGTCTTAAACGGCATCAAAATTGTAGTTGCAATAAAAGAGGATGCTAGTTGTTCCGGCCATTGAAAATGGGGAGGAAATTTTGTTCGGGTGTTTTAAGTATCCACGCAAAATCAGGTAACACGAATAATCATTGGAATGCGGTGAGTGATATATTAGATAAACGTTTTTTCAGTCATGATTCGAACGACTTCAAAGTTTTTCAAAAAGTATAGTGTTGAGAAAAACTGGTTTGAAATTTATGGGTTTAGCCTAATTTCGAGCGAGTATAAGAGACCTCCTCACTCGATTTATTTGCTCAAAATTGAACAGTTTCGATTTATTTGCTCAAAATTAAAAAATTTTGAGTAAAATTTTTGATTTAAGAATGAAAAAAAAATTGTTTTACTACGAAAAAACTTGTTATTGATGTTTCATTTGTTGCTTCCTTTGCAATGAAAATGAATTCTGTAAATTAGCCAGTGTTTTCCAATCATTTACTCGACTTTTTCACCGGTAAATAATTTTGTTCACAGGATCTGCGATTTCAATAGATCTCCGGTTTCGTCCAAGTTGCATTTATAACAGCTGTAGTTCTTGGTCTTGAGTTACTTTGTTATGAATTTATGAGTTACTGGGTCTACAGCTAAAAATCATTTCAGATTGAGATTGATTTTTTGGTCCCAATGTTAGCCGACTTATTTGCTGGGTGTTTTTAGTAACCTTCGTTTCAATCCAATTGTTTTATTCAATTAACTATTGAAGAACGTATCTGTATTTCATGGATGTTTTGTTTCTTAATACGCTGAAACTTTTAGTTTGAAAATATTTATTTTTGAGCTATTTTTTTTTTCTAATTTTTTTTAAAGTATTTTTCAATTTTTGACTGCTTGGTTTTCGATTTTTTTCTTTCTCAGACTATAAGCAGTCAGCGTAGTCAACTTAGCGTCATAAATTCAATGAGCAATTTCATTTAAACACAATTCTAGGTGATGGCACAGCGTATTGTTTATGTTCCAAATATTTTAAATCTTGAAGTAGATGTAAAGTTTTGTTTGGCAATTTTGATTGACTGTTTTGTCTACGAAGATATTTTTTAAATAAATTCAATCAACCATCTGGCGAGGAGATAAAAAACCAGCTTGAAACGGCAAGTTTTTTTATTCGAATCCAGTCATGACCTAATTTTTGCAATGTTTTTTTTTTGCTTTTTCGGTCTATCGTCCGTTTGTTGCTTTTGTCGGCTTAGTTACTGTAAATCGAGATATTGGAGCTGATCATGGGGGATTCTAGATAGAGCCTTGCTAGATAAGTCATTGATAGATTCAGCTAGTTAGAGCATTGCATTAAATAGTTAGAACGCCATATAAAACATGTTAACGCTCAACTTAGATCGAATCTTTGGTTAGAATTTTTAAATTTGGAAGTTTTCAAAGAGAAAATGAAGAAAAAACTTATTGTTTGTGCGAAAACTCCTATTTACTTAGCATGGTTCCAAAAAACATTCTATGGTGTCTTCATTTTTCAATGTACATGTAGTACTTCAATACATCATTGATTTTTACCAATTAGATGAGGCGCCCTAGATTGATTGCAAAAAACTATAGATTTCTACACAAAACTACTTTTTCTTACCCTTGCCGGAACAGTGAAACCTTACCAATTCTATTCTCTATCTTAATATATTACAATTTCTATACTCAATTTTAATACATAGTGCGGAGGACCAGAGAGTTATAACTAATCTGAAAACATGGGGTCCTCCACGCGCCCATCCCTGTGATCAGCTCCAAACTCTACTACTACTGTAGCCCAGTTATTTTGAAGGTTCAACTTTCCTCCTCCACGTTCACAAATTCCGGGTGTCCGAGTCCAGTTAGGACCTGTTTTTATCAAAATGAAAATCTCCGGCATAAATGACTTTTTTGAAAATTTGTTGGGCTTTTTTGCAATATTGCCTTTTTTAGTTTTTAAATTTTCTCTCATTTGATTTCAATCATAGTCATTTATTTTTGTATCGCAACTAATGCGAAGCTCAGCTTCGCATCTGTGTAATGATTAATTTTTGCAATTTAACTAAATTGACTAAAATTTGATTTCAAACTTTTTAATTTATTAAAGGTTTCAATTCATTTTGCTTTTTACGCTTGTTAACTAATCGTTTTAACCTTTTGATTTTTTTTTTGCTTGTAACTAATTTTAGTTTCAGAGCTTCCCCGGCTTTTTTGTCTAAAGGTAACGACTACGTCTAGGACGGCAAAGGTTCGGATCTTGCAAATACCGGTTTTTTTAATGGCAAATATACCGTTTCGAAAAAAAAATCGATCTGGTTTTGTTTTGTCGGCTTAGTTGCCCGGTTACAGACTTTTCTTGCGCTATAAGCAGTTTTCCTGTTTGTAATTCGTTTTTTTTTTCAATTTAAAGCTTCATTGGCCTTAATTGTTTCAGTTTCTGTGTTAATGGTTTAGTGACACAGGTTTTGTCTTTTGAAGGGAAAGTTTATTTTAATAAACGATGAGGGCCTAAAATTTAGAGTTTCAGACTTTCGAAAGTTTTTTTGTAACATCATTTTTTTTTCCAGCTCAATGAGAGTTTACGAAGTTTTTGTCGTTTTAGTTACCTCGATTTAACACGAAACGAATGTTTTTGGACATTGTTTCCTCAATTAATAATCATTCCAGACAGGTAGCAATCACTTTTTTCGACTTCTATTTTCGAAAATGGAATTGAATTTTCAGATTTCCCTGCGAAATTAAATTTTTACTTATTGATCCGGTTTTCTGAAATTGGGTTAATTTTATCAAAAAAAGTGACACTCATAAACTGTTCTAGAAAGTCAAAGCTTTAAGGACATCTATTTTTTTCTCTGGTCGCAAGTGGTTTCAAAATGCAAATTGTGTTTGGGACTTTCTGATTTACTTAGAAGGCAAATCGGTTGCTCTTGTTTAGTGCCCGGAGGAAATGACGGTCCAAGTGGCGTGCTTGTTTGCTCTGAAAACTACATCACCTACAAGAATTTGGGAGACCAGCCTGATATCAGAGTTCCCATTCCGAGGAGAAGAAACGATTTAGATGACCCAGAACGAGGATTGCTCATTGTCTGTTCTGCCACACACAAGACAAGATCTATGTTCTTCTTCCTTGTACAAACTGAGCAGGTATGTCTTGCGGATTTTCATCGCTATTGTGACGTTATTTATGTCGTGCGAGTATCTGGATATTTTGCAGACTATTAATCTTTGGTTCTTTAACTAAGTGTTAGCAATAATCTGGCAGAATGTCACTGAAGCGTTGTCTATGCGTACTTTTAGGAACTGAGATCTAGTGAAGTTAGTCTTTTCACAAGATAGTTATTTGGGAATTGGTCAGGACAGGACCGTGTATCTACTATATAAATACCCTTACAAATTAGTTTCTGATTATTTTTAGGGAGACGTATTCAAAATAACTCTAGAAGTTGACGAAGACATGGTGACTGAAATGAAATTGAAGTACTTTGATACCATCCCAGTTGCCTCTGCGTTGGTTGTGTTGAAGACAGGATTCCTCTTCGTAGCATCTGAATTTGGAAACCACTACTTGTACCAGATCGCCCACCTGGGCGAGAATGACGATGAGATGGAGTTCTCCAGTCAGATGCCTTTGGAGGAGGGAGAGACATTTTTCTTCGCGCCGAGGGGATTGAAAAATCTAGTGCAGGTAAACTTCGCATTATTCAAGTGAGCTTTGTCTGAAGACGCAGTCAGCACGTTTTTTGGTCAATTCATTAGGACTATCTTTTTCGGACCATATAGATTTTGTATATATTTCTGCATTTCCAGGTAGAAGAGATTGACTCACTCTCGCCTATAGTGACCTGTCAAATTGCTGAGTTAACCAATGACGACACACCTCAGATCTACGCCGCATGTGGCAGAGGAACCCGATCGTCATTTCGGATCCTCAAGCATGGCTTAGAAGTATCTGAAATGGCAGTGTCTGAGCTGCCAGGATCTCCGAACGCTGTCTGGACCGTGCGGAAGAGTGCAGAGGAGGATTATGATTCGTATATCATAGTTTCCTTCGTTAACGCAACTCTAGTTTTGTCAATCGGTGAAACTGTAGAAGAGGTTACGGATTCGGGGTTTCTGGGAACTACCCCGACGCTATCCTGCTCGCTGATTGGTTTGTCAACTTGTTATCTTGGAACTGATCTATTATTTGTTAACTTGGATAAGACAAGATTAAGATAAAGTCTCTGACTATTTCTTGGATTAGACAAGATTAAGATAAAGTCTCTGACTACTTCTAACAAAGTTAGCAAGAGTTATGGATTCTTGCGTTTTCCAAGTTTTTGGCTCGCCGAAGAGAAACTTCTAATTAGATCTAGCTACATAAATAATTTAAGTCATTCTATTAACTAAATTCGTTTTTTAACAGTCGATGAATGTAGTTAAGACTCTTATATAGGGCGTGACGATTTTTTTTTTCAGAAATATTTTTTTAAATTTGTTCACGCTAAAAAAATTTTCAGTTCATTTCCTTTAAAAGGAAGGCAAACGCCACCATCGAACAGCAAAAATAAAAATTGTGATCAGCTTCTAATTTCGGAAGTGGAATTTAATTTGCAGACTTTCCAGCGCAATAAAAACTTATCTAATAATTCAGGTTATTCCAATTGAATAAATTTTATTTAAAAAGTGCCATTCTTTGCAGCTGACAAAAATATATTGAGGCTTTCAAAAATAGTTAAAGCGTCGAAGTCATCTTTCATTTTAAAAATTAACTTGAAGGAATACCTCAAATTTTTGGTAGTTACAGTCAACGCTGCCTACATGTCAATTTGCTTGAGATTTTCATTATGATGTTTTCCCAATAAAGGTGACTTGTAAGATACTTTCTATTTTGTTTTAATTCTGATTTCATTTGTTGTAGGAGACGATGCGCTGCTGCAAGTTTACCCCAGTGGGATTAGACATATCAGGGCAGACAGGCGAGTGAACGAGTGGAAGACGCCAGGAAAGAGGAGCATAATTGCTTGTGCAGTGAACCAGAGACAGGTCTGTATCGCACTATACGGAGGAGAGCTGGTCTACTTCGAACTGGATCCCTCTGGTTAGTACAATTTTAGCTGTCAAATATATTCATAGACATTTTTTTGAAATTGAGAGCACAAATTGAGGTTTCAGTGTTTTTTTTGTCGCGCACGATTTTGTGTTGTTTCAAAAATGATTGTTTTTGTATGTGTTAGATTAGTTTGTTTCAGTCTTCTGCTCGATAAAAATGTTAACTTTAGGACAACTGAACGAGTACACTGAGAGAAAGGATTTACAGACAGACGTCATTTGCATGTGTCTACCCACATCACCGGAAGGAGAGATCCGAAGTCGGTTCCTGGCAGTCGGTCTAGCGGATCAGACCATCCGCATTATCTCACTAGATCCCTCTGATTGCTTGCAACCTCTGTCAATGCAAGCACTTCCTGCTGCTCCTGAAGCACTTTGTATTGTTAAGATGCCTGGAAGTGATAACACAGATCGCGCTCTCTTTCTGAATGTTGGATTGCAAAATGGGGTCTTATTGCGAACTGTGCTGGACCAAGTTACAGGAGATCTGAGTGATACGAGAAGCAGGTACCTAGGAAATCAGCCAGTAAAGCTGTTCAAGGTCTCAATTCAGAACAAAGAAGCGGTCCTCGCAATGTCCAGCAGAACTTGGCTGGGATACGTCTACCAGTCAAGGTAATTTAGTACGCTTTCATTTTAAACCTTCACAACTTGCTGTTACTTAAGAACTGCTCAGTTAATGTGTGAATCAAATCAACTGGATTGAATTAAGATTCAAATGCAAATTGTTAGGTAAAAATATGCGCATTGATAGGTAACCTCCTTTCAATTAGTAGACAGAGTCTTTCTCCTAATCCCATCATTTAAGGTGAACAGGTTAGTAATAGGACGTCGCGTTAAATTTATTTACAGTATTGAGTAATTTTTACTGACTGATATGTTTTGTGCTGCTTGTAGATATCACCTGACCCCACTGTCGTACGAGGCGCTGGACCATGCCTCTGGCTTCGCGTCCGAGCAGTGTCCAGAGGGAATAGTGGCTATCTCCTCTAACACATTGCGCATTTTAGCTCTGGAGAAGCTCGGCGCAGTCTTCAACCAGCAGGCAGCCCCGCTCAAATACACCCCAAGAAAGTTCATCATTCACTCACCGTCTTCAAATATTTTCATGATCGAAGCGGATCACAATTGCTTCACAACGCAGTCAAAAAAGCAGAGAAAACAGCAGATGGCAGAAGAAATGATCCAGTCCGCCGGAGAATCAGAACGTGAGTTGGCAGCAGAAGTAGCAGCCTCGTTTCTCCAGGAAAACCTACCGGAAGACGTTTTCGGATCACCAAAAGCGGGACCAGGAATGTGGGCGTCCATTTTGAGAATTCTAAAGCCTACGGATGGAAGCACTGTTAAGCACGTCGAGTTGGAGCAGAACGAAGCTGCGTTCTCAATTGCTTTCGTCAGATTCGCGAATCGACCAGGAGAACAGTACCTGCTCTTAGGAACTGCAAAAGGATTCCGATTGAATCCGCCCTCGATCACAGTTGGGTACGTGTACACATACAGAGTTCCTGATTCAGGAGACAGTTTTGAGTTCATCCACCGAACTGAAATGGAGGATGTCGCTCTAGCCGTGTCTGAATTTAAAGGTCGCGTACTGATCGGAGTCGGAAAATGGCTCCGTCTTTATGATATGGGACGGAAGAAATTGTTGAAAAAGTGTGAGAACAAACATCTGACTAACAAAATCATGACAATTCACAGCAACGGATATCGCATATTTGTCACCGACGTCCAAGACAGTGTCACATTTCTGAAGTACAAGCCAGTAGAGAACCAGATGATCATTTTTGCCGATGATCCGTGTCAGAGATTCTGCATGGCATCATGTATAGTTGATTACGATACCCTAGCTGTCACTGATAAATTCGGAACTTTGTCAGTTCTCCGACTCCCGGAAGATGTCAATGATCAAGTTGAGGACGACCCGACAGGTGCTCGTGCTCTATGGGATCGTGGATGGTGTAACGGAGCTGCCCAAAAGGCCGAGTTACTGTGCAATTACAACATAGGTGGCGACATGGCTCTGACGCTCCAGAAATGCACGTTGATTCCGGGAGGCTCAGAATGTATCGTCTACACAACGATTTCAGGAAGTATCGGAGCATTATTACCGATTAACATGCATGAGGACGCGGAGTTCTTCCAACACCTGGAAATGCATATAAGACAGGAATCTCCGTCGTATGTCGGACGAGATCACTTGGCCTACAGATCTTACTATTCGCCAGTAAAGAATGTTATTGATGGAGACTTGTGCGAAACATTCAATTCACTTGATGCAGCTAAGCAGAAATCAATTGCTGAGGAGCTGGATCGAGTTCCGACCGAGATCTCAAAGAAACTGGAAGATATTCGTACTAGATTTGCGTTCTAGTTACTTGACTGGAACCTAGTATTATCTCTTAAACTTCTGATGATTAGGTACTAATAAATGTTTTGTTGCAGTTGTACTATTTGTCTGATTTTAGTTGCCTGTTTTGCTTTTTCGAATATACTTTGAATGTTTCTTCTGCTTGACCTGCTAAGTTGTTGATGAATTTTCTCTGTAGCCGATATTCCGGAGCTAGATGGCAAAAAATATATAAGTTCAGCTGCATCGAACATTTTGTTATTCCTCGTTTTTTTGTTACCTCTCAGCCCAGCTCCCACCATTGGGCCTTTTTCCGTGAGAGAGAGAGAGAGAGTGATTCTTCCATTTTGCCGCAGCCGGTGCCACTTTAATGAGGCAGATACACTGGGACCCCTCCAATCGTGACCGAAACGTGATTCGAACCCACGACCTTAGTGTTAAAGGCCCACGTCTTACCCACTCATTCTTCGTGTAAAAACGAAGTGCCTAAAGTCGGTCATGAGGAAAACGAAAAAAGAGCAACTGAATCTTCTCACACAGTTATCATCACAGAAAAAATTGAATGTTTTTTTTCGCAAAAAAGAACCAAGTAATTTCACTTATATAAAGGTCTTGATGATTTTTTAAAAGTTTTTTTTTTGGAAAAGAATCAAAATTTGTTCATGTTCACCCTCAAGTTTGATTTCCGCGGCTTGATATACGATTGCTTTTTAAATGACTTCTTTTCCTTTATTTATACATGCGGAATAGCGAGTGTAGTGTGTTAGAATGACTCTACTTTTTGCCATCCAATTCGCAACTAAAAGTGCTCATTTGGTGTCATTTTTAACATAATCACGATCTGTAGCATTGGAATTTTTATAGGATCTCTCTGCTTTTTTGTCGGATACCGCGTCGTATGTTTTGTCTAGACGCAAATAAACTATTTATGGGCTATGTTTTGATGTTTGCGATTTCAGTGAATTAGCAAAAGTACATCGAGCTTGCCAAAAAAGGAAAGATGGCAGAAATAGCGGTATGTTTACTTTAAAAACAGGATTTCATTTTTTTAAAAACCCCTATATACCTAAATTAAGATATTTTAGGCACTATTTGGAACATTTTGACCAAAAAAAGCGTTTTTTGGCGCGCGCTCCCTGAAATTTAGTAAATATTGGCGCCCAAGGCACCTTTAAAAATTTTTTAAGGTCAGTAAGTGAAAAATAATTATCTCAAAATAGTACAAAGGAGGGCTTTGGACAGAGGGTCGAGTCCCTAAGGCAAGGGGGAACGTCCGCGCCCATAAATCTGCTACTGATTACAACTCTAAGTTATATGAATTGCAGCTCAAATTACGGCAGAGAAGGCCTAATTATGCAATTTTTTACTCGACCTCATCTGTTGTTTGTTTGTGGCACCTAGATTGATCAAGGAAAAAACACCCAAATAACCCGAAGCTCCATCATCATAGCAATAAATTTAATATTTAAGATTTTATCTGATACCAAATATCCGATAGTCAAGGCTGACTTCTCTCGCCTCAAGATCAAATCGTAGTTTATTTTGGCGCTTAGTAGACTAATTAATTGCTAACAATTCAAATTGTTTGTGACGTAGAATTTTGGATTCTGCGTTTAATTTTACCTCTAATATATGTCAGGTCTCAAATATTTGAACCGTTTGGCAGATTCATTAGTTTGAATATAATATCATTATTGGTTTTGCGTTTCAGTTTAGTTTGTTTTGATTGGTCTTGGAATGGCTGCTAGGACTCATCAAAATGAGTCTGAGCCTGTGTCCAAGCTACAAAGTAGTTTTAAACAATGATCAAATCAATTTATTATTAACAACTACTTACTGACGGAATCCAACGTATGTTCACAATTCAATGACTCGGATTTCAAAAGTTACTATATGGCGACTACGAGTGAAAGTATGACTTTATCCAAGCAACACGCCTGCAAATCCAATCCAATCAAGTATCAAAGTAAAATAGGTGATTCAATCTAGGTGTAGATTCTAGAGTGCATATTCAATACTAAACCTGATTTGCTCTCAAATAGTGCAGTTTCCAATATTAAATTGTCAAATTACAAACTTGACGACTTTCGAACGTCAACTGATGAAATTCCTGGACGGAATGTCCGAAACTGGTTCTGGTTTTGAGAAACTTCTCACATAGATGATATTTATGTTCAGACAAATAGCTTTGCTTCTTACAATTGGTCTCAGATTTTGATGGATTGTAATAGTGACATCAAATTGAGTTTTTTTTGTCGTGATGATCCATCATTTGAAATTGATTGAACAAAGTTTGCTGATTACGCATCCTAAAAGACTCCCATTATCGTTGATCTTTGTCGATCACAATGCATTCAATCCAGTTCTGTTGTTTACTCCTCTTAACTTGATTTTTTAAACAAGATTATCCGATAACTGTTAAAATATTTCAATTTGCCTTTATTTGTGAAACTACGGACTTACATACATATTTGAAGTGAATTGATCCATCATTAATCATAATATTGGTTTTTGACGATTCTTAGCTTTACGTTTTTTATTTCTTAAATTTCAAGGCACGGCTGCTTTAGCGTCTCACGAATAAACATCTCTCGTCATGGACACGAGTGATGATAGTCCGAGTGACACCATCAGTGTAGATACTGGAGACGAGGGGTCCCCCCTCTATCCAGGCACTAATGTGTCCAGAAGAGAAACGTTCTCAGACTGTCCAAATTTGCTCCTGGAGAGCAGTGTGGATGACAACAGCAGCAGTGGGAAACTCAATCTGATTTACATCACGTTTTTATTGAGTAAGTTGAACGTTGCCTGCTGTTTCGGAACTTCGAATAGTTTTACCGTACGAAACTTACCTTTTGATCCTGCTCTAAAATTACTACATTCCTTGATAATTGACAAAAAACGTGATGTGTCCTAACTAGGGGGACAGATTGCAATTAATATGGAAAAAAATCATTCATCAACTGGGTCTGTTTCTAACCAGGTTTTTCTTTGTTAATCGGCAATATGTTTAGTTGCCAAGTTTTTGTTCCGACTTTTGAAGAGAGTGAGGAATATATATACTTGAGGTCAGGGACGGACTTAGGAGGGGGAAGGGGCGGGGGGCAGACGCTCCCCACTCCTCAGCGATTCGACCTACTGCCGACCCAAAGGGTCCCCCATTTTGTACTATTTTGAGACATCCATTTTTTGGCTGACGGACCCTAAAATTTTTCTGAAGGTGCCGTAGGCGCCAATATATACTAATTTTGAGAGGGGAGCGATCGCCAAAAAAGCGATTTTTTTGACGTAATACATATTGAACAGATTTGGTCTGCTCAGTTGTCGGCCGGTTTTTCAACTTTTATCCAAATGTTTTAGCTTTTTCAAAATGCTTTTTTGCCAGTTTCTTACTATTGAATAAGATATTATAACCTCATTGTCAACTCGCGAGACCTGTTAAGTGTATCTGAAGCAATTTTTTAGACATAGCTCAAAAATTTATGTTTTTTTAAAAAAAGCGTATCAAAGAAATTCCATTCCATTTTGAGGAAAATTAATTACCAACTGATTGATGATAATATTGAATTCCTAAATTCAAACCGTTTTTTTTTGGCTAACGATGAACTTTAGGTCCACACAAAAGTTTTCGAAAACAAATTTGCGTGCAAAATTAAACCTTATTCAATAATATATGTAATGCAACTTTCTAGTGTTTCTTTAGTTTTTGTTGAAGTGTTAATGCTCAGCTTTTGAACTATTAAAACAAAAGTTAGGTAAATTCACTCAAAAAATTACCTGAAAAAAAAAGTTAGTTTTTGACGCGTGTGTTAAATGCGAAGTGCTTTTGCCCTATGAATAATTTCTAGCTATTCAATTGTGAATAGCTATAAATTATTCAAAGCAAATATCTCGAGAGCAAAGTTGTTTTTGCAACTTGAGCTAGCTGATACGCATTTTTTGCTTTGTTGTTAAATGTTGACGTTGTATAATTTTGATGTGAAATTTTGGAAATGTTTTTTGTTGTTGTCACTTTTTTTAATTGAGCCAGATTAATCAGGATCATATTTAAACTAGCGAGCTTGCGAGCGGTAGTGTTTTTGTATGAGCCTTCTTTTTTTCTAACCTAGCTCGCAAATAAAAGTGTTCACTTATTTGGAAATTTCACTGTAGCATTGGAAATTGCATAGCATATGTTCTCTGCTTTTGTAGTGACTGGTGTTTGCCGTATATTAAGCTTCCGTGGCTGAGTGGGTAGTGTGTGAGACTCTTAATCTCGAGGTTGCAGATCGAATCCGAGACGTAGCCGATTTTTTTTTACAAATTCGAGGCTTATTTCTTCTTATTGCTCTTTTCAGAGCTGCTTCTGGTCGTGTTCTCGCTAGTGTTTGTGAAGCGCAGCTTTGTTTCTGTGTTGGATGCATGAGTTTAGTTGCAAGAGCAAGTAAATTGGAAGTGGGAAAAAGATTTTTTTTTAAACGAGTTTTTTTCAATCTGTAAGAAATTTATTTTGCTTTATTATGAATCAGTTCCTTTCATCCCTTCCCACTCGGTCTAGTGTTAAGATGCATTGTTTTGGATTCTTAGAATTGGAGTGTGAGTCTCGGTCTGACCTTGTTTTTTCTCGATATGTATGGAATTTGAGTTTTTTCCGGAGTTTGTGTTTTTTTTTTCTAAATGAAAATTGATTTTTTTTTCTTTGAAAACTTGAATTGTGGACTCATTTTGTCAGATAGTTTTTCTAGCTCATTGTTTAAAGGATTTACTGTAGACGTTTTGTAATTTGTATTTTTACCAAATCTTATTCCATAGTTTTTTTAAATCATTTTATTACGCTTGCGCGAGCAAGTATCTTTAATCAGGAACTAGACTTTTTTCCGTAAACAACTTTTCGTATTAATCCTTCTTGTTCTTTTCTTGCTTTTCCTTGAGTAAGCAAGGGTATTGCAATCGAGTACTGGAATGTTTTCCCGTAAATATTTTTGTTCACATGATTCACCTCCTGGATCCTGGCCTCACTCATTTACTCCCTATATTACCCTTGTGATAAGCAAGGGTATTGAAATCGGGTGCTAGACTTTTTTCCCGTAAAGAACTTTGTTCAGAGAATGGAGAAAAAGGTAATCATTTCAATAACAGGTATGTCCAGTGTGTAGTGGGTTGCAATTTAGGTATGGGCTTTGGGTTCCCGTTAAGAGTTTTGAGAGATTTTTTTTCTGTGTCGAAGCTTATAATAGAATTTCGGCACTGGAAGAGCTCGGCTTTAGTTTCGTCGGCTTATTTTCCGATTGTTTTATTATTTTTTTTCTTTGGTTTTATGTTGGAGTGATTGATTTTTAATATGAATTTTGAGAAAAAAAACTATATCAACGTTCCAGACTCGTAAAAAAGGGGGAAAAGTTGATAAACATTTGTTGATACTTTTTTGAATTTTTGTTTCGTTTTTTTTTCTCAGTTCAAGTAACAAAGATGATTCAAACTTTGATGTTTTTTTTTGTGGCCCGATCAGTTTTTTTGCACACATTTTTCATTCTGAATTTTTTTTCTTGACAATTGATTTTTTTTCTCATTGGTTTCTAGAAGGTAGCCATTTCATTTTAAAAATGAAGACCAAGCTGGCCTGAACTCCTATCAAATCAGATTTGAATCAACTCAAAATTTTCGGTAATGTTGTTCAAATTTGCTAAACGCATTTGTTGTTTCACTCTTTCCACTCGAGTGGCTGTCTGCTACTTTTCCTGAATAACTTGTTGTATTCTTTAATTTTAAAGTAGTTTCAATGTGATACAAAATTGTAACGAAATAACTTCTCAATTTTTTCGTTGTCAATTAAAAAGTTCTATCAAATTTAATTTCATTTCCAGATAATATTGATACGTTTCCGGACTCAGTTATTTTCTAAATTAGTTCGATAATACGCTTTCTTGTCTTTTATGAGTATTATTGAAATTGCGTTTTTTCGATACAAATAAGATTACAAACAATTTTGGAAGTTTTTTTCAGTTTTCGATTTTTCTTTTCATTTGATTTTGATCACAGTCCTTCATTTTTCTATCGCAAATTGTTCGAAGTTCAGTTTCACTTCTTTGTTTTTTTTTGAAATTTAACGACATCCAGGTTCCTTTTCACTTGACCTGAAGGTAACGTGGTCGCTTTTGCACCCTAAGTCCAGGGGTTCGAGTCCCGATCGGACCTTGTTTTTTCAGTGTATGAAATTGAAAATTGTTTCCGGTAACAATTGAACTCTCGGACTTTCTTTTGTCTGCTTAAGTTTTTTTCGCCTAAGTTGACAGATCACGGATTTTACTTGTGCTGTAAGCAGTTTTAATTATAGTTGCAATTGTTGCTCATTGTAGTTTCAGGGCGGGCTCAAAACTTTTTTTACAAAAGTAGTTTTTTGTCGGCTCAAAGTTGGTCGTCTGTGTTGCCGTTCCGTTTTTTTTTTCATGGCTGATTTAATATTCAAATGTTTTGCTTGGCATGTTTGCCTAGAATAAACTTTATCGAGACATGAAAAATTTAGTAGGCATAATTTTTTCAACATTATTATTCTTTGTTCGTCGACGTTTCGTGTTTTTTTAAAGTCTGTGCTATACCGCAAGTGTAAGCAGGTGTTTTTTCGTTGCTGTGTTTGAGGAGGGCGAGGCGTAAAAACTTCATAGCTCAATTTTGTTTTCGGCTCAACTGGCGCCTACCCAAGTTTCGTTGGTTTGGTTGCCGCTCAGTAAATGGCTTTGACTGTTTACTCAGTTTTAGGGATTGTGTTTTTCAACATTTTTTCTCCAAATTGAAAGTCATTCAAGAAAACTGCATGAAATTTTGGCAGAAAAAAAAATTTTCTACAACGGCAGATAATTTTACATAACGGTTAATAAGTGAAATCACTTTGAGAGACTACTCCTTTTAAAGCCACTCCCCTAGCGAAAATTCTTAAATTGAGTCTGAATAGCAAACAATATTAGACCTGATTTTCTGACAAATGAGGTATCATTTTTATGAAATATCATTTTGGGATCAAAGTCGTCTTTCAGGTACATTAATTAGGTGTCCGGAGCAAGAATTCAGGAAAAGAACTGTGATCTGAACATTAAATGCTGTAGTCACCTTCAGCACCTTTAACTTCACTTTAGTTATGGCATGTGACTTGGTTTGTTTAGTGGGCATGGGCTCTCTCTTGCCATACAACATGTTCATCAACGCCACTGAGTACTTCAACTACAAACTCAGAGACATATCTTCAAATAGCACAACTACAGTCACCACTCAATATCGAGCTCTCTATTCTGGTGAGCATCAACAGCTTTTGTGGTTCTTCTATTAGTTCAAGGTCATATCCCACACCTAACAGACGAAGATATGAGTTTAGTTAACTTAGCGCTGAATGTCAAACTGAAGCTCAAACTTAAAATCAAGTTATCGTGCTCCCCGAAGTAGCAAATTGTTAACTTGATCCCTTTTATTCCTGGGCTTCTTTAATTTTGTTTCATCGATCCGGTCGGACAGGAGGTGTCGAAGTTTGTCGAGACCCCTTGATCTTGTATAGATGTGAAAGATTTGAAATGTTTTTAACATGTATCCAGCTGTGATTTGCGCTGTTATCGAAGTTTTAGGATGCGCATCATATTTCCTCGTTTGGCATATTTCCTCGTTTGGCATATATCCTCGTTTCGCTTAGTACATAGTATTAATTTTTTTAAAATATTTCCGTTGCAATTGAAGGAATCAGGCTCAGCGAACGACGCATGTTTTTAAACACCGAAATTAAATTTTTGCCTACGTATTTTTCAAACTCCGTTTAGTGTTTGAAAAAGCTTATCTGGCACTCTATTTATACTGGAGAAAGGTAGAGAAAAGTTTGGAATAAATCATGTTTTTGGAATGATGTTGTATAATATAGGTCTTGTTTTTTTTTAGTCTCGGACTATGGAGATGACGACGACGATGATTATGAGAGTAAATTGCAGAAGCAGTTTGAGAGTTACTTCACCACATTTTCTACCTCCTCGCTTCTCATCATGGTATTAGGTGAGTATCAATAGAAGAATTAATATCATTGACGCCATTAGATCAAACAACGGGGTCTGCCCTCATGGAAAACGGACGGAATTATAAACAATCTAATCATAAGGATAGCCGGTTGCTGTGCTAGTAGCATAGAATGTTCCGACCATATTCTTAAAAAAACTGCACTGCAATCTTTTTTTTCAAATTGTCGTTTTTTGTGCGTGGTATAAAAAAATCTGAACGAAAGCTTAAAGTTTAGGCATATTAGACACTTTTAGTTAAAAAAAGGCAAGATGGACAACAGTTACTGTCGGAAAATGACTTGAAAAAATCATAAAAATCCAAAAAAAAAACAATCTTTTTATTTTGGCCAGTTTTCAAATTTTTGTTTCCCAAATGGCGCTAAATAACCTTAAAAACTAACTTTACAGGAGTAAATATAACTTTTCGGTGCTTATTTAGAATATCACGGCTTATCCTTCTTCTATAAAAAAAGCCCATTATAAGCCTGCTCGCTCAATTTTTTCGCTCGAAATAAGACTAAAAATCTAACCGGATTTTCTCTATCATTGGGACCATTTTTTGAAAACATTTTTATGTTGTTCGAATCACGACGGAAAGGGTTTTAACATGATTTATCTCTCGGACTTGTCCGATGATTATTATGGGCCCGAATACAAAGTTCCTCCCCGTTTTCAATGAGAACAATAAGCCTTTAAACTCGAAAACTTGTCTTAGTTAATGTTTTTTATTGGGCAATACAACTTTCAATCATTCGATCCTGAAAGATTCGCTCTAAAGCAACCAATAAAAATAAGATTTTATTTTCACAGTTTTATGATTAGGATTGATCGCAAGAAGAGTTTGTTATCAAGTTTATGATCGTAATACTCGTTAATAAGTACTGAAAAATGCACAATCGGTTAATAATAAGTTAATAGTGAAAAACAAGCTAGTCGGTTCTTAACTGAGAGTAGACATTTTTCTGGATTTAAGGCACGACGCTCTTGGTGAAATGCATGGGCAGCTCCCTCCGCCTGATTGGATCCGTAGTTGGGGCCATGCTGTGCTTCATTCCCTCTCTCGTCATGGTGAAACTGGACACGAATGGCTGGCAGACTGAGTTCTTCGCAGCCACCATCGCCAACATAGTGGCCTTGAATGTAGTGTCCGCCCTTCTTCAGAGTACATCTATGGGCATAGCTGGAGTGATATCTCTGAAGTACACACAAGCTGGTGGGTCCATTTCACATTTACCTGATATCTTCAACGGTAGATTTGAGTTAGGCTTTACGTCCTTTCGTTTTTTGATAAATTTTTATATAACAATGGTTAGGTTCTCGCACATCGCTGTTTTGCTCGAAAATTTTAAAATCTAATGCTATTACGTCTTGCAAGGGATTACAATATAGTTTTTTTTACTGCTTAAGCAATGGCTGGACAGGCATTTGCGGGCATCTTCTCTGCAGTAGCACAGATACTCTGCTTGGCCATCTTCGAGGACACAGAAAACAGCGCACTTCTCTACTTTCTGGTGGCAGAGGCATTTCTAGTCATTCTTCTCGTTCTCTCAATACTCCTATTAAACCACCCTTCTTATCTCTTAGCCCAGTCTAGGGTCACAACCCCAGAGGTTTCCAGAAGTGCAGACCATTTCGCCTCCGTTTCAATCATGCTCGGAGAAACATATCACGTGTTCAAGAAGACATTACCTTGTGGACTCTCGCTAGCTCTCGTGTTTCTTGTTACTCTGGTAATCTTCCCGAATTATATGGTGCATATAGAGCCCGATAAAGGACGTTATTGGTATCCGGTGACAGTGTTTCTGTTGTACAACCTATTTGACTTCGTTGGCCGAGTGGCGGCCGGTTTTATCAAACTGCCTTCAAGAACTTCATTCATAGTTGCATTGTCAATTATTAGATGTAGTTTTTTGTTCATCTATTTGTTTACAAACTACCAGCCTCGAAACCACTATTTTCCGGTTTGGTTCGAGAGCGAGTATTTGGTGATTTTGTTTAACATACTGCTAGCCTTTTCAAATGGGTATCTAGCGTCGATATGTTTCATGTACGGTGCTAGATATGTTGGACCCAGTGCTCACTTGCAGGAGCAAGCGGGGGCAGTGCTCACTTTCTTCCTGTCTTTAGGCCTCTGTTCTGGGTCCGCTCTTTCTTTTCTTTATATAGAAATTCCGTAATGTAAATTTGTCCTTTCTTCTTATAGCTCGTTAGTTATGAACTATCAACTTTGGACAGTCAAGCATTCTTCATACGAACCATTTATGGCATTCATATAATGAGTTGACATTGCCAGTTCTTGACATTACTAGTTCTGACAGTCTTGAAAGTTCGTTTTTTGCCGGTTATTGGTTAGTGCCAATCACACATAACGTAGAGAGTTATAATGTCCAAAGTTAGTCAAAATGCGATGAATTATCCAATATTTCAATGTACAAATCAGCATTTTATTTTCTCAATTACGGTAGTCAGTTTTAGAATGATGATTTTATTTTGATTTCGATTTCTCAGAGTTTTCTATGTACACGTGCCTATTGATCAAGTGTAAATGTTTCTTGTGAAAATTTAATATTGTCCGTGAGTTGTTTTTTCTTCTCTGCTTAGCTAAGAATTCACGTCAAGGTATCGCCATGTCTCAGACTTCGGGCTGATCCAGAATTTTTGGATCTTCTGGACAATTCCCACTTTTTGGTACAAACTATATAATTCGACCCTTATTATATTGTGCTTATCACGAATTAAACCTTGAGGAAGTCTGTAAACAATTTACCCCCATCCTGTGTGGGACAAATACTACCTTCTATACAGTACTACTTGGAAAACAAAAAAGCCATAAATCACATACATAGGTTTGCATCTAGTGAAAAAATAAGAGTTAATTGATTTTAAAAAAAAATTTAGCTTCCATTAATAACCAAGGCCAAAATTAGTCGTGAAAAAATAAAGAGTTAAAAGATTTAAAAAAAAAATTAGCTTCCATTAGTAACCAAAGCCAAAATTAGCTCACTTTTTTTCATTAGATGCAAATCTATGCGGGTGATTTATGGTTTTTGTTTTTCGAGAAGTGTAACTTATCAGTTGTATTCTGATAATTTGGATAACCTATTGGGTAATTTCTACGCCTCTTGTAAAAGAATGATTTTGAGTAGATCCGGTTTTTAGATTTGATTGCTTACAAGTTACGGATTGCTACAGTTAAGCAACAGTTTTAGAAAATGCTATAAGTTTATCAAACACCAGTTTGCTAATCAAGTGGTTACCCTGAACAAATATACTAACGCCCATTCATCCAGCCACCTACCTATCCATCCATCAATTAAACCATTCGTCCATCCAGCCGTTTATCTAACCATCTATCCATTTAACCTTTCATCCACACCGGTGTTCATCCAGCCATTCATCAAATCATCATTCCTTCATCAACTCTTCCAACCGTCAATTTATATGTCCAACCAGCATTCCACCCATCCATCCATGCAAACATCCATTCTTACATTCAGGCATTTTATCAGCCATCTGTCAATCCGCCAAGCCATTTACCTATCTAGCCATATATCATCCGTCCAGACATCCATCGCCCATCAATCCAACCACCTTGTTTTCAATCCATCGATCCCCTGGCCATCTGTCTTTCCAGTCAGCCATGCATCAATTCATCCTTCCATCCATCGTCCATCAATCTAACTATCCATACATCAAGGCATTAACATCTAACCATGTATACAGCAGTTCATCAAGTCACTATCCATCTAGCTTTTCATCGTTCATACATGCTACCAACCATTGATCCATCTTTCCATTCAGTCATCCATCCGTCCGTCCCTCCAGCATCCATCTACACATCCATTGATCCCACCGTCATTTCAGACAAATATCCATCCAACATTCGATCCAGCCATCCATTGTTTCATCCGCCATTGGTACAGCCATCCCTCCATCTAGCCATCCATACATCCATTAATCCAGCCAGCCGTCCATCCAACCATGCATCAGCCAGCCTTCCATGCATACATCCAGCCAGCCTTCCCTCCCTCGATCCATCCATCAGAAATCAAACCAGACATCCATCGATACATCAGCTATCCGTCTGTTCAGCCATCTAACCAGTTAGCCATCCATTCAGACACTCCAGATCTTTATTTCTGTTATCATTCATGTTGTAATTTTTCAATGGCAGCTTTAGCTGCAGAGGGTCGCTAGTTTTCATGGTATTTCAGAATCTTTTAGAGGGTTCAGTGCTTGGTTGGCTTGCCAAAAAGAAATGTATTTTTTTTCATGCATAGAAAAACTCGATTAACTTCAATATTTTGGGAGAACATCCATTCTGTTTAATATTTCGGAAAATAAATATCAGTCGCGTAGCTTATTTCCGAATATGTAAAAATTTGCATCACGATTAACAGAAGAGAAAAATTAATTAGGCTGGTTAATTTTTTTTAAATTGGGCATCATTCGATTTTTTGGTGATTAATCTGGAATTTTGTACCGCTTAGAAAGAACGCGCTTTTGAGTAGTGTACCTCGTTAGGGGTCTGACAGATTTCTTGTCTTACATTTTTCAAATTCAAAGATTTAAAAAGTGGGCTAGGAATAAACTTATTGAAAGCAGATTCTTGACAGTAAAATGTATTTCAGTAGGTTCAATTTTAACATCGTTTTGCATTTAATCAAACAATAAAGTTTTGGGCTATGTGAAGTCGTATGACCTTTGGTCGTGTAAATCGCATCACAATTTAAAGCTTGGTGTCTGGTGTTTTGGCTATTATATCTGGGTGTATTATGTGACTGATTACACAACCATGTCTTTATTGCTGACGTTCAGTAAATTTAAACGTGTTTCGCTCCTTAATCCTAAATAAAAATAAGCTAAAACATATAGTTTTGTGTTAATTTGACCTAAAAACAGCGAAAAAATGTTTCAATGAAACATAAACTGGAGTTTGTGATAGAAAAAATCTACGAAATCTGTTCATGCGCGGATTAAACCCTGTAAGTTAAAACTATTTACCGTTGGAAAGCGTGCAAAAGTGTTGGTTTTTGCGTTTATGAGACAATATTTGCAGGTTTATATACTTACTTTTTTTCCAATTTTATGGCCACCAAAAATATAAAAGCTTTTTTTTTTCGACCAAAAAATTTTTTCCCGCTCACCGTTGACGATATCTGTCTGTTCTTCATTACATCTTTTTCACTCTTGCTTTTAGGAAACAGATTTTCTGGTTAAATCGTCTCGAAATTAAAGGATGAAGGTAAATATAAAAATATAGGATTGTTGAAGTTAAAATAGGATAAAATGATTGCTATCAAACGAACGCACCAGCGGATTTAGCGCAGGGGGCGGGGCATTCTCAGGGATTCGACCCCCCTGCCGACGCAAAAGGTCCCCCTTTGTACTATTTAGAGATATCCCTTTTTGGCTAACTGACCCTGAAATTTTTCTAAAAATGTCTTTGGCGCCAAAGTGTACTCAGTCTGAGGGGGGAGCGCACGCCAAAAAAAACGCGATTTTTCGGCCAAAGTTTTCCCAAAAGTGCCTAAAAACGCCTTTTTTGGCTCGTTTTTCCAAAAAAATTGCCTGAGGCGCAGAAAATTTGGTCAAAATGGGGCTTTATAGTTATTTGGGAGAGCTCATAAATCAATTTGCTCGACTTATAAAAAAAGTCGACATAATTTTCGAAATTTCCTTAAAAATCCCCCCCCCCTCGAGAAAAACCTTGATCCGCCCATGAGCGTCTCACGAAACTGTCTATTGGCTTACAATGAACGTGAATTATTGACTGTATCACTTCGCCTTATTGCACTTATTTTTTTTGTTTGGATTAGAAGCCACGCTCGCCCTCCAAACGTTGTGAGAAGCTCTGGGTTAATTAGTTGCCAGATGTGTCGGATTAGTTGCCAGATCTACGAATAGTTTTTTTGCTCTAAGCAATTTTCAAGTAGTTGCTTTAACGTATTAGTGTAATCAACGTAGTAGGGACTAAGACTTTTTCGTTTCTTAAACGGAAAGCAAACTCCACTATCGAACAGTAAAAGTGTCAAGGTCACAAAAAAAGTTTTAAATCGAATTTTGAAGTGTTTTCACACGCGTCAGTTTTTTTCTGTTTTCTTGCGTTCATTACTGTTTTCGAACTGCCAACTGCCTATGTTAGATTTATTCCTGCAATTTGTACTTCAACTTATTTAAGCAATTACTCTTGCGTTAAGGAAAACAGTTGCAATCGGATACAAGATTTTTTTCCCGTAAATAACTTTGTTCATAGGACATTTTGCACAAATTTTAGCTTTTCTCCGAAACTTTTACTGGTTTTCAAGAAAAGAGTATCAATTGAAATATCGCCTACTCCTCTGTGTGCCTACATAATCCCCTAGAGTCTCTTGTTACTTGAACCTTCTGTCGACAGCCTTCGCAAAAGTCAGTGAGGGAGTTTTTGATCTATATTTTTGATTTTTGACTCCCCTTCTCAAATCTGAGCTTTTGATTTAATTGAATAGATTTTTAATGAAAAACTCCATCGTATAAGCAGCTGTGCCAAAATTTTTTAACACAAATTTATGGCCCTCGGAATAGTCAAATTTTTAATTTTTGACCCCTTTTGTGAATCTTTTTGACTTTTCTCGAAAACTAACCTCTCAAATGGTGGTTTTCATGGAGATATCATGTAGTGGTAAGCTCCCCTGCATTAGTAGTTTTTTACACGTTTTTATTTACAAAAAATTATCGCCCTCGGAAAAAAAACGATTTTTTGATTTTCTGACCTTTTTTTTATAAAAATTTTGAATATCCGCGAAAAAGATTGAAAGTGTTTTTGTTAGTGTTGTATTGCGTCGCCTCTTGTTCACTGATCATGCTTTTAAGAACTATCACGTATCGCTAAAGCTTTTTTGACAATTTTGTTTTTCTGTGCGAAACTATTTTTTGGTATTCGTTATTTGTTTTTGTTCAGTTGCGTAAATTTTGTGTTTTCTTGATCAACCAGCAACCCAGCTTAAATTCTCGCTTTTGGAAATTTCCTTGCCGAATTAGTTTGCTCAGAGCAACTGGTTATACTGTGAGCAGATTTACTATATAAAGCAGCTTCAAAACTTTTTAAAACCTGCCTTAGTAGTTCGCTCGAACAATTCACGTAATAATTTAACTTCATAATTTTCAAAGTTTCAATATCAAAATGGCTTGCATAGTAAAGAAAATAAATTTAACCAAGCAACTCTTTTTATGGATATTTGTATTGAGGTTTTTGCGCATCGAGTCCACTATGAAGCAACCTCAAAAATTACATGCTTCGTCAGTTTTTGAGAAGTGCTTCAACTTGTTGAGCTTCGGTTCACTATGAATTTTTTTTCATACTATTTCACGGAGTCTTATGAAAGGTTCAGCGCTTAGATGGTTTGTCAAGAAAAATTTTGAATTTCGTGTGCCGATTCATGGATTAAAGTAAGTTCAAAAGTTTCAAAGTTACATAGCTTGAATAGAATTTAATTTTATGAGAATCGATTGACGATAAAAAATAATCTATGATGTATTATATAATTAAATGTGACTGTCTATCTCCCCATGTTTAAACTATACCATGTCTCAGATTTAAGTTTACGCTATTGAGAGAAATTTTGCACGTTTAATCTGTATTGTCTATTGCAGTGTTTAAGAAACATTTCAGCGCAAGGCAAGGTCGGGCAGGGCAAGGCAGGGCGAGGGGAGGCAAGGTAGCGCAGCGCGGGAACATCAAGGCAGGGCAGGGCGAGGAGCTGCAGGGCAGGGCGAGGAGCTGCAAGGCAGGGTAAAGAAGCGCGAAGCAAGGCATGCAGAGGAGCGGCAAGGCAGGGCAGGGGAGGATTAGTACAGTGCCAGAGAGACAAGGCAGGATAGGGGAATGCAAGGCAGCGCAGAGCCGGGCGTGATGGGGCACGACTGGGTAGGGCAACCATGGCAGGTCAGAGGGAATAAGGGCAAGACAGGGTAGGGAGTGAAAGGGCATCCATCCATGCAAACATCCATTCTTACATCCAGGCATTTTACCAGCCATCTGTCAATCCGCCAAGCCATTTATCTATCTAGCCATATATCATCAGTCCAGACATCCATCGCCCATCAATCCAACCACCTTGTTTTCAATCCATCTATCCCCTGGCCATCTGTCTTTCCAGTCAACCATGCATCAATTCATCCTTCCATCCATCGTCCATCAATCTAACTATCCATACATCAAGGCATTAACATCTAACCATGTATACAGCAGTTCATCAAGTCACTATCCATCTAGCTTTTCATCGTTCATACATGCTACCAACCACTGATCCATCTTTCCATTCAGTCATCCATCCGTCCGTCCCTCCAGCATCCATCTACACATCCATTGATCCCACCGTCATTTCAGACAAGTATCCATCCAACATTCGATCCAGCCATCCATCGTTTCATCCGCCATTGGTACAGCCATCCCTCCATCTAGCCATCCATACATCCATTAATCCAGCCAGCCGTCCATCCAACCATGCATCAGCCAACCTTCCATGCATACATCCAGCCAGCCTTCCCTCCCTCGATCCATCCATCAGAAATCAAACCAGACATCCATCGATACATCAGCTATCCATCTGTTCAGCCATCTAACCAGTTAGCCATCCATTCAGACACTCCAGATCTTTCTTTCTGTTATCATTCATGTTGTAATTTTTCAATGGCAGCTTTAGCTGCAGAGGGTCGCTAGTTTTCATGGTATTTCAGAATCTTTTAGAGGGTTCAGTGCTTGGTTGGCTTGCCGAAAAGAAATGTATTTTTTTTTCATGCATAGAAAAACTCGATTAACTTCAATATTTTTGGAGAACATCCATTCTGTTTAATATTTCGGAAAATAAATATCAGTCGCGTAGCTTATTTCCGAATATGTAAAAATTTGCATCACGATTAACAGAAGAGAAAAATTAATTAGGCTGGTTAATTTTTTTAAATTGGGCATCATTCGATTTTTTGGTGATTAATCTGGAATTTTGTAGCGCTTAGAAAGAACGCGTTTTTGAGTAGTGTACCTCGTTAAGGGTCTGACAAACTTCTTGTCTTACATTTTTTTTAAAAATTCAAAGATTTAAAAAGTGGGCTAGGAATAAACTTATTGAAAGCAGATTCTTGACAGTAAAATGTATTTCAGTAGGTTGAGTTTTAACATCGTTTTGCATTAAATCAAACAATAAAGTTTTGGGCTATGTGAAGTCGTATGACCTTTGGTCGTGTAAATGGCATCACAATTTAAAGCTTGGTGTCTGGTGTTTTGGCTATTATATCTGGGTGTATTATGTGACTGATTACACAACCATGTCTTTATTGCTGACGTTCAGTAAATTTACACGTGTTTCGCTCCTTAATCCTAAAAAAAAAATAAGCTGAAACATATAGTTTTTTGTTAATTTGACCTAAAACCGGCGAAAAAAAATGTTTCAATGAAACATAAACTGGAGTTTGTGATAGAAAAAATCTACGAAATCTGTTCATGCGCGGATTAAATCCTGTAAGTTAAAACTATTTACCGTTGGAAAGCGTGCAAAAGTGTTGGTTTTTGCGTTTATGAGACAATATTTGCAGGTTTATATACTTACTTTTTTTCCAATTTTATGGCCACCAAAAATATAAAAGCGTTTTTTTTCGACCAAAAAATTTTTTCCCGCTCACCGTTGACGATATCTGTCTGTTCTTCTTAACATCTTTTTCACTCTTGCTTTTAGGAAACAGATTTTCTGGTTAAATCGTCTCGAAATTAAAGGATGAAGGTAAATGTAAAAATATAGGATTGTTGAAGTTAAAATAGGATAAAATGATTGCTATCAAACGAACGCACCAGCGGATTTAGCTCGGGGGGGGGGGGGGGGGCATTCTCAGGGATTCGACCCCCTGCCGACGCAAAAGGTCCCCCTTTGTACTATTTAGAGATATCCCTTTTTGGCTGACTCACCCTAAAATTTTTCTAAAAACGTTTTTGGCGCCAAAGTGTACTAATTTTCAGGGGGGAGCGCGCGCCAAAAAAAAAACTCGATTTTTTGTCCAACATTTTCGAAAAAGTGCTTAAAAACGCCTTTTTTGGCTCGTTTTTTCAAAAAAAATTGCCTGAGGCGCAGAAAATTTGGTCAAAATGGGGCTTTATAGTGATTTAAGAGCTCATAAATCAATTTGCTGGACTTAAAAAGAGTCGACAAAAGCGAAAGTCAGGGATTCCTAACCCCCCCCCCTCGAGAAAATCCTAGATCCGCCCCTGAAATGAGCGTCTCACAAAACTGTCTATTGGCTTGCAATGAACTTGAATTATCGACTGTATCACTTCACCGGTGCACTTATTTTTTTGTTTGGATTAGAAGCCACGCTCTCCCTCTGGGTTCTGGTATTCCCTCTTGGGAACAACTCGAAAAAATTCTTGCGAAACTTCTGGCCGAACAGCAAGTAGAGATAGAAATTGACCGAATTCATCACTGCTTGGCATAGGCGCACAATCGATAACAAAATTTGGATGCGCATTTCGTCTTTGTATGACATAACTTTACCGAGGCCGAGAAGAACTCGAATGCAGACGGCAAAAACGAAGCCGAAAGTCGTGAATATTATGCAAACGACGATCATTTGTCGCGTGATTTCTTGGTCTCGTCTACCGGCCGGTGATGTCGTTTGGCTTCGGTTTGCTGCGCGTTTCCGGTCCAAAATCTTCATCTTTATCAAAGTGATTGTCGTGAATAGAAACACACTTGTTATTGGAATAATTCCATTGATGAAGCTTCCGATCTGGTTCCGAAGTCCCCGAAAAAATTCTTCACTGACGAAATCAAAATTGATAGCCCTACAGAATCCCGTCAGTGGATGCACGCGAAATACGAGGACAGTGGGAAATGTCCATACAAGGAGAAGGAAGTACATAATTACTGTGGCAATTATGGCGACTTTGGGCTTTCCGTGCTGACGGTAGAAGAACTAGAAAGAAAAGTAACATGATAAGTGTGCAGCGTTAGGTCACTTGAGAAACTAATAAAATCCATTGTATTTATAACTTTTTTGAAGATATAGAATGATTATGTATTGCACCATTTACCCAAAATATTTGCATTCGATTAAGTGAAGGTGTATGTTGAAAAAGCTAATTCGATACTTGAATTAAGAGAATAGATAAAGAGACAACTGATTTAAGTAAGATCAAACGTGACAGGTGAAATCCGAAGGTGGCACACAATCCGAAGGCCAAACACCTGCTATTGAAATGAAATTAAATGAAATGATTGACAAAGGGAACTATCAAGAACTAAATAGACTTGGATCACTGATTTAGCACTATGACATACCCTCATGTAAAAATTAAATAACTGCACTGGTAATGATTTGGATAAATTTAAGTACTCAATGAAAGTTTTTAAACGCAAAAGTTAGCTCGGTCCCGCCGATCCTAGTTGACGTAAAGCAATGGGCTTAAGGCACTGTGTAACAGACTAAGTTTTTGTTTATCTGCTACAGTTTTTTTTTTGAACGTCGACTATTTGCCCTTTTCACTCATCTCCTTTTTCTTGAACACCGCCTCGGGATATGTGGTCAATCATAACCCCGCCCATTTTCGTGACCGCCGTTCTTTTTCTGCCTAATTTTTGCGATGTCGTATCACTTTCCGAGTCTTGACTCGAATACGAGACTAGCCGTTGTTTTGCCGCTCGTTTCTTCTTACCGCCCGCCGCCGGTACTGTTCTTTCCGTCGCCTCCGGTATGCCGTCCTCTTCGCCGACTTTAGCAGATTTGCCGCTTCCTTTTCCAATTGCCGACGTGCTCGCCTCCTCGTTCTGCTCTCCCGCCGATTTTTCTAGAGTCGCTAGCTCCGTTACGGATCGTCCTTCGCGCATGGTCTCAGTACGTCATTCGCTCGGTTCTACCTGTAATTCGGGCAACTGTGCCAATGGCAGTTTTCCGCCGGTCCTTCTTGTAGCCAACGGCTGGCTGTCGCTGTCTGACTCCGACTTCTGTAACGCTTGCTCGCCGATAATGATCGCTCCGCCTTGTTTTGCTAAAGTGACCGATTCTCCCCGCTTTTTAGAGTCCGCAATAGCAATTTTCTTGCGTAGATCCGCTGGCGTGGGTGGCTTAGGAATCCCTGACTTTCGCTTTTTCGGCATGGAGGCCTTCCGAACTGCAACCCCAGATTTCTTAAGCAAGATACCATGATTCATTTTAAGTGTGTGCGTACTTTCCGCGACAATTTTAGTATTCAATTTCCTGTACCTGCTTAGATTCCGGTCCCACTGCGCTGATACACTGTGCGGAATGGTCCCGCTTCGTTGCCCCCTTGTCCTTGAAAGGATGTAGCCGTTGGCTCATCTGCCTGACTCAGAGCCTGCCTTTGGGTTAGGATCAACGGGTGATTACGCCTTGCATACCCCCCGTACTCGTTATCCGATCGCATGCCCCAATCAGTGTCCGCCTGCTTCGGCATTTTCTGGGCTTCGCCATCTTGTTCGTTTAAACATGCAGACTTAGATTTTAGAACATTCGACCAATACATGTTCCTTAGAGATGGTTTTTTAGTTAGGTTTCGGAGTACGGTGTTGGCATCCCTGCCGTGAAGTGCCTCGAATGGCGTTATTTTCAGTTGCGTTTGGCGAAACTCTTAGTGCTCCCAGCGCTCGCTCCACCGTTTTCTCTAATGGTTCCGGGTTTTCCTCTCGAGCGTACGATAAGATAGAGTTTTTTAAACTTCCGAAGTTCTTTCTACGCAACCGGTGGCTCGGTGATCACTTTCCGGCGACTGCACAATTTCAATGCCTTCGGCATTGCAAAATGTTTTGACATTATGTGACAAACAATTCGTCCCTTGGTCAACATGTATCCTTCTTGGCACCCCATGGTTATTCATAAATTGTTTGAGAATTTTTAGGATCTTATCGGAGGGATTTGTGTTGCATACCATAGCGGATGGCCATCTCGAAAATCTATTAGCTGCTACTATCACATATTTTTTCGACTCCGGTAAATAATTGATAAGCCCCCAAAAATTTAGTTGAATCGCCTCATTCGGCTCTTTAGGTTCCGGTATCCTGCCTAGATTTCCTTTAGAACACATAGGTTTTATATTCTTACCGGCAAGTATGCAATCCTGGCGATTTTCGGCCATATTCGCTTTTTTTCTGTGAATGTAAGGATACTAAATATCCTTTGCCGCCGCAAGTATTTTGCTTTTTCCATGGTAATAAAAATGTAAACGATTGTTTATGGCTGTATGTAATGAGTTCGGGATAACTAATTTATCGTCCCTCTAAAGGCAATTATCTCTAATGTGAAAATTTTTAAAAATTGAGAGTAATATCGGTTTTTGAGGCAGTACCTGGGTCTTTAGATTTAACAAGTTGATAAATATCTTCGATTTGGGGGTCTAAGGGGTATTGCGATTCAATGAACCGTAGGTTAAACAACTCTGGTAATGCTGTAGCTTTTGAGACAACTTTGCAATTTCGAGGAACTACCGACATAATAGTATTCACTGGGTTAACCGTTGGAAATGTTTCGCCGGGAAAGTTTGATGGAGTTGATAAAATCGTGTTTGATTTTGTACTAATAGTTTCTGTTGTGCTAGCATTCAAGGTCCTTTCTCTTGTTAATTCCTCCACATCATCGTCACTGCTCGTAATACTTGGGTGTCGTTGTAATAGTTTCTGATTTTTTCTTATTGATTTGTCCATTGAATTAAATTTATCTTGTTCCGTTCTATAAATAGATTTCGTCGGCCTGTTTGAATAAGCAGTAATAGCTCCAACTAATCTATTTTTACACCCGAGTGACCGTCGGCATAACTTGTCACGTGACCGGTGGCGTATGCAAATTTCAGCGTTCTTATTGGCTGTCTTGTTGTAACATGATTTCTCGCCCTCTACCGTCGGTTTTTCTTATTGGAAATTTGCATATTCTATTGCCATTGGCTAATTTCCAATTTGAAACTTCATTATTTACACTTGTTGAGCAGTTTGCGTGTTTAGTTTTAAATCCGAGGGTGCTTTGAATAGGTCTAATTTTCGCGACAGTAAGCATACTGTCATATGTTTAAACTGGCTCAGCCTCACTGTTCGGGTGTCTCGAAAGATAGTCCGCTAAACCAATTTTCGCCCCCGGCGTATGTTCGACCTCGAAATCGAACGGTATTAGTCGATCGAGAATTCGTGTTATCCTGCTAAACATTGTTTTATTCTTCTTGTTGTTCCCGTTTAAAAGTGAAACTAGCTCCTTATGATCCGTTACTACTTGAAATTTTTGCCCTAACACGTAGCTCTGAAAATATTCTGCTCCCCACACAACCGCGTGCATTTCTAGTTCGTTAGTCGACTAGCGTTTTCTGGCGTCGTTTAGATAATGCGATGCAAACGAAATTGGCCTCCAGCCCACAGTACTCAGTTGTTCTAGTACTGCCCCCAATCCATTATGACTTGCGTGGCACACTATCCTACTATCCTTCTGCACATCAAAGTGTCTAAGTTCAATTATGTTGGCTACCTGCCGTTTCAAATTTTCAACTGCGTCTTTGCACTCCGTAGTCCAGTTATACTCGTTTTTCCGGCTTAAAAGTGGTCTCAGCGGTGCTGAGGATTCCGCAAGTGCTGGTAAATGTTTGTGGAGGCTATGTATTGATCCCATAAAGGATTTCAATTGATTTAATGTGCGGGGCGGTTTTAGTGCTTCAATGGGTTCAGTTTTCCGAATCAGTGGCGTTACTCCCGTGTGCGTGATCTTATGACCAAGCCACTTGCATTCTTGTTGCGCGAAGTTACACTTTGTTAATTTCAACGACATATTTTCCTCATCCAATTTCCTTAAAATTTTCTCCACGGTTGCTATATGTTCAATTTCCGATCCTTTTGTAAAGACTAAAATGTCGTCAATAAATGCATGTGCCTGCGGATATTCCGAAAGGATGGAATCCATCACTCGTTGGAATTCCGCCGGCATCGTAGTTAAGCCGTAAAATTCGGTTTTGAATC
This sequence comes from Symsagittifera roscoffensis, assembly GCF_963678635.1. Lineage (NCBI taxonomy): Eukaryota > Metazoa > Xenacoelomorpha > Acoela > Convolutidae > Symsagittifera > Symsagittifera roscoffensis. The sequence goes on from NC_087064.1 coordinate 17,563,887, forward strand.
TATACGTTCCGGTTGAGCGTCCGGTCGAGCCGTAAAATTCGGTTTTGAATCTATACGTTCCGGTTGAGCATCCGCCAATCAAAGAAAAATTACAATGTACGCTAGTATCTTGACTTGGTGGCAATTGTCGGTATGCGTACGTGAGGTCCATGGTAGAGAAGTATATTTCACCCGGCTTCTTTTTGCCTATTGTTTGACCGACGGCGTCCATTAGCTCTTCGATATTCGGAATTTGGTACTTGTTCTTATGTACCTGCTTGTTTAATTCACGTGTCTTAAGTTATTAAATAACTCGGCCTGCACCTTATAATTACGTATCTTCTCCACCCGGTTAAATAGATTAGAAACTAGCTTACTGAAGTAGTCCTGCCACTTCTCCAATTGACTTTCTCCTTCATCCCCGACTGTTTCCTGTATTGACATCACTTCCTGGCCCGGCTTCCTCTGTACTAACTGCAATCCTAAGTGGGACATCAAGTCTCTCCCGATGATCGGTGGGCATGCTGCTCCAATTACCTTTATCACAGCTGAGGCACTCCAACCATTCGATGCTAGCTCCACCTTCATCGTTTCCCAGTAACTTGATTGGGTTATTCCCATAGTCCCGCAATTCCTGATCCTGCGGTTCGACCTCCTGCATTCGCATGCCTGCGGCGCCCAGCAATCTTCGAAGTTCAATATTGGTGAATATGGAAATCGGCGAGCCGCTATCGATCCACACGCTGGTTTTTCGGCCGTTTATCGTGATTGGAAGTTTCGCCTCCGCTACTCGCAGTTCAGTTCGATTTTTCGCTCGCACAGCCAACACCATATAATCCCCTCCCCCCCCCCCCCGAACTATCGGAATCCCATGATCGGAGCCGCTTCTCTGCCGTCGGATTTACCCATCTCACTGAAATTTCGTGCTGCGATTCTTCGTCTCCCGTCTCCTCCGACTCGAACCGTTCCTGGTTTGCTTGCCCCTGGATAACCCCGACCGACGAATTGCCCCTAGTTTTTTTCTGAGCTCGACATGTTCGTTCGAAATGCCCAACTTTCCGGGAGAAATTACAAGTTACATTTCGAGCCGCACATTCATTCATGTGTTCTCTGGTGAATCCTGGTTTGTCGCAGTTGAAACACCTTCGGTCTCCGGTGTTGATGCCCCTCCCCCGGTACAATCCACGTCCTTGCGCTTGGCCACGTCCTCTGCCTCGATTATTTCTATGACCGCCCCGAAAGGCTCCCGCCGGCTCCGACTTGATACTAATTCCACCGCCTCCGGTACTACTCGACGCTGTGCCTCCGGTTGTAACATAGGATTTAGCGTACTTATTCCCTCGCTCGTACGATAAAGCTATCCTGTATGCTTCTTCCGGCGTTTTTGTGGCCCGACTTTACTCGTTTTGCGCCTCGCAATTTGTCATATTGACAATGAAGACGTCCCATAACACTCTTGACTCCAATGACCCAAATGAACATCGAGCTGCTAATCCATTAAGAACAGCGTGGAACTGCTCCAAAGATTCCCCGATTCTTTGCTTTCTAGATTTTAACTGGAACACCTCGTACTTTTCGTTCCGCTCCTTTTTAAATTCCCCCTCCATAGCATCGAGCACTCTCAGGTAGCGTGCCTCTCCCAACTCCAAATGTGGTCTTCGTTTGTGCAACACCTCCTTTCCCCTTTTCCCCAAGCAAAGGTATAGGTTCGAAATTAGGGTTTGTTCCGCCGCTAATTTGTTTTTTCCCTCCACATCCTCCGGTAATGCTGCTATCTGCGTAGCCGTCAATGAGTCCGCGAAGTAGTAGTTTTTCGGGTTTATAGAGTGTTTTGCGACCATTCCCAATTGGAAGCGATTAAGCCAAAATTCCCACAACATGGGGGTTCCGTATGTTTCGCCGGCCAAAATGACACGATTCTAAGTGGGTTTTTCCACCCACTTACGCCTGCTATCTGCGCCATGTTGAAAAAGCTAATTCAATACTTGAATTAAGATAATAGATAAAGAGACCACTGATTTAAGTCAGATCAAACGAGACAATGTTTTTGGTGAAATCCGAAGGTGGCACACAATCCGAAGGCCAAACACTTGCCGTTGAAATGAAATGAAATGATTGACAAAAGGAACTATCAAGAACTAAATAGACTTGGATCACTGATTTAGAACTATGACGAGGTATTTGCATTCGAGTAAGTGAAGGTGCACTGGATTTTGAAAACACTCGTTTTGATTGTTGGGAATAATTTTTACTTTATCGGAGGGCCGATGACATAAATTTTCGAGCGATCATGCTGCAACGCTTGAAGTTCGAGATCTTTCAACTACCTTAACTGCAAAATTTATTTTTTCATAAGCACACCAGCAGGACACAATTAAACGTAAGTTTATGTTTTTAATCTATGCAGGGGCGGAACTTAGGGGGGGGGGGGAGCGGACGCCTCGCCCCCCTCAGGGATTCGACCACATGCCGACCCAAAGGGTCCACTATTTGTACTATTTTGAGATATCCATTTTTGGAGACGGAACCTAACAATTTTCTAAAGGCGCCTTAGGCGCCAATATATACTAAATTTAAGGGGGCAGCGCGCGCCGAAAAAACACGATTTTTTCGTCAAATTTTCCAAAAACTGCCTAAAAACCCCTTTTTCGGCCTGTTTTTTTGCCTGCGGCGCAGAACGTTTGGACAAACCAGGGTCTATTTACTGCTTTGGGAAAGCTCGAAAAATCAATTTGGTCGACCTAAAAAAAGCCAAAATTTTGCCTGCGGCGCAGAACGTTTGGACAAACCAGGGTCTTTTTACTGCTTTGGGAGAGCTCGAAAAATCAATTTGGTCGACCTAAAAAAAAAGTCGACAAAATTTTCGATTTTTTTTTGAAAATCCGCCCCCTCCCCTCGAGAAAATTCTAGATCCGCCCCTGAATCTATGTAAAATTTTTCTTGAAACCCCATGGAAATTAGTGGACACAATTAAGCATAAGTTAATGTTTTTTAAATATGTAAAATTTTTGTTGAAATTTCTTGGAAATTTTGCCGAAATGGTACTGGTAAATAGAAATTTCAGAGAGTGAACACCTAAATTTGCGTTTAATGTTGCGCACTAGTGTAATTGGTTCCAGGACTTCAAGTATGTTCAAGGGCACATGAAGTGCATGCTGAAAATTATATAACCTCTTACCGGAAACATCACAGCTGTGCACTTGTCCGCACTGAACAGAACAGTGGCGTAGAATGAGGCGAGAGAAGTTGCAAATGACCAATACATGCTAAATTTACACACCCAATCACTCAACCCTATAGAGAGAAGGAAGGGCTCTTTTCCACATCTTTTCTCTTTAAAGGCATGCAATTTCCGAGCGAAAAACTTCTATTAAAAAATGTATAAATGTTGTGTGATTTTTCATTTTCTAAGTGTATTTTTTTAGATTGCAGGCAGTAGTTTTAAACTTTTTGCGCTCATATTGGCAGTATGATTAGTTAATTCTACTGAAGTCGTTAGTCATTAATTGGAAAAGAGCCTGTGATAGTCCATCCGAAGAGAGGTCTGGCCATGTCTATGAAGCCATTGTAGATGACAGAGAGAAAGTCACTCAGCGCCAGTGAGAACATGAACGCCGCACCCGAAGACATGTTCTTCCATCTGCAACAAAAATGCTGTTTTCTCGAGAAATCAAACAACTGGGATTTTCTTTTATACTGAAAGTTGAAAGTTAAGTAGACCTTTTTAGGTTTACCAGCTTTATATTCTGAACCCTCAATAAACACTGGCAAAATTGCGTCTGCCTAAAAATATTGGAAGGTTTTTGCACTTGCAATTACCAAGCGTTATCAAACTCGAATATAGACTTTTTTCAGGTTAACAAATTGTTTAACAGAATCACTTGAATCACTTTGATCTTGATTCACAATGAATTTAAACTAATTTAATTTCCCACCCAACTTCGCCTGGAGGTAACGAATATGCCTTGAACGGCAAAGGTCTTCGGCTCCAATGTGACCAGGATTTGTTTTGTTTTCATACGAAATATTCTACTTCAATTAAAATGGTCGGCCGATTATTTGTCCGCTTATCTTTTGTCGACTTAGTTGCCACATCTTGCAATCGTTTTTTTTTTTGCTGTGCGCATTTTTCTTTAATCTTGATTTCAGTATTTTATTTACTCCTACTATAGGTAATTTACTTGCCTTGACTTTGTATTTCCTTCTTTAATTTTTGTGTTTCGTTTAAAAAACTACTCGGCCAAATTGATTCGGCCTATTTTTTTCGGCTTAATGACCTAATTGTGGGTCGTGTCAGGGGAAACACAGTTTTAACACTCCCATCCGCACTTTTCAAAATGGTTTGATGTTTACCAATCGGTTTGTTGAAACTTCTTTTTTTATCGTTATGGAAAATTATTTCCAAACTTATCGGAAAAATTTTAGTTTTTCTCAGAGACTTCTACCTCTTGAATTTCAAAAAAGGGGTATCGATTGGAAAACAGCCCGCTCATCTGTGAGAGTGCATACTCCCCTAGAGTCTCTTTTTACTTGACCCCTGTGTCTACGGCTTTGCAAAAAGTCTGTGGGGGAATGTTTGATCTGTATTTTTGTAGAGGAATTTTTTGGCCAGCAGTTTTGATTTTTTCTTTAGTTTTCTCGAAAATACCCGTCTTAAATCTGAGTTTTTGTGTCTCAATGAATAGAAAAATTTTGAAAAGCTACCTGCATCTGCGGCTAAACCCACTTTTTTCTACAAAATTATGGCTTTTTGATTTTTGATTTTTGACCTAAACTAACCTCTACCTTGTGGGCTCAATTAAAGACTCAATAGAGATAACGGGCACTTGGAAGCTCCCCTACATCATGCATTAGCGGCCACTCACAAATCTTACAAAAGTAAAAGTTTTGTTTTTTGACCGTTTTTCAACTTTTTGAATGCTCTCGAAAACTTCCCTGCCATATCTGAAATTTTGAAATCAATTCAAAAAAAGTGTTGCGGGAAGCTCATTTGCTTATGCGACTACGCTCAAATTTTTCTTTCAACATAAGTTTTGGCCCTCGGAAATTTCGATTTTTTGACCGTTGTTTTTTGAAAATTTTCGTTTTTCTTCTCAGAAACTACCCTTCCAGATCTGACATTTGGGGTATAATCGAAAGTACAGTTTGCGTGAGTTTCTTCTGCATAAAAGTCTACGCCCTATTTTTCCACTCGAAAAGCTATGGTCTCTTTGATTTGTTGACCGTTTTGATTTTTGATTTGTTGACCGTTTCTTGAACTTTTCGCGCCAACTATTCTGCCAAATCTGACATCATAGGTTTAATCGAAACGACACGCTGTTGAAAGCCTACCTTTATAATCGGCTATGCCCAGTTTGTATTTTAAAAAAATATGGCCTTCAAACAATTCAATGTTTTGAAACTTTGACATTTGTTTGGAAGCTTTTTGACTTTACGCGAAAACTACCATGCCGAGTCTCATGTTGTTTTCAATCGAGAAACCCAATTTTGGGATTTTTTTCTGCTTATGCGGCCACAACCTGCTTTTCACAGAAAATAGTTATGGATTTTGGAAAGTCTTTCGACTATTTTTCTTAGAATTTTTGACCATTTTATAAAAAATTTTCAACATTCTTAAAATTTACACAATCAAATCTGAATTTCAAAATTCAATTGAAAAAACCGTTTACGATATTTGTACTTGCAGTTGCGGCGACTTCTTAAATTTTGTGAGGCAAATGTTATCTTCTGGAGCAAATTGTTATCTCCTTAATTATATCAAAATTTATTACTCCTCTCAATTATTTTAGTGGAAAAACAATTAAGGCAAAGTCCATTTTTTGAAATCCCATTTTTCCTGCCGCATCAGTATAGCTAATTCATTCAGTATCAAGCTGGTACCTGCAGCTTTAGTTGAGCCCCTTTTTTTATCGAGTCTTTTGGTTCACCTAGTTTTTTACAACATGTGCTTGTGTTGAATCGCAAGTAGTGCGAAGTTAGCTTCGCATCTGTGTAAAAAAAATCCCACTAGTTTTTCCTACATAAAAATCATAAAATCTATAGAAAACATTGAATAGTTTCACGAAAAGTGAAGACTCGGGGTGTTGAATTGAATGGAAAACCTTCGAATCTCATGTTTGAATTGATGATACTGACTTGGAAATTATTAGCATGGTGACGAAGTTTCCAAACACTCCCAGAGCACCAGTGGTGGCACACAGAGAATCTACTCCGAATCGGATTATTTTAGACAGCGGGTAGGCCGAGCCCCAGTCCACGAAGTCCCCGGGAGAGGCCGCGTCTTCACTGTCCGTGTAATTCAGGACCTAAAAGACCATGAACAATAGATGGACATGAACTGTAAGCTTTTTTACTGAATAGAAACATTGAAAAGAGGGGGGGGCTTTGTCTTCAGGTATTTTTTTCCACGCAAAACTAGGTATCAAAAATAATTATTGGAATGAGTCGAGTGAGTTATCATATTAGAGCCGTTTCAGTCTTGATTCGAACATTAATTTATAAAACTAGTGTCAAGAAAAACCGGTTGTTTTTGATTTTTAATCTAGTATCGAACAAATAGAACGAGCGAACAGGCTCTTAATATGGCAATGAGCTTTTATTTAAGCCGCGAAAACCTAAATTTTTTCCAGTAAATTAATTTTTCGAAGATTCTGGTAAAATAAAATCCTAAGAAATTCAAAAAATGTTTCGATTTTTTTAAAATCTGTTTTCGAATGTGCTTAAGGTGATAATATGTTCATTTTATTATCAAATATGTCTTAGCTCTAGTCTTTCGTTCAAATATTCTCATCATCATTTTGTGGTCAAAACCTACAGTGCTACTTATACAGCAACCGACTATCCTGGTTAGTATCCTTTTTAAAGCACTGGAAGGATTTTAAAGAGATACGCATAGTTTTTAACGGCTTCATGAATTTATGCTTTCAATCGAGATCTAAAATTGTCGAAAAACGGAACTAGATTTGAAAAGATTCTAGAAAAAAAATGTTATTTCGGAATGCTAATTGAACGTACAGTAACCTGTTTTTTTTTGTTCTTAAGGTTCTTGTAACTGGATAGATGAAGTTACTTTCTCTGAAAATTTAACACTTACCTCAATTGCCATTTTTGAACTAAATTTTTTGTCCCGCTTATCGATTTGTAAATTTTTGTAATCTAAAGAAGAGTGAGCATATAAAAGAAACTCCTCGGGCAAAATTCAGTTTCCTTCATGAATAAATTGGTTGGGAGCGCAGGGCTCTTTTGATGAGACTTGGCGACACTTTATTATATCGTTGGATTTTCATTCAAAAAGACAAAAAGAAAAGATAATTTAGCGAGGAAATGGCTCCTTTCGACCGCCCAAAATACTTCTGCTTTTTCTTATTTAAATATTAAATTGTTATTTCGGTTTCCATCTAAATCAGGACAATTTGTTACTTTACTTTAACTCAAAATTTTTGCAGCCCATTTTTCCTTAAGTTGATTGGCCTCGTCGGTTTGAAACAACCTCAAAGAGAGTTATTTGATAATGCATTCGAAGCTAATTATAATTTATCAATAACAAAATAGAATTGGACACACCTTGATGTATTCTAATTTGCTCCCAAGTGAACAAACGATGCCTTGAGAATAAAAACTACCTAAAGAGTTATCGTGAAAAATACAAAAAGGTAGATTAAGTCAATGTAAATCAAAGGCGCGCGCAATCAGGGAGATGTTGATATCACCATATTGCAGACGATCAGACTCGGATTTAGGATTTAGGAGGGGGGGGGGGGGGTGCTCACTAACCAAAGGAGGGTCCTCCTTTGGTGTTATTTTATGACATCTATTTTAGGCTGACCAACCCTAAAATTTGAAAGGCGCTTCGGGAAACGTTTTTGTAATCCTGAAAGAACGGGAAAGATTTTTAAGCGTAACTTTTTTTAACCAATTTTAATTGATTGACCTCTGACCGTATTCCTTGATAAAGTACCTATAGTAACCTGCCGCTAATTATGCCTAAAACTTCTAAGAAGCCCGCTCAAAGAAATCAGGATCCCAGAATAAGAAAAAAATTGTCCGTTTATTGTTTGTCTGTTTATGTTTTGTTGGCTTAGTTGACACATCTTGAATTTTCCCCCTTTGCAGATTTCTTTGTAATTAATTTCTTAGTTTTCAACTAATTCTGCTACCCATTTATTTCTAAAATTCTACTGGCCTTGACTTTGTATATTTTCCTTTTTTGCTTTTTGTTCGATTAAAAAAAATTTTTAATCGAAAAAAATTTCGTGCGATTAAAAAAATTATCGGCATAAATGATTTCGTCTGATAAGTTTTTGACTTACTAAACTTATTTTGGGCCGCTCGAGGGAATGATAAAAAGTATACTTTTCTCCGGATCGCACGAAACGTTAAAAATCTCAGAATAGAATTTATAGTTCAGAGTTTTTCACGACAACAATTTTATTTTCACTTGATGGTTGTTTTTTTTTGTATTTTCGTTGAGCTCCGTCTAATGTGTTTCTGTGCGTGTTTTTTTGCAAAACAGAACATCATTCCAGATAACGTTTTGAAGTTTTTTATTGTGGCTTTTTCCCAAAATTATTTCCGTTTTCTTTGGACTTATTGGCTCTTCTTTTCTTTCCTGTCTGCTAGCTTTCAATGCTACTTTTGTGTTATCGCAAGTGATGCAAAGCTCCGCTTTGTCTCTGTGTGATTAACATTTCACGCTACTCACAGGATAAGTTAGCTATTCGGTATACAAAGTTGGCTGCAGCAAAATATTCAGCGCGCACTGTGTGAAATGAAGAATTTATGCAGAATTATTTTTCAAACATAGTCATGCTTGGGATGGACATTCTACGTTTAGTCAATGGGGGGAGCTAATTTACAGCTGATTTAAAATGAGGCAGCTAATTGGTTAAATTAACTCCATACACGGCTCAAATCGCAGCACTTATTCTTTGTTATTATTAGACTGAAATTCATAATTTTTGCCAATATGTAGTTTACCAAATCTATCCGGGACCAATTAAAGGGCAGTTGGAACATTCCGGGCTTGGCCCTGATACAAATAGTCTTGTTTTTAGTTATAGTAAAAAATAAAAGTAAGTGAAAAATATAAAAGTAAGTGCTAAAAACTTGAGGTTCCCCAAACTTCGCCACTCTTGCCTTTCGCTCCTCATTCATCATGAGACTTTTTGTGAGTTAAAAGACTAGAAACGTGCGTGGAACAAAGTGTGCCAATTAATTTAAGAACGCGGAAATGCGTGGTTGATGAAGCGAGCCACTTTCAGTTCTGATTCGTATGATAGAAGGAAGTGTTTGCCCAATTAGTTTGTCTCAAATCAATTGGGTAAGATTTTGATTGCGGAATAATTCAATTTTTTAAATTAAAATCGTTGGCACTTTTGCTTTCAAAAGCTTGAAAGCGCGAATAAAATAGCTCAGAGAGGTATTTTTCAAACCGCCAAAATTGATAGCAAGTGGAATATCCTGTTTTGATTTGAAGCCAATATGATCAACAATAATTTGAACTCAAGAAAGCGATATTTTCAAAAATGCTGTTATGATTTTACCTCAAAAAGTCGATTTTTGCCAAAAAAAAAAAATTGTTGAAAACTATTAACTTGATTACCTCACAAACATCGCATAATAAACATTTTATAATTTTTCTAAGAAAGTCTGATCAACATGTTATCTGCTACCTTTTCAAGTGAATTGTAAAAAATGTTTAGGAGTATGTGCATAAGTTGTATTCAAAAGTTCCATCGAGTTTAATAAGTAACTTTTTGTGACCAGCAGAGTATTAGCAACTGGCGCAGAAGTGTTTTTCTTTGCCAAAAACTTTTGAGAACAGACATCTCAATTTCAAAACTTTTGATTCCTTGCAAATTTCAATGGACATAAGGAAATCATTTTCTTTTATTTTTCGGCTTTTTTTAAGTCATCTCGTCCAGGTTTTTTGTTATAATGATTTGAAGATTTCCTCTTATTCTTTTTCAAAGGCCCGCGAATCACGCCATTTTTTATGCAAAAACGCGAATGGCGCAAAAATTGAGCAATAGGTTTCAAATCAGACGTTAATATCAGATATCACAGGTGAATGAAGAAACTACGCAATGGTTCACTATCCTCAATTTTGGTGTCTTTTCAGGCTTCGATCATAATATTTTTTAGAAATTGAGTAAGTTGGTAATTTGGAGCTTTATAGGTTGTTTTTACACTCACACATACACACAAAAAAAAGCGAATCTTAGCAAAAAAAATAGCAACCATTTTTTGGTATCCTTGAATTTTCTAATGCCTCCAACTTTCCGCTGACAATTTCGTACATCATATCAACCCTTCTCACTATCAGCAAGCATATTCTCTTATTTTATTCAAAATAGCATAAAGTGATATGAATATTCAAATTTATGTTCAGAATCCTTAAATAACAGTCAAAACTGATTTAAGGGTTAAAAACAAAATATTCTCAGCAAAATAATTTCATTAAATGAGTTGAAACACTATCAAAAACTTAAAAGAAAAACTTTCATCTTTAATACGATTTCGCAAATGAGCATGGAATACGAAAGTTATTGGAGGCACGTAGTCAAGCTCAAAAGGTGGAAATTGCTGAGCTTAAACGCGCTACTGTTACGATTTTTTTTCGGGCTGCAAAAATGGTCCACTGTATAATTATATAAAATCCATAAAAACTGCAATTCATTTTGAAGTAAATGACTTAAATCAACTTTTTTGCGGAATGTTAGGTTATAGGCAACGAAAAACTAGTAAGAAAAAAAGATCTTTAGTCTTCCTTATAGTTTTTCTATTTTCGTTTTTTTTTTTCAGTTTATTTGATACACTAATTACTAATTAAGCACTATTATGCGATTTTGTCAAAAAAACTTTAAAAAATTGTTTTTCTTGGAGTTACGTAATATCTGATGTAAAAAGAAAGTATACGAATTAATACTGGTTTTCTTTTCAAAATAAAATTGATTTTCATTCTTTTGTCATTACAGTGTTTGCCGTTTTTGATTTCAATCTAAAAAGGCCCAAAATCTCTGTAACCAAAATTCCGTACAAATTCGTTCGAACTCTCTTCGAAGAGTTATGATGTTTTACTATCAGCAATAAAAACAAGCAACAAAAACTTGATTACATCTGGCTAGAGCGAAATCATTCAGTTTCTTTCTTAGACAAACAGATTACACGGAAGCGTGCGCGCTTCGTCAGTATTTGAAAAATTATCTTTCCTCGTGAAATTTGCATGTTTTTCCTCAACACTGTCATTTTTGAATCGCAATCGCCTGTTGAGCAGTAACTGAATTGGTTGCGAGCTTTGATGAGTATTATAAAACAATTAGAAATTTGAATTCAAAAGTTTGAAGTATAAGGTGTTTTTCTCGTATAACTAAAAAAATATGTACCTTTGTTGACCAAAAGTGCAGTTCATACAAGTCTCATACTTTTTCTTATGCCTTGAAAACACTTTATAAAAGTTTTTGGAAGTTATATGACTATCATTTGAAATTTATATGACAACTGTTTTCTTTTCTTTTTACGGAATTGCATGACCATTTTTTTCATTCTTTTGAAATATATGGCTAGCAGTTTTCTGTAATTTACATTTACGCAATTTTTTTCTTTTGCTTTTTGTTTTACTAATTTCCGAGGTTAGAACAACATTTAAAATATCATAGAAAAGTGTATTACAAAATTTTGGCATGAGGTAAAACTATCATTGAAACAGCGGTATCATAAAATCAATCATTTCTTACAAATTGCGCTGAAAAAATCAACAATAATTTTTTTCAATTGCTTGAAATATTGCGCGATTTTTTTGCAGAAGAGTGTCTAGATTCTGTTCGGAATAAAAACGCAGGTTTGGAGTGAATGCAAGAAAATATATCTCACAATTTGATATAGCTTTTGGTAAACTCGACTACGTTATTGACAAAAAATTATAGAATTGCATGCAATTTTTTTCTAACAAGTTTATTTGAGTACGGAATTGATTTTGCGACTGAAAAACAGTTTCGGGGAATTTCGGCAAATGAATTTGGGGAAAATTTGCTTTCCCTTTTTCTGCGAGAACTTTGGGAACATCTTATGCCGCATACTTTTTCGTTCGACAAATTCAGAAGTTTTCAAATTGCGCTTTTGAAAACAATATGCACACTCCTTCAATTATGCAATGTTTTGCAAAGTGTGTTCTAAAACGCGGCGCACGAAAATTTGCGAAAGTTACGCTTTTCTGGCGCTTCGGGAGAAATCAAAAAAATAGTTGAAAGAATTTTTTTTCAAAGCCAGCTGGATGAAATCACAAATCAGAAGTCAACCATGCAACCGAAAAATGACTGTGAGGCATCCGTCCCCTAGTGGGTCTGGTGGATAACTTCGAGTACCATGTCCCTCAGATCAATTGATATGACCACTCGAGCATCGATAAACACACACTCGTCTCGTGCATTCAATCTTTTGAGGAATTTGTGGAGATTTGCCCTATACGATTGCTTTCTGGCCTCTACGCAGATAGAAAATTTTTCAAACTCTCTAGCTCGGAAAAAAAAACGTTAACTTTGCTAATATAAATTCCGAATCGTAATTGCTTACTGGTAGCGCAAAATTATTTGGGTTTCTTGAGACGTAGTCAGCATATCTTAGGTGTTGAATTTCGAAGCAGAAGAGAAATAAGCGTTTAATCCATCTGATTAGATTGTATGAGGTTTTTCTTCTGATGCTTTTGGTGAAATATTTTCCATATCGATAGTGTTTGAAGTATTCGAATGGCCAAACTACTCTCGAAGCTCCAAATCATTATTGAGTACTTTTATTCCTATGTATTCAGGAAACGTGTTGCATACAAAATCTGTACATAACCATCTCAGAAACTTTGCCATAGTGCCACTCCAAGTCTAACTTTTGAGGCATCGCACACTGCTCTAGTTTCAGTTTTAGTTGATATGTCTTCTATTTTCAGTTGTGTCGGCCGACAGTTAAAAGATTTTCTGATACGTTCTTTTTATGGATGTCTTCTCATTTAAAGTTAATCTTTTTCGCTGTTCATCAACGGTTTCGTGAAGACTACGGTCCATCCATCTGCTCAATTGGTTGTTATAATCGGCCCAATGGTTCAGTGTAAAATCTGTTGCTTGCTGCGTCTTCTTTTGAAATATGTATCCATAAGGCGATTTTCATGCTGTTTTACAAGCTGTCTGACTTGTGATTGATCAGAAATGACATTGTGCTTTTTGATTCCGCTATTGCGACTGCCATTTGTGTTTTGTTTTCTTGAGAAATCAGCAACAACTAATAAAATTATGTGACCATCGCAGGAGGATATCGGGAATTTTCCGCCCTCCTCAGAGGGTATACCCCCTGACAATTCGAAGTCCCAATTTTGGACACTTTTTTGCGGCATCGATTTTCGATCGACAAACTCAGAAGTTCTTCATTGGCGTTTGAAGCCAATATACACTCAATTTTGTTTCTTTATTTTGATAAAAACCATCGAGCATTTTTAAAGTTAAAATCTTTCGAAAAAAAGTTTCCTAAACGTGGTGCAATACGGTTCGCCGAAACTGCTTGCCCCGTCTTCGAATGGAATCTGTTTCGATGCGGCGTTTTTTAGTCATACTGACACGTGATTGATCAGAAATGACATTGGGTCTCCTGAATCCGCCACTGTGATTGCCTCCAAGCGTTATCAGATCAGAACATGCGCTTTTTTCGCGTTAACAACTTGTTTAACAGATCCACTTGAATCACTTATATCTTGGTTCAAAAATAGCTCCAAATGTTATGCGTTTCAAGTACTTAGCCTGTAGGTGGGGGATGCGTTTGGAACGGCAAGGACGGCAAACTTTGTTGACTCGAATCTGGCCAAGGACTTTTTCTCAAAATGAAAATTATCCTTTCCAAAGATTGTGGGCCTCTTGTTTGTCTGCTGGCTTTATTGGCTCAGTTGCCACATCGTAAAATTGGTTTTTAGCGCAATCTTCAATTGGTTGTTTTAAGTGCTTTGAATTATTTCTATACTTGTTTTGACTTCGTATAATTTTCTGTTTTTGTATAATTTTCACTTAAAATTTTGTTCGATTTGAATCGTTTCAGCTTGTATATTATCGACCTATTTAAAGTCATTTCAGGAAAATCATGAATTTTTTCATTCATATTGGATTGAACAGAATGCTACAATTCTTAGAAAGAAATTATAGTTTAAAGTTTTTCATGACAGCAAATAAATTTTCGGTTCTACTGGAGTTTACTCAATTTTGGTCGGTTCAGTTGCTGCTTGTTAGTTACTTTTCTATTTTTCATCAACAACCTTCGATTGTGTTTCTTAACGAGTTTTCCGAAAACGGAGTATAATTTCAGACAACCTTTTGATTTTTTCAAGCTGTGCTTTTTTGAAGGTTTTTTCAACTTTTTTGGACCTAGTGGCTGTCTTTTCTTGTCTGCTTATTATAAATTGAAATTCAATCAACCATCTGGAACATCTGGCGTAGAAGTAACACACACACATACACACACACACATACACACATCTGCTAGAGACAGCAAAGTCTCGTGGTTCGAAAACGACCTGGGAGTGTTTTTTTTGCAAACATGAGTTTTTGTAATTTTTCGGTTTATCCGTCCGTTTATATATTTTTGTCGGCTTAGATCCTCTAACCATATTTTTTCTAAAGGTTCAATTTTCTTTTAAGTTGTAACACCCGCATTTGACGTCAAGTCCCGGGATTTCGATTCCAGTGCGACTTGTTTTTTTTTTCAAACTGAAAACCTTCAGCTAAATTAGGTTTTAATTGTATGTCTGCTTATTTTTGCCGGCTTAGTTCCCACAGAAATTTTTTTTGAAATTTCAATCAATTCAAAAGCTTCTTGGGAAGTTTTTTTTGTGCAGGTAATTTTGTTCCAAAATTTTTGGGATTTTTCGCACCTCTTATAAATTTTCGTGACAAAAACGGTTTTTGAAGGTGTTTTTAATTTTTGATTTTTCTTTTCATGTAATTTTAATCACGGTCACTTAGCTTTGTATCGCGAGTGTTGCTCATATTCGCCTCTGTGTAGAAAATGCGGCTTTTTAAGGTATACGTTTTTTAAGGTATCATGTTAAACTTTAGCATAGAAACTAGTTCTTCGGTCAGTTTCCTTTAGGCGGATGCAGTATCTGGTGATAAACCCGATACAAGGGTTGAACTCGATACATCAGAAGTAAGTTCTGGTCATACAATTTCACGCTAATTGCGAATAATAGGAAGCTAAGTTTTTAAAGGCTTTTTTTCTGGTATCAACAATTTAGATTGTTTGTCTGGATAAATTATGGATCGGTATACAGTTAGTCTCAAAAAACTTTCCAGCAATATTTGAAACAAAAAAGTATGCCTAACAGGGGCAAATTTTGGGGGTATTTCCACATCACGTGTTCATGGCCGCCGAACAAGGATTTTGACAAGACTTTCATCAAAACTCCAGCTCTGATTCTTACACTTTTTGCCGTTATTTCAAGTCAGGGACCTCGACTTTGGTGTTTGAATTCTAATAAAGTCAACTTACCAGATTTTCCATATTGTTACTTGCTGCCTTCTCTCGTTTGCTTTTTGCTGGACAGAAGGTGAATACGCAGTAGACAGAAGGAAAATATAGATGCCAAAGAACTATTTCGCAGCGAATAAATCAATTCTCTGATTCAATATGAATTGTTAAAAGTAAGGGTAAATGCTCTTATAAACGTCCAGTATGTAAGCTAGTAAGCACACGATCATTCCTCAAAGAAGTAATGACTTTTATTGGTGATTTTCGCTCAGCAATTCTATTTTTTGACCTGTTTTTCTATGAAAATTATATTATAAAGAAAATTTTGACGGCGATTTGAAAAGAGAATCAAATCGAATCGGGTTCTTCGAATTAGAGTACAAATCCTTCTTAGCAACAGTTCTTGTTTTTAACAAATTGGACAGAATTCGTCACGCAAGCTTCTAAGGATCTACCAATTATCATTCACCTATAGCAACCCGTATGGAACTAATTTAAATTTAACAACTGTTAGTGGGTTTCTGGTGGCCAGATTGAGAAATAAGTTTCAAAACACCGTCATAAATGTGAACCTTAAAAAGAATTCGAACCCTTTCGAAAAATTTAGAGCCCTTACGGATCAAATTTAGTGCATGTTTAGTAAAATGAGTATTTTTGTGGCTTTTATTTGATTCTTTATGTTTTGTTTCTTGATTTTTATTTCGACGTGAAATTGCAGTGTGATTTGGACTCTTTTTAAGCTTTTACACCCCATTTATCCTATGGTTCAACTCTACTTATTTATAATGATTGCAAAAAACCAGGTGATATAAAAGCTAACAAGTAGTAGCTCAGTGCACGAATTTCTAGTTCAGTTTTTATGAAGGATATCAGGGAAATACTTGTCATTAAAACCCGTAAAAAGCAACCCCACGTTTGATACGCTACATGTATCACAAGCAAAACTTGCCGCCGGTTTAATTTCTCTTAAATTTCTACCAATCATTTAAATCTGGATTATTATTTGAAACACTGACTTAAAGACGAAAGAAACAAGAATTTCTTTTGCTGTTTTCAGCACAAAATAAACCAAATTTGTCTAATTTTGTCCAGACAAGTATAATAAATATAGACGATCCAGACAAGTTCATTAATTCTCAGATTCTGTTTATCACAACTGAAGTGCCCTTTATTGCGAATAATCTTATTGAAGCATAAAACTGGGCAAATTTCGTCTGTCAAAATATGTTGTTTCTCCCGAAAACATGAAAAAATCTCCCGCTAACCGGAAAATTATTTTAGAAATAACTGCCAATTTTGATGGCCAGTAGTTGTTAATTAGCAAATAAACAGCGCTTTTCCTCCATTTGAGAAAAGCTATTTCAATTGAAATCTTGAAACTTTCACGAATACAAGCAAATTCATCATACGTGCAAGCTTTTAAAAAAAAATTTGTTGAATTTTGTAGCGACCTTTTAAATCAAGATTGGTGTCTGAAAAATGTTGTCGCATATTTACAGTAATGTGGATTAAAATCTTGTTTTATCTCTGGTCGAAGAAATATCACGGGCCATTAAATATTCAAACACCTAACTATGAACCATATAAAAGCCACAAACAAGCTTTATAAACAAATAAGCACAAATAAGCTTTTCGCCATCTGGCTGCACACGATCTTTCAAATATGCTGACGAGAAGCATTTTCTCAGGACAAAGATTCAAATCATAATCACAACTCACAACACAATCTTCAGTCAATCAAAGTTTTTTCTCTAAACTATAGATTGTGTGCAAGATTCTGAAAAAGAGCGAAAAAATGCGACCTTCTATCAGATTAATGGTAACGGAATCTAAGTTTAATGAGATTGATAATTCGAGTTCTGCTGAAAATTCATTAGCATAGCCCATTTTAAAATTTTTTTTTGAGAACACGTTTAAATATTTTTAAAGGTTCCCATGTTTTTAAACCCAATTTAATATCGCAAAGCTTACCTAACTACCATGTATTTCTCGGTCGAACATAATCGATGCAATGATAACTTGGGTCTTACGGTCGAAACATGTCGCCCTTGGGTCGAGACGGGGAAAATTCACCAATATTTGGTGGAGCCGGCCGAAGCCTAAATCGGAAATCTTGGTCGCGCCAGTTGCAGACAAACTTTCTTAGGTCGCATCGGTCGCGGCGTAATGCGACAACTCATAACAAAATACATATCGCAAAAAAAGATAACTCGCAACAAAAGGCAAATCGCAATATACTCGCCACCGCAGACGCGCAAACATGTTGAGAGCTTGCCAACAGAGGTATAATTTTATACGAGTTTTGGTAGCGCGCCCACCGGCGACCTTGAACCAAAACTCTTAAATTATAATTTAATTTTCAAACTATGCGAGTTGTTGCTTTCCTTAAATTTTGCGAGTTGTTTTTTGTTACGAGTTGTCTTCTGTTGCTAGTTGTCTCGGTTCCCGGTCTCGTTTAACGTTCCTTCGGTTGCGGTTAAATTTCCTTAGTTGCGCATGTCGCTGAAACATTGGCTGGGTCTGCAAATTTTGCAAATAACGAGTTTGGTAGCGGTGGTCTTAAAATCTATTTTCGTTGCGACATCTTGAAAATGCCAATTTTCGATTGCGATCGTGCAATCAAAAAACTACTAACTCAGCCTGAGCATTGGCTGTTGAGTCAGAGAAAAACAGTCTGCAAATTTAAAAACCTATAGTTTATTAAGTTTCAGATTGACAAAACTATGTCCAGAACAGTTAAAGGGCAGCCGGAAACCTCAATGATTTGTACCTGTACGGGCAGTGTTGTAAAAAGTTAGAGACTAAAATTTTGTTACCTGATGCGAATGATAATTTGGAGAAGATGTGGACAAGGTTGACCTTTGGAATACAGTTATCAAAATAAGTATACAAGTTACCATGATCGCTTTCAGGTTTAATCAGTCTAATTACAGCGAAAAGTAGAAAACAAGTTAGCAAAAGTATCAACACCTTAAAAATGTTTTGAATTAAGTTTGAGAATCCATTGATTTATGAGCAATGTAAATCATTGCAAAGTTGTTTTGTCAAGCCAGACCAATTTCCATAAAAATATCTATTTAATATGATGAAAACACTTGGCCGTGTTTTTTGGCTGGATGAGACGGATTATCAAGAATGAATAAAAAGTTGAACGGAAAAGAACTCTGCTCTGTGATTCGTGAAAATTTCAGGTGTCAGACTATAGTTTCCGAAATGATTAATCAAATTTAGAAAAACTACCCTTTCAATTTTTGTTTTTAATCTGATTTTAAGCGATAAGAGCAGAATTTTTCCGGGTTGACGTCCATAAAAGAAAAATGCTTATCATACAATTTCATGTATGGCGACTATGGAAAAAATGCTTATCATACAATTTTCATACAAAATTTAAAAACTGTATGAAACGTTTTTAGAGAAATACTTCTGTTCTATTTCCATCTTTTGAATCTTTCTGCTCAATAAAAACATGATTTCAATTTTGGTCGAAAAAAATGCTTATCATAATATTTTCATAAATGAAAATTGTATGATACGCATTTTGCTATAGAAAAAATAAAATCTTCAAAGTTGTTTTAACGATGTTTCTGGATGAATTTACATGAGTTTAAAAAAATTTTATTGAAAGAATGCATTTTGAATCTCAAAAAAATGATTTCAATTTTGGACAAAAAAATGCTTATCATATAATTTTCATATATGGCCTTTTTTCTCAACTACCAAAATTTTCAAACCAAAAATTATCTAGCCATACACAAAAAATTACATTTTTGATGCATAGTTTCATGTGAAAATGTAGAAATTAACGTAGGTGGCAAAATTCACCAAATGCAGTTTATCTGCGTGGTAACTGTCAGTTACCTTTTGGGTTTTCTTATGACAAAAAGTCCAGAGTTTCGGATGAAATACAAAATTTCAAAAAAAATTTTTTTTTTATTATTTTCATGTATGGAAAAAATGCTTATCATACAATTTCATAGTATGGAAAAAATGCCTATCATAAAATTTCATAGTATAGAAAAAATGCTGATCATGCTAATTTTTTTGGTTTTGATCTATGAAATAGTATAAAATGATATCTTAAGCATTTTTTCATAAAATGAAACAGTATGATATGCATTTTTTGTCAACCCGGGGTGTTATTGATGGTTGTAATAGGTTTTTGTTCCGGTTTCTAAGAATATGACAAGACACTTCTGCCCGACGTATATTTTTTTTCGCGCAAATTTCTTTTTAAATTGTTGTTTTCGGCAGGAACTACATACAAAATGTGTACTATTTAATTCAATTTTTGAGTAATAAATTGGTTCTGGTCTAACTTTAACACAATCGTTGGCAAAATTTACTCTACATAGCATATTGGGTGATAGTTTTTAAAAATAGTTTTTTTTTCTATTTGCCAACTTTCTTTGAAATTTCATCATTCTTAACGTACTTAGTACTTAAAAGTACTTTGTAGACGTCAACGGGCTGTGGGAATAATATAATAAAGGCTTGCTTTGCCTTAGACGAGCTTTGTTGGTTATTTCGACTTTCGAAAGAAGTGAGACTCACATTAGCTTGGCGTCCTTTTTATTAAGCCCACTTTCGAAAATAAATTCAAAGTTATAGCGCGTGTGTTACGCACTATGCGAAATACGTCTTGAGCCTTCGTAACGTGCTTTCTTTCCTATTTTTGTAACGAAATTAACAGAATATTTGTGCTCGGGGTAGGTTTTCCTTAGACAAATTTCGACTTTTTAACTAGCCATATCATTCAAAAGTTACTGTTGTCTTGAGCTTAAATTTGATAACATATTTTACCTGTGATTAATTTTTGTAAAGTTATGTGGGTTTAAAGATTGCCATCGTGGCCAGTTTGTGATAATTAACGCGCGATATATTTTGCGCTATTAACGCGTAAGCGGAGATTTAATCCGTCTTAGAAATCGTTCCAAATTGGTTGAAAGAAGCTTATTTGCCATAATTGATTTGTTACAAGGAGCGAAATTTATCTCTCTGTACTTTATATGGCAAGTGGGGAGATGATCTCACAAAAATCTCAAATTTTACGGAAATATTTTTCGTTTTATTTTGTTACATGTAAATTTTTTTACGTTATTATTGCTCAATAGACCTTAAAAGGCAGTTGGAACATTCAGGGCTTCGCCTTGATTCGAGCAGTCTTGTTTATTATTTAGAAAATTTATCTACTGAAAGTGTAACACGAGTTATCATCTTAACACGAGAACAAAGTTTGTCCCAAAATGAAAGCCAGCTAATTTTTCAAATTATTTCCTTGTATGGCTCAAATTTTTTTCGTCAACAATTAAAATAATTTTGCGACATAATTTAAAACTTAGTCGCGATGGCCTTAAAAATGGTCTTGACATAGTCCTAATTATCTCATTTTTCACAATTTTCAAGTGGAGTTGGTCTAAAACTAAAATCGGACAAACAAATTCCAACCAAAATTTGACTTTTTGTCAGATTTTTGCTTGCAAAATTGTCCAGTTTATCTGTTGTTTTTTTTTTATTTTAGTTATTTATACCAGCATATTTGCTGATCAAAGATATATTGAAACTCTTCGAACTCAGTTGAACTCAGTCAAAACGTTTTTTTTCGGTCGAAATATTTTATACTTTTAAATGGCTTGGGTTGAGACGGTCTAAATATATTGTGACTGGGTCGATACGGTTCAAACATACCAACTTTTGCTCGAATCGGTCGAAACATAAATCAAAAACCTTGCTTGCACTGGTCACCGTTAACTTTTTTGCGGTCGTGCTGGTAAAGGATGATTTTTCTTTGTTCGCGCCTGTCGCGATTAAATTTCCTTTGATTGCGACCGTCGCGGACACACTGCCGAGATCTGCAAAGTCTGAAAATACCAAATTTTGGTAGCTAATTACTGAAATAACCAAATTTTGGTCGCGAAAGTCTGAAAAAAAACGAAAACTCGGTCGCTACCGCCTGATCATAAATCACAACCTCGACCCGGGTAATAGAGACTCATGATAAGTTCAACTAATAAATTAACAACAAAAATGGTAAATTTTATAATGATTCTACAATTTAGTTATTAAAACAGATATGAAAACGTGGATTGCCATAGTTATTTACTCAGATGTTTTCACTTGTGTTTCTTCCCCCTTCAGAGAGACCATTTAACGATTTTAGGGAGGAGGTAATTTTCTTCTAGTTCTCTTCACTTCATTTCACTCAAATTATTCCACAAAGGAAATCTGTTCATGACAGATCATCGCATCTTTCCCCCAACAGCCTTCCGCGCTGATTCGATCTCCCTTCTTTTGGTCTCCTTCAGAAACACAACATAGACATCAATTTTACGGTGTCAACATTGATTTTACAAGCGTTTATATGAAGACTGATTGTGTTTCCATTTAACTAATCATTTCACATGATCATTGAGTTTTCATGACCATTGGACAATGTGAACAACAGAAAAATATCTAAAAATTGCAAGTTGCAAGTTTGGGGGGGGGGGGGGGGGTGGGGGCGTGCGAAGAGTTTGGTAAATGTGACATATGGTTTATATGTCTATATATGGTTTATATGTCATCGTGTTTATACTTCAGCATTTTGTAGGATCAGGCATATCACAAGGAAACTATTGGCTGTCATCGCTGCCGTGGTTTGAAGTTAATTGTGAAACAGCGGTTGATTATTTGAACAAATGATAATTTAAATGATAAACAGGCAACAGAAGTTTCAATTGTGAAATGGGTACCGTCAATTGGTCAGATTGCACGCCAAATATGTCAGACGCATGCCTGAAAAAAAACTAGTTGTCGAAAATACTTTTCCGTTAGATAAAAATATTGTTTGGTTTACAAGAAATAACATGGGTGAAGAAAAAAGGCGCTTTCTCGAACCGGTCTTTCTGATCCATAATTTGGTCATTTGTGTTAGTTGTCACATGAAAGTATACCTAATAATCAGGGGCGGATCTAGGATTTTCTCGAGGGGGGGGCGGATTTTCAAAAAATTTTCGAAAATTTTGACGACTTTTTTTTAGGTCGATCAGATTGATTTTCCGAGCTCTCCCAAAGCAGTAAAAAGACCCTGTTTTGGCCAAATTTTCTGCGCCGCAGGCAATTTTTTGAAAAAACAGGTCAAAAAAGCCGTTTTTGGGCACTTTTTGGAAAATTTTGACAAAAAAAACGCGTTTTTTGGCGCGCGCTCCCCCTCAAAACTAATATATATTGGCGCTGAAGGCGCCTTTAGAAAAATTTTAGGGTCGGTCGGCCAAAATTGGATTTCTTAATAAGTACCAAAGGGGGGACCCTTTGGGTTGGCAGGGGTTCGAATCCCTGAGGAGGGGGCGTCCGCCCCCCCGCCCCCCCACCTAAATCCGCCCCTGCTAATAATTAGTAATGATACCGATAAGTTAAAAATGAGTTTATGCAGGGGCGGATCTAGGATAAAATTTTCGAATTTTCGAAAATTTTGTCGACCTTTTTTTTGGGTCGAACATATTGATTTTCCGAGCTCTCCCAGAGCACTAAAAAGACTCTGTTTTGGCCAAATTTTGTGCGCCAAAGGCAAAATTTTGAACAAACAGGTCAAAGAAGGTGTTTTTAGTCACTTTTTGAAAAAATTTGACCAAAAAATTGCGTTTTTTTTTCGGCGCGCGCTCCCCCCTCAAAATTAGTATATTGGCGCAAAATGTGTTTATTTTTACTTTTTCTTAAATCTTGAATTTGTTGACGACACGGATAGCCGGGGACTGTGCAAATAGCACAGAGTGGTCCGACCATAGTGTTAAAAAATACAACAAAAAAAAATTTCAAACTTTTGAAGTAACTTGACTCGACTAAAACAAAACTTTACGGCTTAAACTACGCATAAATAAGCTATCGGAAGCCTATTCGCTCGCCTTACTTTGCTCGAAATAAAACCATAAATCAAAAACATCAAACTAGTTTTTTTTAACTACCGAAAAAACTTTTTCAAAAGTTTCGTTTGAATCACAATTTAAAGGGCTTCAACAATAAATATCACTCAACCCATTCCAATGATTTCTTGTGGTACCTGATTTTGCGTGGAAAACAAGAAGATAAAAAGCTGGAACACCCGAACACAAAGTTCCTCCCCATTTTTCAAATAACCAGAACTAAAATCTGGATTACTCAGAACCTTAATTCACCATTACCGTGATTTTAGCCGTTCTAACTTCTGAGTAAAGCTGAAATTTTTACTGATTTTAATTACTTGTTTTCTGTCTTGGGCATAAAAACAAAAGGTTTTTCAGATTTCTAGAAAAAGATTTATAAAAAAAATGGAAAATAAATGCAAGAGAAATTTGCATGCAAAAATAAATACTTTCTTTGGAAAGCATTTGCTTGAACACGCTTCAAAATGTGCGCTTCAAAATATTTTAGTAATAAAATCTTAACCTGAAAAATTTGTAATGTTGCTATTTGAACATTTCTAGTCATAAAATTTTTGCTAATGGAAATCCCTCTTTTAAAAAGCTTTCGCATGCGATTTGTGGCATTGTTTTATCTTGGGGATGCAAGTGCGTATTTTACGGTTGGGGTTGGGGGCAGATCAAGTTTTTTCTCGAGGCAGGATTTTTGAAAATTTTGTCAATTTTTTCTAGATGACCAAATTGGTTCTCTGAGCTCTCCTGAAACACTTTTAAAACAATTTTGCCAAGATTTTCAGTGCCGTAGGCATATTTTTCAACGTAGCGGCGTTTTATTGCTCCCCTCTGGAAAAAGATCCGATTCGCGCCTTTAGATAAAATTTAGAGTTTTTTAGCCAAAATGATTGTCATAAAAGTGTCCCTGTTTAGGGTTAGTGCAAACAGGTTTCGTCCCACGATAGATTTTTTCCTAAAAAGATTATGGCATTGTGGCGCTCTGGTAGTGGTGGTGCGCAGTAATTACATGATTGCTGGTTCAAATTGCACATGCACTGCAATTTCCAAGATGAGTCATAGCTTAATGGGTGCTGGTTACATGTGCACTTGCCAACCTACATAATTATCCTCCCGGTTAGGCCTCCGGGCATGTTGACTAAAAAACGAGATTTGGTCCTATTTTGATACACCAGCAGATTTTGTCCATTTTATTAAACTAGTCGCCGACTCTTTTTACTCGATTTATTATAAGTTATAAAGCCCACAATTGGGTTGATACGGGTTGCAAGATTTCCAGCCCGAAACTTGAGCTATTTATAAAAAGTGCTGATGTTTATCGCCGCGATAGGGCTGGTGTTTTTTGAAAACTTTAAAAAATAGGTCAAAACCTGCAGCAGGACGAAATCCGTCAACTAGGTTTCAAAGTTTAGACAAAATATTTTGCGGAACGAAATCGGCCGTGGGACGACATCTGTGTCAAGCGGTAGGGTTAGTGTCCAAGCTGGAACCGTGAGGGGTTAAAAGTAGGAAAACATGGAGTGAATCTGTATAGCAGTTAGTGTCTTTGTCCATGTACCTTGTAGTCTCTGGTCTTAGTGATGTCCTTCTTAGTGGCCTTGTGTATATCGTTGGGCTGGCCATGGCAGTGGTTCTTGTGATGTGCGGCACATTTCACACAAACATTCGCGTTCAGTTGTCTACAATGAATGTTCAGTCGCATTCATGTCGAAATGAAAATGAATCATCAAGAGGAATCCCCCGTGACAGAAGAACCAAATGACTAAGTTATACCGGTAAATCAGAATTCAATTTTTAAAAAAATGAGAGGAAAAAGCGTGAAAACCAAAGATTTTGGACAGTTTGAAGTCTTTTCAATTGGTTTCAAATATTCTGACTTTCAGTCGTTCTGTCACAAAAAATAGTTGCCGTCGATCCGTGATCTCTTTTTTCTTCAATGGACTCTAATCTTATCACAAAACAAACTTTATTTCACGAATTGTGTTTGACTGCCTAATAAAGTTGCATGTCATTTGGGGCTTTCTGTCATAATGGATTATTGCTAAAATTATTACTGGCTACTTCGAAAAGAAACCATTGTAGTCTATTGATGATTTTGAAGCAATTCCAGCTAAATTTTGAAAATCGTTCGTCAATCCTGTGGTTGGACAATTCTGTTTGATTTATAATTATCTTTTGTCTACTTTACGTTAGATTTCGAATAGAAAGTTGCACGCTCCAACCTCAAATGAAGCCCATTTCACTGTTCTAACTCTATCTAAAAAGGCAGTGTCAGATCTTCGGTACAATCCATACCCCCCCCCACTCACTTTGGAATGGCGGCTAGAGACAGTCGTGGCAGTTTTTCGCTCTCTCGCACCATGTCCACGATGCTCTTCCGTTGGGAGCTACCGAAACTCTTCCGCGACGCCGATGCCGATTGGCTGTTACTGTCACTCGCCATATTCAACGACAACAACCCCCTTTCGCCCTGAAAGGTACCATTTCAGTTGTATAAAATATTTTGTTTCACATCTTCAAACGTACTTGCTTGGGAAAAAGTGCTTTAGGTGGAAACTCATGATCTGTATATTACAACAATGGAAAACTGGGCAAAATCTTTTTTTGATATCTTTCAGCGGTTGACCAAAGTGGAGATTTTGGGAACAATTTCTTGGAGAAAAAGGAAATAACATGCAAAATGTTAAGTGAACCCTTCGTCTTTAGTCTAGAATTTAAAAGATAGAATCTTGAAATATGCCTAAAAGTAAAACTTGACCCGAACTAATATCCTTACAAATAAACTATAAGGGTTTTTGGGCTATAAGGGCAAGCATTGTAAATTGAAGAACCTCGATGCCTGCGGAGCTCATTGTAGGCTGTAGGGACTGACTTCTGGCTTGTGGACGGAGAGGGAGTCCTCGGGGAAATGAGCGGCCGGCTGGAGGTGCCTGGGAGCTCCTACTCACACTACCAGCGCCCAAGGATCCTGCAAACGACACATGAGAAAACAATTAAAGCGCTATTCGTTCGCGTATTCTGTCGCAAATAATTTTGGAGTTTTAAAATAACTAAGGCACATTTCTTGGGGTTTTTCACGCCCGTACTAATGCGTTATGGGTTAAACTTCAATGCAAAGTTTTTTTGTTTTTCTTTGCTAATGATCAGTAAACGCTAGTTTGATAAAAGGTCAACTATTGTTTGAATGGCCAATGGCCTTGTATTTCAAAAGGTTCTGTAGTTGGACTACGTGGAAGCTTGCTCGTCGGCAGAACTTGAATTCTCAGGTTATTCCTATTCAATCTTCCGCACGCCCTGCAATCAAAACTATAGTCCCATCTCCCAAACCATAATCAGTGAGTTTTCAACTCTTTTGGAAGGTCTAAAACTTAGTTTTGGCTATTTTAGGAACGAGCGTCCTTTTTCTTGCGGAATACCTAAAACCAACCGTGAAGGAATTCCTCGTGCGAGAAGAGCCGACATTGACCTAAATTCATGCCAGTCAATCAAAAATCATTATTTAAAACCACGAGGAAAAAAGCGTAAGAATTAGCCAATTCGATTTTTCTGTAATGAGATTGTCCCCCGCCCACCAGTACAAAAAGATAACAAACGTAGCGTTATTTTCTCTTTAAGTATGTACTTTCGGCTAATCGAACATTAGGTCGACATGCGCAGTGTACTTACTAGCAAAATTATCAGGAGTGTGTTCACTTCCTAATAAGGAAGGTGCATTTAGCAGATAGTTCCTCAGTTCGACACTGCCTCCACTTGCACTCAAGTCGGCTGTGTACCTTGCCTGTGTCTCTGTCGGATGCTGAGCGACAATTGTCGTCGTGTGTTGTCGGCTGGGTTTGAAACTGGCTCCTACCATTCCTTGATCAGAATATGAGCTCCATCTAGCCTTGCTGTACGAATTTCTGAAGGCTCTGAAAGGTTAGCTCATTTTCTGAAACTGATGTGGCGAACTTCGCAGAGAAATAATAAACTGGTACTATAGATTTTTGACGGTAGGGCGACAACTCGTAACAACGACAATTCATAACAAGGCGTTGGAAGTAAGTAGAATACGCTTGCTCCGCTGGGCTTACAACCGGCACTAGACGAATACTGCGCGTGAATCAGTTTTCCCCCGCTGAATCGATTGTTTCGAATTGTCTCTTGTTATGAATTGTCGCCGCACGATTTTTGACAATCATTCGAGTTTACAAGCATAGAAAAATGCATGGAAGAGGTGAGTATATTTTCGATTTTCTTAAAAACCTACCAGAAAATCTTCCCGCAAAAATATTTTTAGATTATCTGCTGTAGGTTTAAATTTCTTGTCTGTATTTTCAGAGGCAAATAGACTGCTCAATGTTTGCTAAAAATGTTTTTTATAGCATCCACTTGCATTTTGGGAGATATGTTTGGGAGGATGGAGGGCACATTGTCATCTTCTGATCCGTCCAGTGACTCCTCGTAAATGTCCCCATTGATACCATATTGCGTGCCGTCTGGAAGCAAAAAACTAGTCAAATCAATATATCAAGATCTAACAAACTTCGCAGTACAACAGGTCCAAAAATCAACTCACGGAGCTTTAAGGTCGTAATTTCTAGTTTTTCAGTTGTCGCTCCAAAACAAACATTGAATTTAGTTCCGACTTTCGAAGAAAGTGACGGAGTATTTGCTTTGTGGTAAACTTTTTATTGCGCTCGGGGTTGTGTTTCTTTTGAATATTTGGTCTCGGGGTGGTTTCTTCTAATGATGTTTTGAGCTTAAAATTGAAAATATGTATTACCAGCCATCATCATTCGCAACGTTATCGGGGTGTGAAAGTAGTCATTTTTGGATAATTAATACGTGTCCGAAACTTTTAAGTAACTGGGCAGCTTATAAGTTATTCTATTTTGAGTTGAGGCAAAGTAATTGGGGGCGAATATTGCCCTAACGCAGGCAAATATATCATTTTGTTCTTGTCATTGCAACAGGAGGGATGATTTTTCGAAAAAAATATGAAAACACCTCAAAACCTTTACAAATATTTTAAGAAAACTTTTTGAATTTTTTTTGCCAAAAACTGCATTAGAAACGTAAAAAGGCAATTGGGACATAATGAAATTCCCCCTGATACAAGCTGACGCGTTAATAAATTTCCGAATCAACATTCAAAAGTTCTGTTCAAAAGTGATCAACGAGAAGTTTGTGTCAGTTTTGAACTTTTAGGAATTTAAAATTTAGGAATTTTGTAATTTTGATTGCCTCAAAAATACTTTAACATCAGATTTATAAAAGCTTCATTGTTCATACTTTTTCAATATCTAGGCTTCACTCGAGCGAGGAATCCTCCAAAATGTTTGAGGTCAAACAAAATAATTTTCCGAGGTCTCCTCTCTTAATACAAAGACGCTGTTTTGCCATTTTTTTCTGCGGCAGGAAAATTCTTCAAAACAAAACAAGCCAAGAAAGACTGTTTTCAGCAATTTTCGAGGGTTTTGATCGAAAAATTGCGTTTTTTTTTCGGCGCGTGTTCCCCTTTCAAAATAAGTTTTTATTGGCGCAAAAAGCACCTCTAGAAATTTTGGTTATAGTTAACAATCTGCCCCCCCCCTCTCTTTTTTAAGTTAGGGCGGAGATTGTCATGTAGATTAAAACAGTCGATTTTTCGACAAGCCAGAATGCAGTAAAATTACAATTCGCAATAGAACGCTCTGTGCTAATTTTAGGTTATTATTCATAGGGGATTGTTAAGTAGATACTAGAAACCATATGGGGGATTGTTAAGTTTATCCGAATTTTTTATTGACTGTAGGTTGAAAATAGATGTCGTAAAGTAAAACCACAGGGGGTAGGGCTTTGTGTGGTAAGGTGTTCCCTGAAAGCAATTGACTATTTTAAACAAATCATGGGCAGTGCTAAGTACACCATTAGGTGGTCACTCCTTACAAGCTAACGCATACGCACACAAATACACTGATGTACACCGAAGTTTCCTGGATAAAAATTAATTATAATGGATTTTTGTTGACTAAAATGATGTCTAGATAATTGATCATCATGGCAAATTTAGACAACGTAATCATTTTTTTATCCATTTTAATCTATTATTTCTGAAAAATAAAAATCCATTAAAATCAATTATAATCGATTATAATCCAAGTTCGTTTTCAATATCCATGAAACTTCAGTGAGGGAAAACACCGCACTCAGTAAAAAGAGAAAATAATTGATTATATTATGATTATAATCGTACTTTTAGCAAAATTATAAGTAATTATGAGCGAAAATTTTAGATGTTTAAAATTTTCCTTATAATGATAACATTTTTGGTGAAATTTTTTTAAACTAAAATCAATTATAATTGATTATAATTTTTCCGAAAATCTCTCATAATCTCTTATGATCTATTATAATAGATTATAATCCCTTTTTCTATCGAAATTTTATCTGACGAAAAAAATCAATTATAATGAATTTTAATTTAGCTATTCTGCATGAAAACACAGTAAAAATCAAATTTAATTTAAGTTTAAGCTATAAGCAGGGGCGGATCTAGGATTTTTTTCGAGGGGGTGGGGGGGGGGTCGGATTTTCAAAAATTCTGTCGACCTTTTTTTTTAGGTTGAATAGATTGATTTCAAGCTCTCCCAAGGCATTAAAAAGACCCTGTTTGATCAAATTTTCCGCGCAGCAGGCAAAAATTTGAAAAAACGGGACAATAAATGCATTTTTTGGCCATTCTTGGAAACTTTTGACCAAAAAAATTGCATTTTTTTGGCGCGCACACCCCTCAAAATTAATATGTATTGGCGCCAAAGGTCCCTCAAAATAGTGGAGAACCTCAAAATAGTGGGGTGGGGGTCTCAAAAAAGTGGGGGGAAAATTTTGGATCGGCAGCGGGTCGAATCCCTGATGGGACGGGGTAGGAGGCGTTGCCCCCCCCCCCCCAACTAAATCCGCTGGTGGCTATAAATACAAAATAACAGTTTCTTTTAGCTCGGTAACCAACTGAAAAGCACACAAAACGAAACAGAAACAAAACGAAATGAAGCGATGACGTTTGCTGAATAATAATGGATTATAATCCATTATAATGGATTATAATTCAATAAACTTGAAGAAATAGACTTTCAAAAAATAATCGATTATAATCGATTATAATGATTTATTTTATTTCGAAAAATAGTAACATTATAATCCATTTTTAATCGGTTACAATCAATTCTGTTTGAAATTTATGAAGACTGACAATAGAAATCCATTATACTCTATTATTATTTACTCTTGTATACCTTTCCAAAAAGCGGGGATTGAGAAATTGTAACCCAACCTTTCAACTAACTGAAAAAGACAGAATTTGGGTTTTCGTTACCAATTATGGCGTTGTTGTACAAACTTATGCTGCATTAGTTCGAAACGAACATTTTCAGATTCAGTTGGTGCTTTTTTTTCTGATTTATAAACTCATTTATATTTATGACAAACTTAAATGAAGATAAGAACTTCACCTTTTGACCACAACTGTCGGTCAAACTCATTGGCTGCATTTTCATCGTAATTAGTCTCCTCCACACCCTCTCGCTGCATTATCTCTGACTCATCCTCCCCCATCATATCAGTGGACATCTGACTCATATGACTCATCTGACTACTCACTCTCCCCCCTCCACTTCTCCTCATCTCCTTCATCTCTTTCTTCTCCCTCCGCAGACTCTCTCGGATCATTTTGTACTCGTCGTACGTTCGGAATTTCTCTCGGTTTATTGGGTGCTCCTAATATGGAGTGGTTATAAAAATAACTTTCATATCCAAAAAAAAGTAGAAAACATCGTCATTCTCATATTCAAAAAAGAAGAAAAAACTATTCCTGGTGTTCAGTTATGATTTAGAGAGTCATTCGCTCATGATGGGGGGAGGGGTTGTTCATTCTTAGGGAGGGGGCTTCAATTCGAAAAAGCTTACGTTTGAGTTTAGGTCCGGGTGGCCTTCTCACAGAGTAATTTCGGATAGGGTACACCGTCTGTTCGTCACGCTATCTTATTTTCGGCCGGATAGATTCGTGCAACTTCTTAGTCTAATACCGATCCTAATCTTACTCATATATTTCCTAGTCTTACTAGATCTAGAGATATACTGGTTTATTGCGAAGTTAGAGGAGAGAAGAAAGCAATTGATTTCAATCTATATTATTAATTCTCTGAACCACTAGGGTTTCAGGTTTACAAATCTAGAGTAAGATTTAGTCATGGATCATGATTGGTTAGTAAAAAATATTTTACAGGGAAATAAAATGTATATGAAATAACTAGTTTCAAACTGTTTCACGAAATCCATTTTGAACAAATATAAACTAGTTTTGTAGGACGGAAAGTGTCAATTTTTTTGAAAAAGAGCCGAAGAGTCTTTTTTTTAATTCACTGGTGTTGGGAAGATACTAGACGCGCCCTGGCTATTCGGGTTGGCGTGAACTAACAGACCACAAACCTTGTTGGCTTTGCAGACTAGGACAAGGGAGTAGAGAAGGAGCAGAATCTCCACCACCACAAATCCTGAAGTGGCATACTGCATGAACTGCAACATGTAGCAGTAGGCTAAAACAGACACGCATATAGTAAAATTAGTGGCAAAAAAAAACGTTCATCCGGTACGGATTGAAAAACGTTAACTACTTGTATAAACTCGCTGCGATAAGTAAACTTTCTGTTGGTCATTTGACCTTGTAAGATTTAAGAGATTGAAGAGGCTGAGAGCTTTAACAGATTGAAAAGACGGTTTAACAAATCAATTATTTTACTTCGCTCGCTTACGAGTTATCGTTTACCAATCCGTTTGGATTCGGTAGTAGAAATTATCATAAGTAAGAGTATGACATGGCGGTAGCGAAAACAAGCAAAGTTAATTGAAAAAGCATGAAAACACCCATGTCAGAAAACTTTTGCAATAAAAAGTTAGTTTTTCAGACAAAAATATGTCCTAATGTCGCTTTAAAATTCAATATTGCTGTAAAATATGTGCAAATTTGGCAGATTCGCTTTTTATAATTAATTGTATCTGTTCCAGGTTTTTGGAACTCTCTATAACAAGGAACAATTCAAACATAGTTTTTAAAATTTATTGCGCTGAAATGAAGCTCAATAACCTTATCTTCGAAAACTTTTTCCGATGATTTTTTAACTCCTGTACATCGAGCATTTTTTAAAATCTGTTTGCTTACTTTTTTGCGCAAGGGAATGTTTAAAAAATGTATCTCTGGTTGCTTATGTATCTCTATCGAAAGGTCGGATTTTCGAGGCGCACCATGATCCGTGCTCGTTGCTTGAGGGTGAGGCAACATTACCCAGCCCAGAAAAATAACCAAAAAAAATTGCATATAGTTCTTAAGCAGGGGCACAACAGTGGTTCGCTGTGATGAGCTGTACAGCTCGTATGGTGGTCTTTTCCCTCGTGGATAAATCGTCTTAACCTAATAAACTGACTTTCTAGCTAAATTTCAACAGCAGATCTAACTTGCGACTCTGTTTTCGATCTGGGTCGAACATTCGCTGCTCGGGTTCTCGGGGAAGCACTCGGAGAAGTCTATACACACACAACTAAGACTGGACGACTGTTGTTGCATGTATTGGTTGTGGATGTCGAGTGCGGGTGTCCTTCCGGCGAAGCAGCAGGGCTTGTCTCGCATCATGAAGTGGTGTAGGTTCCCGATGGACACTAGTCCATAGCTCCAAACTGACAGGCCATTCACAATCGATGCCATAGTGACCACGCCTATAAAAACCATCAAGTACCCAACAGAAGCTTTTATGCATTCGATTCCAGAAGCATAATTATGCAGGCTCATCATTGTAATAACCGCAATAAAAAATGTTTACAGTGCCGGATTAGACCAAAAACTATTCGACAAAACCAGGAGGTTCAGCAATATTCCAAACAATACAGATAGGATACTCTTCAAAACAGTTTTTTTACAGTATCTTTTAAGCTAAGGCTATTAGTCGACAAGTAATAAAGAAGGAATATGATATATAGGCACACAATTTTGTGTCGAGCGTGTCTAAATCCAGTTAAACCAAGATCGAAACTCAAGTTGCAGAACTTAACCAGTCCAGACCACCCAGGCCGTTCGGGTCTTGCTTCAAACTGATTGTAAAACATTGATACGAGTTAGCCCGCTTGCTCATTTAACCTCGTTCTTATGCCTCTGGCTACGTATAACTAAAAAAAGAAAAAAATTCAGTATGGGCTGGGTCTGTTTAATTTCCCAAAAAATACAAATGCATAAACTTTTGTTGTTCAAGTTTTGTAGAAGTATTATGAAATTTTGATTATATAAGCGTGGGTTTGCAAGAGGCGCGAGGCTCCGCTTCTCGCCTCTGTGTAAAAAAATGGGGAAAAAAGTTTTATTGTTAGAAAATTTGATCGACATTTTTCATCAATAGCTTTCTGGTGTGTTTTTAAATCAAATTGTTTCGCCTTTTTTCTTCACTTAAAATTCACTAAATATAAATCCAAACGCTGTTAATTTTTTGCATCTTTGCGCTACCTAACAGGTTGATTCAAAGCAATGTGTATAAGTTTGAGCTGCAAAATGAATCCAAATTGTGGGTTTTTGGAACCAGGTTTGCGATTTAGGTTCCGACTGAGCCGGTTCGCACACATCGAGTTTGACCAAAAATCCTTGGTCGAGAAGGCCCTAAAGTTGAACTCAAAAACGAAACAGAAATGCGAGGTGGTCGAAAAGTAAAGTCAAACGCAAATTCGAAACATGAAATCACGAGTCGTTCAAATCTTATAATTGAACAATGGGTCTAATATTAAGTCGAATGCAGAGTCGAAACATACAGGTCGAACACAAATTAGCAGCATAGTGCAACACAAAGTCGAAGCATAAAGTCAAACATAAAGTCGAAACAAAAAAGTCGAACGCATGTAAAATTGAACGCAAAGTTGAAAATACAGTCGGGCACAAATTAGCAGCATAGTGGGACATAAAGTCAAAACATTTTACCAAAACGGAGATTTTAAGATCATTTATCCACGAGGATTAGGACCAACATACGAGCTGTACAGCTCATCACGGCGAACCGCTGTTGTGCCCCTGCTTAAGAACTAAATGCAATTTTTTTTGGTTATTTGTCTGGGCTGGGGAGATTGCGGATAGCAGAACATACCGACAAGTACGGCTATCCAGTCTTCCAGTCGTTTGGTGGAGTGTGCCTTGTACTTCTGGATGGTCACTCCGCAGAGGAAGAGGAGGAGGAGGGAGAAGTAGAGCAGGAAACACACCCCGCACACCACCCAGTTCACCCGCACATGCCCCATGGAAGCCTCGTACTTGGCTACAGAATAACAAAGTATTCGTGGCAGATCAAGACTAAAATATTTCTAAAGGCTCCGATATATCCTGACTTTGAGGGGAGAATGCGCGCAACAAAAAAATCAATTTTTTCTGTTATATTCTTCCAAAAGTTCTCAAAATGGCATTTTCCAACAAAATTAGCTTAACCGCAGGAAGAATATGACAAAACATACTGGCCATTTCTCAATAGTGTTTTGCGGTTCGTTTTCTTCAGATATATCCTTTTTGGTGAATAAAAAATTATTTTTGACAAAAGGTTTTGGTAGTTAGTTGGGTTGATTCGTGATATTATATTGTTGATATTTTTCTGGAAACCGAAGAATTTCCCTGAAAAATATTTATTAGAATGCACTTTGGTGAACTTCTAAATAATGCTGGATGCTGGATGCAACGCATTTCCTGTACGGTTGCTGTATAGTCTTCCACGACAGCTGGTTCCATAAAACTGTTCTGGCAAAGCAAAACCCAAATCAATAAAAGTTAATAGTAGCCAACTGATATTTTTACGTCTGATAATTTTGGAAAAATCTATATAAAACAGTGGATTCGAAGAAATTAAGACTTCAGGTGTAATTTTGTCATTTTCTTAGGTAACGGAGAGGATTTAAATAAACTTTCAAAACTCTATAGTGAATATAAATTTGGTGCCCTCGTCCTCTTTCTAAACCAGTCCTTTGGCAATAAACTGGTCGGAAAAACGGAAATATTCAGACCAAATGTTCTTAACCGGACCTTACGAAATATATTTTCGGCTACAAAGGCACAACTGAAAGAGTTTAAAATTGTTTTTTGACGCCATGAACTGGGCTCTTTTTACGGTACCTGCAACTGCGTCAAAATCACAATTTAAGTGTGATTAGAACAATAACACGCAGCCGATATCGTGTTAATATAAATTCAACTTCGTTACTTTTTTTAGCCAATTGCATGGGTCAATAATTTTTTGCAACTTCTGGTAATTGCTTACAAAAATACCATGTATAATTAAAACGTGTCTAGAAGTTACTATCATATATATTGTTGAATGTTTACCGAGCTCTGCAATATTGGCGAATGCGAGTCCATATATGGCTATAGTTCCCTGGGCTAAGAAGGCCACTGATATGTAGAGTAGACTCCACAACACAACCGGCAGATATCTGGCCTTCATGGCAAGTAATCGATCGGCTAAGTTGCACAGAACATCAGCAAAATCACAAGTACTCTCTTTCACGTTTTGAAGCACTGGACAAACTAAGCTTGATGAACGAATTCGAAAATTTTGATTGTTCATTTATTATTATTTTTTGACGTATAAACGTTTTTACACTGCAATATTAAAATATTAGAATATACGCACGCAAACGTCAAACCGCAAGAATTTGAGACGTTTGAAAGAAGTTTAACTATTTGCGAGCGCGTCGTTTTGACATAATTAAAACTATGGTCAAAAACAAGGCTTTGATCCTGGTATCTGATCCAAATGTAGTGATTACATGGGCTTCGTCTTGGGTTAAGTTGAATTTAGGTTGATCAAATTGAATGGTATCGAAATGGTGTTAAAAGAATTCTGGGTTTTCGTGAGGATAGTGAAAACCATAATGCAATATGATTGTATTATGTGCTACTATATATAAAATAATAGTTTGCCTCTTGCATTTCAAAGCTTGCAAAAACTAAGACTAAGGCCTTTCTTCGAATATCATGAAACCGTCAATTTGTATTGAATTAGTCAAGCGTTTTTAGGGATAGTTTTGAAATTATCTTACAGGAGATACCTGTAATCCAAAACGTAGTCCTGGAAATCCAGTGGGCGTGAGCATTGTTTTCCCTGTGGTACCTTGTAACGAATCTCACCCCGATAAAGAAAGAATTGAACAGTTAAGCATATACGAATTTTGCAACCTTGTTAACTATAGGGGGGGGAGGGGGGGTGAATAGTTAACAAAATCCATTTTAACCATAGAATGAAACCATAGAACGACCATATTGGCAAAATTTTCCGTGATGTTTGCTATTACTTTAGCTCATAATAGCGTTACTGCTCAGTTTCTGTAAAATTTAAGCCAAAAATTGAAAACTTCGTCACGCAGAGCCCCCGATAAACAATTTTATGTTGTAGCTGAAACTACCCTAAAAACTTTAAACTTGAATACTCGGCTAAAAGTACATGTAAAAATCTCCTAGCATTTTAGTCCAATCGAGTCTATCGGTTCACAACATGATCAAAACGAAATTCGATCGAACAGACAATTTTTCTGGGCTGAAAATCTAAACCCAATATTGGTCTGATGATCAGTCTAGACTCGCACTAGAGTCACACAAGGGTCGAAATATGGGTCGATCAGGGGTCAAACGGAGGTCGAACTGCTGGTTCGAACAACTATCGACCAGGAATCAAAGTAGGGTTCAAACCAAGGTCGCATTGAATCCTCAAATCCAGACCAGGATCTAAAAGAAGCCGCGAACTGACAAGAGCATCCTTCTCCGACAGAAGCAAATAAAGAAACATCACCGCGTGCAAAGAAACCCGTTATAGACTTACACGTGGACGTATAAGAATGCAGCAAGTTTAGCTACGCAGTTACACCTACAACCCGCAAAAAGAAGGATTCAAAATCTCTAATCAACCTGTCTGAAACTGAACCCAGTGTCTTGTAAAATCAACAAAAAAAAACAAATTTGAAACTTTAAATTTCGAAATTCTTACAAGGAAAAGTATACTAACTATTTAAAAATGCTCAAAAACGCTTTCTATAACCCGTAACGATTGAAACTTTAGAAAGATACAAAGATACAGGAGACTTTAAGAGACACACAAACCATTGTCCTATACCATCTATCCGCCAGTTGGCTCAATTTTGAAAACATCAACCATCAACTCAATTGGTTTTCAAAGATCTGTGTCATCCCAATTAACCAAAAAATATTTAAACTGTCTACAGTTAGGAAAGAAAATTATAAATAGAAAACAAAAGATTTTGGCTCTAGTATAAATTCATTCGTAGTAATTTGTTGTTTCGACTTTGGAAAATACAGAGAAACTTTGTTTGAGATGTAATTTAACTTTATTCTGTTTTCGTTTTTAACGCAAAATTAGGTACCTCAAACAGTCATTACAATGAGTCAAGTGCTATATCATTTTCAAGCCCTCATGATTGACCGAGATTGAAAAATTTTCGAAAATTTGTCCGAATGTTGAGTAAGACCGGTGTCTTGTTTTGAGCAGGTGAACGACCAATTAACCGTTGTTTTATCAAAATTGATAATTTAAGGAAAACTTGAACTTAATAAAACGATAACTGGTTTTGGAAGCTTTTGCATTTTTTTGGCAAAAAAAAAACATTTTAAGGCCAAACTGTGAATTGTAATCAGATTCCGCAACAGGCTAAAAACATAGTTTTTGCGGAATCCGCAACATTGGTATTTTCTTTGATCTTCTTTGCTGTTTTGGATTCCACGGTCATTAATACAGAACACTGTTTTGCTCAAAATCGCTCCAAAAATGCAATTTTACGTAATCCGCAAGAAAGTTTTTGAACCCGCAGCAAAAATTGCAAAAGCCGTAAACAAATAATATGATATATGTTTAGTAAATATAAGTTATCGTGGATTCCGCAACTGCAAATGGAATCCGCAAATCGTGAACGGATCCGCTAATTGTATGCCATTTTCACTAAATTTACGCGGAATCCGCAAATTGAAAGCCGGAATCCGCAAATTGCAAGCGGAATCCATATAAATTTGCGGTTTTCACTTACATTTGCAGAATCCGCTTACATTTGCGAAATCCGAAAATCTATCTATATTATCTCGTTGCGGATCATCAATAAAAATTATGTACCGACGAAGGTATTTGTACGCGGAATCCACGGAATCTTTGTTTGTGGAATTCCGTTAAATTTTGGAACATGTTTGAAGACCTGTCTCTGGAATCCGGGAACATACAGACACAAAATTTGCCCCTATGCAGTGCAATGCACGTTTTGCCCTTGCAATGAATCTTTAAAAAAAACTACTGCTAAAACAGTCAGAAAAAATTTTAAAGAAATAACAAAAGAAAACTTTTTTTTGTAATTTCTTTTTATTAAAGTGGCCGGACCATTCTGGGTTTTTTGCACAGCCACCGGCTGTCCTTGTTTGATTTATTCTTTTTTCATTCGAAACTTAACGTAAGAGTTGACTCATTCTGTCTGACGAAACTTAACGTAAGGGTTGACTCAGTATGCTTTCTTATCCTCTGTAAATCAATAAACTTGGTTAAATCACTTGGATATTCTTGCGGTTGATGGTATCTAACGTTTGTAGAGTTTTGTCAGGTGAAGATATCACTTCTAAATTTACGTAAACGGGCCCAAAAGAGGGATCTGAGAGGGACTGGTACGATAAAGATAATAATTTGTTCTCCCGTGTGAAGTTGAACAAATGTCTATTCGAGGTGAGGCTTAAAAAAGATTTGTCGCAAAGTTTTCATTTTTCTGCGTCCTGTAAAACGATCAAGCCCTATGGTCTCATAATTGAAAAAATCAGCTCAATTCCGATTCAAATCTTCTTAGACAAATCTTCTTAGACATCTTTTTTCATTCGGCATGAACCTATGTAAGAATAGAATAGAAGTTGAGTTTTATGGCTGAAACGGCCCAAGTCAACTTTTACATATCCTCTTGCTAAGCAAGTAAGACAACAGGACATTAAGACGAAAAAAACGCATTAGCATCCAAAATTACTACAAATACTAGCAATGCCATCCCAGTATGTTTTTACAGATAGCTAACCACCTAATTCCATAATTTTTAGCTGAGTTATTTTCTCATTTAGCTGCCGGTGTTTTCTTTGTTGGGTAAACGGTGGTTCTCCTCATGAAGTTCGTCAAATATTCAATCGCGAATCCTGTTGTTGTTCGTATGTCAGCGGTTCCTCCAAGCTCGTTTCACATCGATATGGCAATTTGTCCAAAAAACCAAAACTCCGCGCACAAGCAGAAACTTGACCCAGTTGACCGGTTATTGCTCAACTTCAGCTTCGAAAGCAGCAGAAATTTCAGTAATTTTGCAGAAAAGGCAGCTAAAAAAGTTTTTGGCAATTTTGTTGAGATTTTTTTCTTTTGAATAGCTTTTTTAAGATCAAATTTGTAGAATTATCCGAAAACACATTGAAAGAGTATGACAAACAGCCCATGTTATTTGTTCCAATGAAAAATTCCCTGGCGGCAACAATAACTTCAGTTTCGAAATCGGTAATCAAAATTTCTCTAACAAAGTGAATTCGAAAAATTTCGGAACGATATTCTTTCAAAACCATACAAAATTTTGATTGCAGTTTTTCGTTTTTTTTTTCGCCAAGAAAACCCCAAACTACTGGAACTTTCCAATCTCCCTTAATTCCGAACAACACAAAAGTTTGAGTAAAAGGTAATGGCGTGGTTTTGAAGCTGCCGTTGCCAGGAGTTTTTTTTTGACCGGACAAAATTTCTAAGTCCTGAAGAGTGCAAATTTTATGGGCCGAGTTTCTTCATGAAAGACAAATTGTTTGTTGTTTTTTGTTAGTTTCCATGGTCCTTTGTGTTTGATATCTTCGAGTTTTTTTTTCGAGTCAGAGTTCAAAATTATTGCCCCTTTTTCTACTCAACATTTTTTCCGTATAATTGCGGGTCGTACAATTTTGGGTGGCAAATAATTTTGGGTCGGATTTCTGGAGATTGTTATGGTGGGCTCTTTTAAAGCCAATTGTTTTTGACACTCGCCAAAATTTGGAAAAAATGGAACTTCGTCAAATACTAAGATTAATTTCAGGTCACTTTAAAAGCTTTACGCGAACAAGAAAAATTGGATCATGTTAACTATTTTCCCCCTATTGCAATAGGGTGAAAATGGCGCACAGACAATTCGGCCAAAGATAATTCAGCCAATTTGAAATTCAGACAATTCAGCCAAAATTATACAGACAATTCAGCCTGAGACAATTCAGCCAGTTTTACAAAACACTAGATTCGAAAGAAAAAAAATCAGAATTGTAGCTATTTCTCGATTTAAGCTCTGTAGGCAAGCTCGCAACACGTTGGGGCGACTGCGGCGGTCACTATTATTGGCTGAATTGTCTCTGGTTGAATTGTCTGCATACTTTTGGCTGAATTGTCTGAATTTCAAATCGGCTGAATTGTCTTTGGCCGAATTGTCTTTGGCCGAATTGTCTGGACGCT
Organism: Symsagittifera roscoffensis; assembly: GCF_963678635.1. Taxonomy (NCBI): domain Eukaryota; kingdom Metazoa; phylum Xenacoelomorpha; order Acoela; family Convolutidae; genus Symsagittifera; species Symsagittifera roscoffensis. Next base: position 17,604,739 of record NC_087064.1, read on the forward strand.
CGGGAAAATAGTTAACAAGGTTTGGATGAAATTTATTGAAATAACGCCAACCAATAGAAATGCGAATTGAAATAACGTCAACCAATAGGAATCGGACAGAACCCATTTCTGAGAAATACAAAACCAATCCAGTTGAGCATAAATGCGTTTGACATTTAAACTTGCCGAAATGTGTTTTTGTAGGGGGAGGGGGATTCTTTACAAGGTACCATAGGGGGAAATAGTTAACATGATCCGAAAAATTTAATAAAATGGTTGCAACAATCATTCAAACAATACGGTAATTTTAACTAAAACATTTTATCCGCTTGAAACGTTCATTAATTTCATTAAAATGCCGGACCTTGTTGTCAGAATTTGATTGGCTAATTAGCCAATCAGCTTCAAACACATTATTTTTGGCTCAATTAATAGAAAATTGATTTATGTCAGCTTGGGGGCATTCATTTAACATGGCAAGCGGCATCAATTAATTTGCCAGTAATTTGGAATGTGAAAAAACAGGGTCTAGGACAACAAGCCGACGGGACTTCAAGCCGAAATTAAAACTTTACAAGCACCTCAAAACACTATTTTATCATCTGTAAAACGTTATTTTTCAGAAATTTTGGCAAGTTTAGTCCATTAAAAGCGTTATTCATTACAATCCACCACTTGTGATTGGCATCCGTTAATAACATCAGCGGGTTTTTGAAATGCATAAATTATAAACATGAAAAATGCCTTCAACCATGTTTTACTTTTCAACTTTCCGAAACATCATTTGGAGGCTTAAATTTTATGAAAACGCCAATAACTTGTGAAGAAAGAACATGAAACTCAGAAATTCTTCAAAAAAGTTTTCAAATTAATCATTTTTCACGAGTTTATAAGGAACTATTCGGCTTGAAGTCCCTAATTTTACACCCGCAAAACAGTCCCTAATTTTGGCACCCGAAAAAACAGTATTAAAAAATTCGGCACTGTTGAACAAGATTTTAATTTTTGGCACTGTTGTACTGAGCCGGCCATTGATTGCATAAAAAGGGATCTACTTAACAATCTACTAAACGATTAATGAGATATTTTATGACGCTCACTTAGATCTCTGAAAGCTTGAAGTTCTTTTTTGTTATGTATGCGCGGATTTGAATCTCGTAAATGTGAATAATTAGTTTTAGGTTCTTGATAAATGATACTCTCAAAGATCTCACCATATTGAGAAACCACTGAATATTTTTTCAATAAAAAAAAACGAAAAATTTTTTTTTCTAAATTGCGTCAATGGTTTCAAAGTGCAAAACTGATGCCCTCTAAATTGAATGCAATTGATTGGTTAGCCTTAACAACGTTTAAAGAAGCAAAATAGTTCAAAGGTTTACATTACAGAGATCTCGCTCAGCACCTAGTTTTTATTTGGTTCATATTCAGTCTCAAATTTTTGAGTAAATGTTATGGATCAAGCATATTCAAGGCCAGTCTTACTTTAACTCGCCACAGTTGTTATATTAGTCTTTGAGATTTCATATTGCAAATAACCGCTATAATGTTAGTCGGATTCTTGCTCCTTTTGTTATGCCTTCTCTTCTCAGGTGAGTTTTATTAATATTTCGGTATACTTGCGATTCAGTGATTCGAACCCCTGCCACCAAAAGAATCCGCCCTTTGGTTCTTTTTTACTACCTTTTTCATTTTTGACCAACCGAACCCAAAAATTTTTCCGAAAGCACCGTTTGCACCAACAAACAGTACATTTCAGGGGGTGAGCTCGCCGAAAAACTCAATTTTCGGTCGAACATGAGAAAAAATGCTAAAAAATTTCATTTTTCTAAGGAATTTTTGAAGAGTTATGAGAGAGCTAGGAAAATCAAATTTGCCAATGAGAGGAGATCAGTAAAAGTTTTTGAAGATTTACTGAAAGCCTGCTCACGAGAGCAAAAAAGTTGGGATAAATATACCTTAAAAACTATCTTAAATTACGTCAAAATCTAGCAAAAAACGCTGACTTTCCCCTTATTTTAAGCTATGTAACTACAACTTTGACTCGCGGTAGTTTACACTGAGTCTTTTGGCGGAACTATCTTACATTTAAGTTTTACTTAAGTTGCCTCAAGATTACCTTAACTATGAAGGTGAATTTTACCTTATATTACGTCAACTACTACAATAGCGTTATTCATTTTTACCCAAACTCTTGGAGGAGAACTACCTGAAAATTTTTTAAACTACCCCAAGCTTACTTTATGAGTTGATCTTTGCTATGAAGTTGAAATTACTTGAAGTTACATCAGGTACAACATCAACTTATGAAACTACGCACCAGACAAGGATAGTGAGCGAGGATGAGCTCTCTTTTGACCTCTAGCATCAGGTCTGCCACAGCCTGGCCGAATGCGGTTGCAACAATACTACCTCATGAAAACTTTAGACGATAACAAACCGGGATTGATTTTTAGAAAAAAGCTTCGCGCAACAAAATAACTCATCCTGGAAAGTGGGGAAATCAGCAAAGCAAACTATGCTTAGACATTGGGCATATCCTATCGTAAATCCTCTAAGAATTGCAGAAACCACCATTAATATTTATACCGTAATCTTGTGGTGTAGCTACCTCAAGTTTACTTAAATTGCGCCAAACTTTTCTGCAAAATTTACTTTAACTATGCAGGTGATTTACCTTAAATTACGTCATTTTTTTCAAAACTTCCTTCAAATAAATCTTGTGCAAAAACTAGCCTAAATTTTACATAAGTTGCCCTATGCTTAATTTAGAATTTGACCTTGGCTATGAAGTTGAAATTACTTTGAGTTACATCAACTACTCCCTTAATTCAATGGAACTACCAATCTGACAATGATAATGTGCAAAGATGAGCTCCCACTTGACCTTTAGCTTCAAGTCTGCCACAGTTTGACCAATTGCAGCTGCAACAATGGTATCACTTGAAAGTTCTAGTCGCAAAAAAGCGTCTCGCAACAATTAATTGAATCTGAAATGGGGAAATGCGAGAAACTGATTATGCTAAGACAGTCTGGGTAGCTTTTCACAAATCCTCTGCAGATAACAGAAACCACAATGATTAACTTGCTCTTAAATCTTGCGGGGTAGCTATCTTTAAATTTACTTAAATTGCCTGAAGCTTACCTTAGAAAAGTATCTTAGCTATGAAGTTGAATTTATCTTAAGTTACATCAATTACACTACCTTGCCTGAAATATAACTTGACTCTTGTGGGGAATCTACTTTAAGTTTTAGTTGAGTTGCCCCAAGTTTAATTGAAAATTATCCCGTTAAGTTGACTTTACTTCTTATTACATCAACTACTACAAACTTTTGATGGAAGTTCGAAATTATTTAAAAATTGATGGCTGAGCGTCTTACACAAACTTTTTAAAACTGTAAGCTGCTCGCCAATTTTTTCATCTACGCTTAATTGCTTGAAGGTAGATTAGCAATTTTCGCCTTTGCCCTGATTCAAAAACACTTCTCTTAGCTAATTTTCCAAACTTTCCGAAATTTACCTGAATGTACTTTAAGTTATCTTAACTGTTTAAGGTAAATTTTCGCCGTAAGTATTTTAAGTATTTTTATGATAGATTTGTAAAATTTACTTCAACTATGATTTAACTTAAAACTTTTTAAGGTAATGTATTTGCCTCAATTTTTTATTAAAGTGAAAAATCTTAAATCCGGATCTGCAGTAATATAGCATATCAAAACTCTTTCATCAGTGTCGAGAATATTCATGTGTCGAGACGTTTATTTTTTGCGAAGAGTAGAGTCTATGAAGAAAGAACTAGACCGTTTTTTAAGTAAAGCAACTCCCGCCGAGTATTATTCAAAGCAAGGAGTCCCGCTTACACCATCTGAAAAAAAAGTGGCAAAAATTTAGTCACTATGTCGGAATATGTTGTGGTTTTTGCAAGGCATAACTGTCTGTCTTTTATAATCTTTGGTTTGAGTCATTTTTACCCCGCCATTTTGTATAATCAGACTTTTTAAACAACCCAACCCCCCACCCCCAACCCCACTTCCACACCCACCCCCACCCCCACCACAACAACCCACCCCCCAGATACCTTACCCCATTACCTTTTTACACCTCATCAAAATACTTCATAATATTTCAAAATTACATATTGACCGCCGCAAAAATTGACGGCGTACAAAGAGACGCGGAACCAAAACTGAGCTGCACGAATTTCAGTGTTCGATGACTCATTGTCAGCATCTGAGAATAGCGAAGAGTGGCAGTCTCTGAGGTTCGTCATGCCAAGTGGGGTCAGTACCATTTCCATGAACTCCAGAATCTGCAACCATTTAAGGTTAGAGAGGAATTGTCGAAAAGAATGTTCTGATACAAGTTATAAAGAGCCCAATTGTTCGAATTATATCTGTGGCTCCTCAGACCGAATTGATGGAAAACTAGAATTGGGCTTTTTCCATCCCCTCCCCCGCACACATTTGAAAATCAAGATTAGAAAGCAATGAATTGCGTATTGTTTTTGCAAAATTCTAGCCTCTTTATTTACTGAAATTTTTAGCAAAAACACAAAAACAGCAAAAAAGTCTCGGCGCAAATCAACCGTCAAAACAAGAGCAGAAGTCCTGAAAAAAAAACTTTTTTTATTCTTCCTCGAATAAAAAGTCTTGACTCGTAAACTCTTATTTTCAACCAATCAACTTTTTACATGGCTTCTTCTAAATCAACATGGTCTAATGATGTTCTACTTAGAAAATTAAAAAAAGGCGGAGAAAGTTCCGCTGAAAACTAAAACACTTGGTTTTACACAGTCCTTCCATAATTGTTAAAAAAAGGAGCGCTAAACAGAACAACAATCCCAGTACTACCATAGTGTATCCCTAGCAATTTTTTCCAGGAAGAACTACTGCTTGCTGGGCTATGACTACCAAGTTAATCATGGGACCGCACTTTTGAATTCAGAGCGCATAGACAGGATTGTATTTGAAGATCTTATTCGAAGAGAATACAATAAAATCAACTGGTTTTCTCTCAACAGTAATGGTTAGTGATACTTTTGACTACTTTTTCCTCTTCCTACTCATCCTCCTCCTTTCCCATCCACCATTTTGTAAACTTCAAGTGCCCGGGACGAGCATATGCTTTCATGAATTGACGATCGCGACCAAAATTGGGTTATATGATCTGCGCGACTTAAAATGTCTGAAAGTAAGATGCAGACCTTAAAAAAGAGTTCTAATGCCACTGGATTAGTAGAACGGTGAGGGAAGAAGAGCGGCCAGTTGAAGTAAGGTGATATGTGAAAAACCGAAAACTTAAATATTGCAATTTAAAACTGAACACGGAAATCTAAACCTCTAAAATAAATTTTTTTGTTCCGAATTTCGATACGAAAGTAACGGAATATTTGTGCTCGGGGTGGGTTTTTTTTTCTTTAGACAAATTTCGACTTTTTAACTAGCCATTTTTGACGGAATTTTTTTTATATCATTCGAAAGGTATTGTTGTCCTAAGCTCAAATTTGAAAAGATATTTTACCTGTGACCATTTTTCGTAAAGTTACCATTTCGGCCAATTTGGGACAATTAACGCTCGATATATTTCGCGCTATTAACGCGTAAGCGGAGAGTTAATCCCTCTTAGAAATCGTTCCAAATTGGTTGAAAGAAGCTTTGCCATAATTGATTTGTTACAAGGAGCGAAATTTATCTCTCTGTACTTTATATGGCAAGTGGGGAGATGATCTCACAAAAATCTCAAATTTTACGGAAATATTTTTCGTTTTATTTTGTTACATGTAAATTTTTTTACGTTATTATTGCTCAATAGACCTTAAAAGGCAGTTGGAACATTCAGGGCTTCGCCTTGATTCGAGCAGTCTTGTTTATTATTTAGAAAATTTATCTACTGAAAGTGTAACACGAGTTATCATCTTAACACGAGAACAAAGTTTGCCCCAAAATGAGAGCCAGCTAATTTGTCAAATTATTTCCTTGTATGGCTCAAATTTTTTTCGTCAACAATTAAAATAATTTTGCGACATAATTTAAAACTTAGTCGCGATGGCCTTAAAAATGGTCTTGACATAGTCCTAATTATCTCATTTTTCACAATTTTCAAGTGGAGTTGGTCTAAAACTAAAATCGGACAAACAAATTCCAACCAAAATTTGACTTTTTGTCAGATTTTTGCTTGCAAAATTGTCCAGTTTGCAAAATCATCACCCCACACGCCATATAAAATACAAAGGGATAGATTTTGCTACTTGTAACAAACCAATTATGGAAAATAAGCTTCTTTTAACCAATTTGGAACGATTTCTAAGACGGATTAAATCTCTGCTTACGCGTTAATAGCGCGAAACATATCGCGCCTTAATTGTCCCAAATTAGCCAAAATGGCCAAAATGGCAATATTTAAACCCTCATAACTTTACAAAAAATGATCACAGGTGAAATATCTTTTCAAATTGAAGCTCAGGACAACAATATCTTTTGAATGATATAAAAAAAATTCCGTCAAAATTGGCTATTTAAAAAGTCGAAATTTGTCTGAAGAAAAAAAACCCACCCCGAGCACAAATATTCCGTTACTTTCGTATCGAAAGTGGGAACAATAATGGGATATAGTGAATGGGATATATAGAATTGAATATATATCCAATCTAAAGAAGGGGATAAAGAGATTGTTCAGAGGAGCCAGATGTGTGAGTCAATTAAACTTTCAAATAAAACGAAAAATTAAAAATTGAAACTAGTATAAAATGAAATTATTGAGCGACTATGCGGACAGAAAAGATCTAGCCGAAAAGATTGCCTAGTGATCTGTAATCCCCAATTTGACAAAACTTTATAAGAAGCTGGCAATGATAAATTGTATTCAATCATAATCAAGTTATTATGTATGTTGACCATCACCAATTAGCTTTCTCATCACCATGGCGACTGAAGAAATTCAGAAACAAGTAGAAAAGTAAATTGATTTATATCAAAGAAAATCAGATATTCAAGAGAAAGGTAAAAGAAAGCTAATAACGTCAACATAAAAATGTTCTATATTTGTTCTAGACACAAAAAATTATGAAAAAACTGGATTGCTGTAATTAATATTGCTGGTTTTCCAGTGTACTTAATTCAGTAAAAAGAATGCTACATCAAGTGAAGTCACAAGAGGGATAAACCATTGTTAGATAAAGCGCATATCTGACTTGAGGTGAAAAAAACAATCAAGGAAGAAAAAAATAAAAAATAACTGACGAAGTTTGAAATCCATAAGCTTCAAACACAACATCAAAAGCAATAAATTTGACTTATATCTTTATTTTTTTGTGCTTTAACGATTATACTCAATCAAGCAGAACCAGAGCATTCATGTTTTGCGACAATCAGGATGATACAATTTTAATTGAAAATTTTGTTTTCTCTGGAAAAATTTTAATGTAAATTAAGATTATTGCTGCAAAACATTTTTTTATAAAAAATATAATTTTTGTATGACTGTTTTCAAGCTCCCATATCTGTTTTTCAAAACTAACCTCCCATATCCTGAATTAAGAGTTTAACCAAAAATAAGAACTGCAGGAGTTTTCGCGGTGTGAGCTGCTACGCTCCAATTAGTTTTTTTTTAAATCAATTTGTTTCTCATTAAAGACGAATTTTTTTTGAGCTTTTAATCGCTTTTTGAAATTCTCTTACTTCTATCGAAAAGTACCTTGCCAAATCTGATCTCAAAAAATAAATCGAAATAAAAATTTTTGTCAACCATTCCGGCATTTGCGAGTTTGTCCTATTTGACCGTTTTTTGGAATTTTTTGATTGTTCTCAAAAAAGTTACCCTTCCAAATTCAATATTAATTCTTCAACTTGAGAAACATGTTTCATAAATTTTTGCTGCATAAGTATGTAAGCCTTGGTTTATCTTGAAAAAAAACTATATTTTAATAAATTTAAACAAGTTTGTTTCTTTTTGGTACCTTTTTTTGGAAACTTTGCTATTTCTCAAAAACTACTCTGCCAAATTTTGAGATTGAGAATTATGTTGAAGAAAAAATAAGCAAACAGTTTTATGCAGAGTTTTGCCGTATTTTTTCAACTTAGCTACCGTTTGCTTTTGTGTCGCGTGTTTGTATGTTCATTTTTTCAAATCTTTGAACAAAACAAAATAAGCAAAAACAAATCAAGAAACAATGAAAGTAAAACCCTCTTTGAAGTATATCCAGAACGATGAAATCAGAGAACGAAAGCAAAAAAAAACTATACTTGATGCTTCACTAAATAAAAGGAAGTTATTTGACTCAGTCAACATCCAAGCTCAGAGAGTAAAACGAGGGCGCAAAGAACTATTAGTGTCCTACAGCAACCTAAGCTCTACTAGCAGCCAAGATGAAACTGCATCACGTAAGAGCGTATGGAAACCGACCGCGGTCACTAAGATCGACTGAGTCTTGATAGACCATAAATCCAAAAAGGGCAAAAAAGGCACAAAAAAAGGGGAACGACGAGCAAAACTCTATCAAACATTTAATTACTTAATAATTTGCCCAAGAAGAGGGCTGATCGAGAACTGGGCAAGAACGTAATGCACTTTACCGCTAGTTCTGTGATACGTTTTAGTTCTATGTTAGCAGTAATTGATGCGATACCCAAAAAATGTTTTACTTGGTTGAGTTTTCAAGTTCTGAAAACTTCCATATCAATTTTCGAGTATTTAAACATTTGAGTTTTTTGTAAGATGGGAAGGACATAGAGCGCTAAATCAATTCACCTAAGTCTCATCAATCTGTACTGTACTTAAATACCGGCAGGAAACTGCCAATGGCGCTGTCTGTCAACTTTGAAGTGACCTATGTTTCTAACTCTTATGATTACATCGGCGCAAAATACGGTGTTTACGGAAAACATGGACGGAAAAAAAATAACTCGAAAATGAACCAACGCTATTTTCGAACCTTTACCTTTGCTTGGGATGAAAAAAGACAGGACAAGTTGCACTAGAGGTGGCCGCATCTCGATCTTAGTACGACGCGCTATCTAAGGGTTCTGGATGCGATTGAGACCAGTTTTTCAGTATTTGTTTAAAAAAATAGTGAAAAATGAGTTATGAAAGCTTTTTCATTCGATTGCAGGTAAAACTGATTGCTTTTCAGAAAATATTCTACGCCAGAAAAATGTTTCAGTTGTAAATTGTATCAAATTTTTGATTTTCCTTATTTCCTTGGTTGTTTTCAAGTTTTCCCAGAAATTGAGACTGTTTTTGGTTACATGAAATCCTTCACAACAAACTTGTTGCTAAGTAAAGAAAAAAACTATATATTGTTTTAAATGTTGATACAAGGCAGTTAAAAAGGTACAAATCTTTTTTTCAAAAAATGTTCAAGACAATTTTCAAGGCAGAAAGTTTTGACGCTGGTATTCGTGAGGTTGTCTTCAAATTTGTTTGGTAGCAAGAAACTTGTTTCAACAGAAACTTTATCTAAGTCTGAAATGGGCATTCATCAGGTTTTAACATTAATTTTCTGCAAAAAAGTGAGGGAGCGATGCTGTTGATGGAGATTGTATCAGTTTATCGAAGTATGGAAACGCCAAAAAATCAGTAGTTTTCTTTAGAAAGATGCAGGAAAATTCAACAAAAAGAATACTGTCAGATTCATGAACGTTGTTTTTTTTTTTTACAAAAATGATTGTTTTTACACTGAAGATAGGAAAAATCAGTTCAAACAATGTTTTGAATTTGATTTTGACTCCGATTCTCAATTTGTAACAATATATTTTAATCGGTTAGCCAAATATAAAAAGTTTCCGTTGTGTATCCTACATATACATATTCACTGATTCAAAAAAAGTAGTTCAGAAAAAAATGATTGGTATCTATGGTGTAAAATGAAGGTTTTTGATCAGTTTCTCATTTATACACATCCAAGCTGAGAGAGTTCTCAAAAAAGTTACCCTTCCAAATTCAATATTAATGCTTCAACTTGAGAAACATGTTTCATAAATTTTTGCTGCATAAGTATGTAAGCCCTGGTTTATCTTGAAAAAAAACTATATTTTAATAAATTTAAACAAGTTTGTTTCTTTTTGGTACCTTTTTTTGGAAACTTTGCTATTTCTCAAAAACTACTCTGCCAAATTTTGAGATTGAGAATTATGTTGAAGAAAAAATAAGCAAACAGTTTTATGCAGAGTTTTGCCGTATTTTTTCAACTTAGCTACCGTTTGCTTTTGTGTCGCGTGTTTGTATGTTCATTTTTTCAAATCTTTGAACAAAACAAAATAAGCAAAAACAAATCAAGAAACAATGAAAGTAAAACCCTCTTTGAAGTATATCCAGAACGATGAAATCAGAGAACGAAAGCAAAAAAAAACTATACTTGATGCTTCACTAAATAAAAGGAAGTTATTTGACTCAGTCAACATCCAAGCTGAGAGAGTAAAACGAGGGCGCAAAGAACTATTAGTGTCCTACAGCAACCTAAGCTCTACTAGCAGCCAAGATGAAACTGCATCACGTAAGAGCGTATGGAAACCGACCGCGGTCACTAAGATCGACTGAGTCTTGATAGACCATAAATCCAAAAAGGGCAAAAAACTCTATCAAACATTTAATTACTTAATAATTTGCCCAAGAAGAGGGCTGATCGAGAACTGGGCAAGAACGTAATGCACTTTACCGCTAGTTCTGTGATACGTTTTAGTTCTATGTTAGCAGTAATTGATGCGATACCCAAAAAATGTTTTACTTGGTTGAGTTTTCAAGTTCTGAAAACTTCCATATCAATTTTCGAGTATTTAAACATTTGAGTTTTTTGTAAAATGGGAAGGACATAGAGCGCTAAATCAATTCACCTAAGTCTCATCAATCTGTACTGTACTTAAATACCGGCAGGAAACTGCCAATGGCGCTGTCTGTCAACTTTGAAGTGACCTATGTTTCTAACTCTTATGATTACATCGGCGCAAAATACGGTGTTTACGGAAAACATGGACGGAAAAAAAATAACTCGAAAATGAACCAACGCTATTTTCGAACCTTTACCTTTGCTTGGGATGAAAAAAGACAGGACAAGTTGCACTAGAGGTGGCCGCATCTCGATCTTAGTACGACGCGCTATCTAAGGGTTCTGGATGCGATTGAGACCAGTTTTTCAGTATTTGTTTAAAAAAATAGTGAAAAATGAATTATGAAAGCTTTTTCATTCGATTGCAGGTAAAACTGATTGCTTTTTAGAAAATATTCTACGCCAGAAAAAAGTTTCAGTTGTAAATTGTATCAAATTTTTGATTTTTCTTATTTCCTTGGTTGTTTTCAAGTTTTCCCAGAAATTGAGACTGTTTTTGGTTACATGAAATCCTTCACAACAAACTTGTCGCTAAGTAAAGAAAAAATTATATATTGTTTTAAATGTTGATACAAAGCAGTTAAAAAAGGTACAAATTTTTTTTTCAAAAAATGTTCAAGACAATTTTCAAGGCAGAAAGTTTTGACGCTGGTATTCGTGAGGTTGTCTTCAAATTTGTTTGGTAGCAAGAAACTTGTTTCAACAGAAACTTTATCTATGTCTGAAATGGGCATTCATCAGATTTTAACATTAATTTTCTGCAAAAAAGTGAGGGAGCGATGCTGTTGATGGAGATTGTATCAGTTTATCGAAGTATGGAAACGCCAAAAAATCAGTAGTTTTCTTTAGAAAGATGCAGGAAAATTCAACAAAAAGAATACTGTCAGATTCATGAACGTTGTTTTTTTTTTTTTACAAAAATGATTGTTTTTACACTGAAGATAGGAAAAATCAGTTCAAACAATGTTTTGAATTTGATTTTGACTCCGATTCTCAATTTGTAACAATATATTTTAATCGGTTAGCCAAATATAAAAAGTTTCCGTTGTGTATCCTACATATACATATTCACTGATTCAAAAAAAGTAGTTCAGAAAAAAATGATTGGTATCTATGGTGTAAAATGAAGGTTTTTGATCAGTTTCTCATTTATACACATCCAAGCTGAGAGAGTTCTCAAAAAAGTTACCCTTCCAAATTCAATATTAATGCTTCAACTTGAGAAACATGTTTCATAAATTTTTGCTGCATAAGTATGTAAGCCCTGGTTTATCTTGAAAAAAAACTATATTTTAATAAATTTAAACAAGTTTGTTTCTTTTTGGTACCTTTTTTTGGAAACTTTTCTATTTCTCAAAAACTACTCTGCCAAATTTTGAGATTGAGAATTATGTTGAAGAAAAAATAAGCAAACAGTTTTATGCAGAGTTTTGCCGTATTTTTTCAACTTAGCTACCGTTTGCTTTTGTGTCGCGTGTTTGTATGTTCATTTTTTCAAATCTTTGAACAAAACAAAATAAGCAAAAACAAATCAAGAAACAATGAAAGTAAAACCCTCTTTGAAGTATATCCAGAACGATGAAATCAGAGAACGAAAGCAAAAAAAAAACTATACTTGATGCTTCACTAAATAAAAGGAAGTTATTTGACTCAGTCAACATCCAAGCTGAGAGAGTAAAACGAGGGCGCAAAGAACTATTAGTGTCCTACAGCAACCTAAATCAGCTACAGTTTTTAAAATTGAACTCCAAAATTGTCCGCATAATTTCCTCCGCAAAGTTTCTCCACAAAATTCCTCCACAATTGTCTCATATATCAAACGTGGTTGATAAAAGAAGTTGTATCTAATGTGAGTTTTTAGTTTACAAAATGATAATTTTTATAATTTGTTCTGACTTTATTAAGTTGGATTCAGGAACAAAGACTTTAGTTTTGACTATTTGAGCTGATGTTGTTCACTTAGTAGATTTCTTCTATAACAAAAAGATAACGAATCATTCAAAAAATATATACATTAAATTTTAGATAGATGCTGAAACTACTTTGAATAATATGTATGTAAAACTGTTCAAATCATGATTAATTTGAAAAAAAAATTCGTGTTCTGAAAATTCAAATATGTTCCAGATAGGTTTCCGCTTTAACTAGTTTTTTCAATTCGTAATGTTTCCTTTCAGATCATCTTTTCTACGGGCCTGTATTTGTTTATTAACTGCGTCCTCCGAATGCGTTCTCTATATTTCAAACTGTGGTCTCTACAGCCACCATGATATCAATAATCAAAGTCTAGATTTTTTCACAAATACTTTTTCCGAGGTTAAGCTTTTGCTTCAATGGCTCCAGGATGTGGGAAGTTCTTCAGTGTAATTTTGTGAGAAAGATGGTATTCATGATAAGTTGGAATAAATGTTTGGTGGTTGTTTCTTAATAAAAATGCTAGCTCCACCAGGCTATTTAAAATATTTTAAAAACTAGTAGATGAAGTAAAATTGAAATAATTTTTTCGCTTCATTGGCTCCAAAAAATGGGAAGTTCTTCAGTGTATATTTTTGACAATACTGGTATTCATGATAAATTGGTTTAAATGATTGTTGATTGTTTCCTAATAAAATGTTCTAGCTCCACCAGGCTACTAAATTTTTTTAAAAACTAGTAAAAGAACTAAAACTGAATAAATTTTTCGCTTCATTGGTTCCAGATTGTGGGAAAATCTTCAGTGTAATTCTTTGAGAATTGTGGTTTTCATGATAATTTGGAATATTTCTTCGTTGATTGTTTCTTAAAAAAGTGCTAGCTCCACCAAACTACTAAAAATATATTTTTAAGAGTATTGTAGATGAAATCAGATGGATAAATTTTTCGCTTCATTGGCTTCAGGATGTAGGAAATTTTTCGGTGTCATTTTTTGAGAAAGACGATTTTCATGATAAATTGGAATAGTTGTTCGTTGATCATTTCTTAAAAAATTGTTATAGCTCCACCAGACTACTAGAAATGTTAGAAAAATAGAAGACGAATTAAAATTGAATAAATTTTTCGCTTCATTGGCTCCAGGATGTGGGAAGTTCTTCAGTTTACTTTTTTGACGAAGATGGTTTTCACGATAAACTCGAATAGTTGTTCATTGATGGTTTTTTAATAAAATGTACTAGCTCCACCAGACTACTTAAAAATATTTTCTAAAAAAACTGTAGATGAAAAAAAACGGATTAAGTTTTTTGCATCATTGGTTCCATAATGTGGAGGTTCTCCAGTGTAATTTTTGAGAATGATGGTATTCATGATAATTTGGAAGAGTTCCTCGTTCATTCTTTCCTAAAAAAAATCGCTAGCTCCACCAGACTACTAAAAATATATTTTTTTAAAATTGTAGATGAAATGAAACTGAATAAATTTTTCGCTTCATTGGCTCCAGGATGTGGAAAGTTCTTCAGTGTAACTTCTTGAGAAAGTTGGTACTCATGATATAATGGGATAGTTGTTCGTTGATTGTTTCTCAATAAAATGTGCAAGATCCACCAAACTACTAAAAAAGTATTTTAAAAAAGTTGTAGATGAAATAAAACTGAATGAATTTTTCGCTTCATTGGCTCCAGGATGTGGGAAGTTTTCAGTGTAATTTTTTGAGAAAGATTGTTGTCATGATAAGTTGGAATAGTTGTACGTTGATCGTTTCCTATTAAATTGTTATAGCTCCACTAGACTACAAGAAATATTTTTAAATAGTAATAGTAGACGAAACAAAACTGAATACATATTCCGCTTCATTGGCTCCAGGATGTGGGAAGTTCTTCAATGTAATTTTTTGAAATAGATGGTACTCATGATAAGTTGGAATAGTTCTTCGTTGACTCTCTCTTGAAAAAAGTGCTAGCTCCACCAGACTACTAACAAAATATTTAGAAAGAATATAATTGAAGTAAAACAGATTAATAAATCAGCTGATCTCACAGTTCACTGGACTTTAAGCGTAAACTACCAAATGTTAATACTGATCAAAAACTAAAAATCTGAAAAGTTGTTCCGGAAAAACACTTTGATGACAGAAAAAAGCGTATCAAAAAGTTATTATAGAAATTAACATCTTTAGTTGGAAAAGCTAGTTATGATCATTGATTGTAAATAACCTGCATAGAATTTATTCTTCACTTTGAAGCAAGAAAATAAAGCCGGTCTTTTTTTTAAGAATCCTGTTGCAGATTCCAGTCTGACATCTACATAAACATTGGACACAAGAAGGGACTCTTTCCAATCTCCTACTACGTCAGAGTGACTGACTTTTCACGTCACAACAAGAGACTCAATTTCCTCAAGGTTACAAAGCAAAACAGATTTGTATCCCACCAAAAACTCTCAGTCAGCTCAAAAACATTTTATCCTCAAAAAAACTGTCAAATAATATTGGCCATTTCACAAGAACACTCCAACTGCTTTTTCACTTGCCTAAAGTGGCTTTGGTTGAAAATAGCGAGAAGAAGAGTTGAAATTAAAGTTAAAACAAGGATGACCGCGGTTGCTGTGCAAGTAGCACAGAAATTCCAACCATACTCATAGAGTAATAGAAATTGTTTAAAATATTTCTTTAAATTAAGGTAATTTTTAATTGGTGGTGTGATTTGAGAACCATATCATCGGGTAAAGAATTAGTGAATTAGGCATATTTAAAAAAATTTGTTTTCAAAAACGAATACCAAACAAAAAATGAAAAAAGTGTAAGTATTTTTTAATTTTGTTTTATTTTTTGTACTATATTTTCATTTTTTTTGAAAATCTTCATTGTCAATTAAGTGCTGAGAGAAAAAAACGAAACCAGTTTTGTTGATAGTAAAATCAAGCTTTGTGAGCGTAAATTTACTAAAAAACTTCCTAAGATTTCCATATAACGAATGTTACACGATCGCGCTTTCGCTCGAAATTGAACTAAAAATCAGAAACTTGAAACCAGTTTTTCTCGACACTGGGGGAGTTTTTGGAAAACTCTAAATGTCGTTCGAATCGCGACTGAAAGGGCTTGAATGTGATATACCACTAATTCTCTCCTATGATTATTGTGTTAGCTGACTTTGCGGGGAAAGAAAAAGAAAAAAAACTAAACACACCGAATACAAAGTTCCTCCCTATTTTCAATGGTCGTAACAATAACATCCTCCCCTCACACACATGTGAAACTTAAGTGGTATAAATTGCTCCTCAGTTGGACCATTTAGATTTAATTATTCAATTTAGCAATTTTCAATTTAGCAATATATGGACATGAA